>NC_134417.1:65730636-66030636 GCF_030867145.1 Opisthocomus hoazin
GTATATCAAGTACCTCTTAGATTTTTAACTTAAAAAAAAATCTTTATCAATTAGGCAAGAATTTTAGATCAGAATAAATGTAGCAGATGTATTACAACATTAATGCTGAATCAGAAAATAGAACCCCAAGTCCTGAATGTAATCATGTACATCTACAGAAAACACCACCACATCCAATCTCGTTGCAACTACACTGGAGCACTTAGAACTAGTGGTGTATTACAATATATTCTCTTTTAAAACACCAGTTTTCACAGTCCTGGCAATATGGTACCAGTTTATTGCTAGCATTCCATTTAGTATTTCATAGCACGCAAGTGTTAAGTAACTCATATACTGTTTCTACTAGTAAATAAACACACACCAAGTAAACTGATGTTATTATCACATACCTTAAAACAGGTTTGTTTTTTTTTTCCCTAGTTTGTGTGAATTTTGTTGCCTACAAAATCAAGGACAACAATAGCTCCTAGCACAGTATTAGCCAAATATCATTGACTCAAGTTAATAAATACTCTTTAATTCCAGCTGGTAATGTATCTAGAACTACTTCTGGTCAATGACCTAAAATTCTTGTGGAGCCTTTCGGGAGCAGACCAGGGTCCGCCAGTGACCAGAAGCAGGATTTATACAGGCTGATTTCACAACTCCCGGCATATTTCAGTACAGGGAAATGCTGATTATCCAAATGTCTTCAAATATTTTTGTAGCCAAAACTCAGCATGTAGTTTAAAACTTAAATATTTACAAGTCTCCAGTGCTTGAGATTTCAGATGTTCACAGTACTATGTTAAAAAATAATTAATCAAATGAAACCTCCCATAGTTTACCAGCATTCTGCCCTGAAACAGACACCTGACTTTTCAGGGAGCTCTTCTCTAGGATATAGACATCGCTAGGAGACAAAACCCCCAAATTCTTCAGCATTAAAATTCACATCAGCTAGGTATGTAGGTAAACTAAATAAGACCTTGAATTGCAAAGATATTGCTTTACTATTAACAAAACTTGGGAACAGAAAGAAATAGATTTTTCTTCAAAACAAAAATCTTTAGAATACAATTAACAGTGGCACTTTGAAGGAACTTAGAAGGAAACGACTGTTTGCATACAAGAAAGAGCGATCAAACAATGAACAGAAGAATCCACAGCATCACTTTGCAATCTTCCGAAGAACACTTTTCAGGCATTTCTTTTGAAGGCCCACTTTCACAGCATATAAACACTGCTTTCTTTGGAAAACAAATAAAAGGGCTGATTAGCATTACCCTGAAAACTTTAGTAAAAGTTCTTTGGATTATAGCAAATCCAAAGGAGTCCACAATCTCAGGAATGCTGTTGAACTGAACTGCTTCAGTCCTCTGAACAAGGACCACATACTCTACCCAGAAGCTCATTGCAGGAATACCTCTCTCTTTCTACCAAGCATAGTCATACACACATAATTTTACTAATCTGATAGCAATTTATTTTTTCACAGCCAGTAAGTCACAAATGACCTTTGTCTAAAATACATGCTTGGACTACGATGACATCCATGAGAGAACCTCACGTTTTCAAACGCTATTTATGCCTGCACAGTCTCTGCTGGAACGAGATTCCCCGTCGTGTCCAGCTGCATACACTTACAAGAGCAGGCAGAAACCGGGCACTCAGTATGGTCCCTAGACAGCAACAGGAGAAAAAAGAAAAAACAGGTAAAATAAAACTAACACGAATTTTGTAATCTATACATTTGAGTATGTGCAGGGACATAGTAACGCAGAAAAACTCAGCATAACAGTTGAGTTTTCCCTATGTTCTAGGCCAACGAAACATTATGATAGATACAGCAAAGGATGTATGTCCTACTCAGGGCAGCGTACACATGTGAAATAGAAAGATTTTAACATCAACTTACCTGAACCAGCTAAGCATATGCCCAGCATGTCCACCATGCCTACAGTTGTGGCACCAAGTAAACCAGTTGTTGAACTGGGCTAACTTCTTATCTTTGCTAAGATCCACTTTTTCATCTGACTTGGATCCTCCTGTGCAGAGGCAAACCCACCCCAACAAATATCCTTGTAAATCATTATGCTTCATCCGTATTTCAGTCCCAGTAACACTACTAGAACAAAACTGAAATTAGGAACATCATGTGAAAAAGTGGCCTGATTTTAAAACACACGTCAGTAAAATTATTAAACAGACAATGGTGGAAAGCCAAAACAAGAACTGTATCGCTGAGCTGTTGTTTCACATCTTATGGACATGTTAAACTTGCCTATTAAACAAATTTTACAGACAGAATCTCTTTCAACAGTGATTTATGTTTCAGTGAATTATGGACCTGCTTTACTGCACATGAAATATTCGGCGTTAAAGATAAAAAATTATATATATATATATAAAAAGCACGAAAATTTGAAGTTATCTATTTATATCTCTCTTTTCATTCTTTCACTGATCTGTTATGACTTTGGAATTGAAATTGTTCCAATTCATGACAACAGCACAGCTGCGCAGGGCTCCACTACAGGACTGACTTAAAAATATGGACAAAATCAATTTCATTTAAGCTTTGTATAATGCTGAGCCCAAGATGTTTAGAACCAAGAGGCTCCAGTCATAATATCTCAGCTGTGATAGCATGACCCATACGTTCTTTTATAACGACAGAAAGTATACCACATTAAATTTGTTCTCTCTTCCTCTTCCAGCTAAAAATCAATTCATTTACATTCCAAAATTTCTGTAGCATCCCTACAATTCAGCTCAAGAATCTCACTTCCTGAGTCTTACAGTTTTAAGGCTCAAAACCCTGAGAACCGCAGTACTTGAATCTTTTAATCTGTCTAACCATGGAATTTCACTG
This sequence comes from Opisthocomus hoazin, assembly GCF_030867145.1. NCBI lineage: Eukaryota > Metazoa > Chordata > Aves > Opisthocomiformes > Opisthocomidae > Opisthocomus > Opisthocomus hoazin. The sequence goes on from NC_134417.1 coordinate 65,733,494, forward strand.
ACAATTCACTGGGAAAATGGTCAGAACCAAGTGATTGTGCACACTGTCTGACACCAAAGAACTGAGACATAGGTTTTATCACAAAGTCAGATGGGATGTAAACAAGTTTTCAGTTATGGTCTCCCTCCCTCAAAATGACAAGTATGAATATTTATAGTAGGAATATAAAGAAAAAGGTGCAACAGAAGGTATCCCAACAGGAACTGCTAATTAGGCCTCTAACTAGAATTCCAGCTGAATAACTAAAACCCACTGTGTCATACCTGGACAGCTGGAAACCGGCGTTCCCATATTTATCAAGCAAAGTGCACAGCGAGGAAGGGGCTTACGGCAACCAGGACAGCTAGTAACTTTTGACTTAGTTGGTGAACCGCTAACTCCGTACTGACTAAAACCTCGCCCCTGATGAGGAATCGCTGAACAGCTGTAGGAGATTGATTTTCCACAGAAATTGCAACTCACAAACACCTAAAGAGAACAAAAAACCATTAATTTCTTGGCTGGGTTCCATTTTTGCTACAGCTAGGAATTTGTTCAAGCTAGCAAAGACTTACTTGCCGGATATTCTAGAGAGTGCCCTGGAAAACCAAGGCTACTTGTGAAGGAGTTCCTAACATCTTGGCTTATAGATCTGGCGCACAGTCCTGAGAACTAGGCCTTAATGATGCCCACTTACCTCAAAAGCACATAAAACCACGCACAACTTGTAAGATTTGGAAAGGTATTACTTAAGATAATAAAAAGTATACCTGCAGTAATGAAAGAAATGAATTTTAGTCTACTTCATTAAATCTGGTTTCTCCCTCTTTATAGTCAGATGACCCACTCTAGAGTCCCCAACATGAGGATTTTCCTTACGCCACAAATTGTGACATTATACCAGTAAGTCCATATTTTAAACTCTTCAGGGGCTGTTCATGTTGACTGCACACTCCCTCTCACTCGGAGCAGTACGAATGCAGCTGTCCTTAAACAGCTGTGATGGATACATGAATTCCCCAATAGCCTTCCTTAGAAATCCCTGGGCCCTGAGGCTTGTCATGCACGTACCGAGCAGATAGGACAGCTAAGACCACGTTGGCTAAAAATGCTACCAGATGTTCAGTAGATAGCATGTGGACAGGGCGTCAGTTTTTGGTTTAGCTTATGTTCAGAACTGATAATGAAAGTTGCTGCTGTTCACTTTTAGTTCAGGATCGAGGGCTTCAAAACAGCTTCGAGGTTTGCTTCAGTTAAAACAGAGCCAATTTGAACCAGTTCTTGGTTTAATTCCCTGCTTTCAGCATCATCCTCACCATGATGCAGAATTCAGCTGGATGATACACCTCTGATTTTGTTTTTCAGCATGGGAGGAAAAAGAAACAGTTTGCCCAGAAAACGTGTTGAAAAGTTACAGTTTCTGAAAGACAACCTGTTATTTGAAAGAAAAAGGTTTAAGACCAAAAAACCCAACCCCTTGAATAAAAATTGTAGGGAACTGATTTCCTAGAATAGATATGAAGAAATCTAGCTTTGTTTACCATGTTTCTGTACTCTCTATGAAAACAGTTATCAAGTCCTTGCTCAAAAATTATTTTGAAAAAACACGGCTACTTTTTAGCGCAGCCTTAGTTGAAATCTTTCTTTTACACATGAATCCTCACGAAAGCCAAGGTGCGGCCAGCAACTTTTTTCTATAGAGGTACCATGCCACTTTCCTTTCAGGATTGCTCACACTTTATACAAGAATTACACTTACCTGGGCTAAAGGTTTTGAACTGGGGTCCAGCTTACTCCTATGGATGTCAAATTCTGCACGTTTATGCCAAAACCTCCAAGCATCTAAAAGATTCCTGTAGTTCTCAATCCAGTACTGAACCCTCTCATCCTTGAGTACATCTGATGGAGAACCCTAAAGCAGGCAGGAGAAAATGTCAGACACATACTGAAAATACACATTATTCACTTTTTCAAAAGACTTTACAAAGCGTATGACAAGATATGAAAAATAACACAGTGTCATTTGTCTAGAAAAAGATTAATATTCTGTTAAACTGCAATGCGAGTTTGATAAAAATTTTCCTCAGTCTGCCTCCCTAGTTGAAAATACCCATGCTGCCGTGCCCTGCTAAAAACTCGTATCTGTCAGATGAAGGATTATAAAATTTTGTCACGTATCAGAGTCTGTATCATTGTTATGATTACATATGCAGTGCTGGCAATAGCTGCAACTGTGTAAGGGCCAAGTCCATCATAAAAAAAACAAAACCAATACCTGTAGACAAACATAAAAACCTCACCTGAGTTCATCAAAATCCTGAAGCAAAAAAATAATGTTTCAAACCTATCAGGAAATACACCATTAATAAGCAGGGAAATGGGTGTTCCCAGTTCAGATAGTGAAAAGGAGTATTTTTTCTCTTTGCCTCTTTCCCCTACTATCTCCTTAAGTTATCCCAACCAGAGAGAGTGAAGATGTCCGTTTGTAGTTAACATTTGAGTGCTTCAGACAATTCCACAAAACAGGCATGATATATATTGTCACAAATTATTATAGACAAATACTTTTTAGTTCACAAGATTCAATACTACATTGCTAAAGAAACTGTGCTGAGTTGTCTTCTATACGATGTATTTTGGAAAGAAACACTAACCTGTAGCATACAATAGCTTGCTGTCTGCACATCTCCAGTTCTGTCAACATAACTTTCCATCAAGTCCACTCCATCTTTTGTCAACCCTGTTAAAAGTATTCCCTCCAAATTCCCAGCATCTTTCATTTCATTGGTCAGCTTTTCAATAAACCTGTTCAGCTATTAAAAAAAACAAAACAAACTTAACTTCTGCCATCTGTTCATGCGTTCCTAACTCATTTATGTTGGCCTATCTCAAAACTTTCAATGACTGAAAAGCTTTCTTTAAGAGTGTCTTTGCTAACAGAACACGCTGCTTGCTGGATGCTATAAAGGAAAAGGTATAAGGCTATATCGACTATATTGCAAGAATTCAAATACTTATCAATAAACTTTAAGCCTCCTGATACAACGTGCAAAGAGGGAGGTTACGCATTCTTTAAATACTTCAGTGAATTTAAAAGAAAGCATTCCTGTGGCAAAACCAAGCCTTAATTCAAGAGAAGGTAAGTATCTGGAAATAAATACTGAATAAGTACAAATACTCTCCAGTAAGACAGCTAATGCAGTAACATTTAACATACTAGCATGTAATCAATATTTAAAAAATAGTAATTAAAAAAAAAAATATGAAGCTGGAGGTACAAACTGAAGACCAGATTATACCATACCTTATATCCTATTGTGATGAGCAAAACCAAATCACTCACGACTCATTGCTTCCAGCATTCACTCCTCCACCCCAGTTTCTCTGTCTCTAAATAAAACCCAGCTTAACAGTTTGCTTAAACCACAGACTTACCTGAGCATCACTGAGGAACTTGCAAGCAAATGCCACTCTGTCTCGTACAGCTACGTTGTTTTCATACTTTGGAGAGAAAAATGGGAATACTACCATCACACACAAGCTTCTATTTTTTCAATGCATTGTTTGTAAAAGTCAGAACATTTGTGCTATTGTATAACTAATACTATGAGTTTGCTAATGGACAAAGAAAGCATCGCATCTGAAGAAAGCTAACACTAATTACCAGATGAATTGTTTATACTCAGATACAGGTATCAGCGCCAGGCTGTGACTACTGAAACAACCTATTCAAATGGCAGAAAGCCTGGTAGAACTCATCCTATATTGTTTATGAAACTCTGGATACAGAAACTTTGCAAGATATGCAGGGCTGGGCTGTAGTTCTTCTAGCACATATAGCCAAGAGTCTCACCAAGTCACAGGGGCAAGAAAAACAAAGAAACCTTTGTTTACCATATCTACAAAATACATAGTCTAACCACTCAATTCCTTCCTAAAACCACAAGTAGAAGTTAAGAAACCTCAAAAAAAAAACACTCCAGACACCCAGAACATAGATTTCTCACAAGTATATTGGCACTCAAGGTGAAGCAATGCAATAGTATTTACTGTCTGCTTTCTAATCTTTTTATTAGATCTGACACTTCAGAAAAACATCCTTGACTAGATTTATTCTGCTACTCAGCTGTGCCCATATTTATCCCTCCTGATATTTTCAGAATAGAAATTGTGATTGACACTGACAAAACAAGGAGATGTGCTGGCAAATCTTTTTCACGTAAATTTCAACAGGTTTCATTAAAGTAAAAACTAAAACGACTAAAATAAAACCCACCACCCTTATGATATGTCAGTTTCCAATTCATCAATAAAAAACAACTATGAAATTATTACATAACATCCAGAGAACAACAGCATCCTCTCTTGTCAGTGTAAAAAAAAAGACTTCGATTTCTCTCCTCTGGGATTCTTCTCTTATTCTTTTTTAATACCCTAAAACCATTCTGTTATGACAACGTTGTCTTCCCACAGGTTTAGGACAATTACCCTTTTGCACTACAGGAGTTCTCTCCTGAGCTAAATAATTCATACCGAATCAAGTACTTCTGTTGTTCTCTAACCAAGGACCAAGTATGTTACCCCTCTAAAGGCTCAAAGTACCTCAGAATTAAAGATTTAGCTTCCTCTTCACATGGCAAGTTTATCACAATTTCAGAAGATGTGAAAATATTGTTTACTGTTTCCACACAGTAAAATTATTTTAACAAGTAAACAAGGAAAAATAAAACACAATTCAATGCAAGTAAGGCTTGATGAAAGTTCTGCAAACTCCCCTGCACTTACTCTGTTTTGTGCATTTCCATTATTAAACTTTCTCTCACTTTTTATTCCTGCTTAAATAATTTTCATAATGTATTTCTAATGGTTTAAGAATTCCACACTAAAAAAAAAATGCCTCCATGTGAACTATACTGGATATTTTGGCTGCCTATGCATGTTTTTATATATTCTGTTCACTAGCACAACAGTCACTGTTAGGAGATGTCTGTTTAGGACAAAAAAATAGTATCTGCCAGCATTACCAGTAAATAATACATTATAATCTGATTAATTAATGGAGTATATAGCACTTCTCCTACATATGCATGTTTATACATGCACCTGTTACTTACAGGAATTTTAATGTAAGAGAAATTTACTCACCAAAACACCATCATATGAACCGGACTCACTTGTCAGGAAAGCAAACATAGCACACAAGTAGGGATTGTTCAGCTGCAGCCGTAGAGTACTGCACATTTCTCTCCAAAGTGAGTTCTTCTCATCTGTGTATCCTGATAGAGCCATTGCTACTACATTAAGGTTCAGATCACCTGATTTATTAAAAATAATCAATGAAACAATATTCAAGTTAAGGACTTCAAAAAACCCCAATTAAAACTGTAATTGAAAGCATCAGTTTGAAACAGAGCAGTTTGTCAGAATTCAAGACAAAATGCAGTAGAATTAACGCTAGCTAAAATAAATGTGCATACACTAGCATTGTTTAGTTTCTGCTTTAAATGCCTCTGTTCAGGTAAGTCAACAACTCTAAAAGTCAAAAGCCCACATGCATGACAGCCTCAGTCATACTTTGAGATACATCAATTGGTTCTGGTATTTTGAAATAGTTTTGAACTGCCAAATGTATTCCTATCGCTATCATACAAGATTGTCACTACTATAATTCATATCCACAAGAAGTGAAAAGATAGGACTGTATACATAGCCATCACTTAACAGACCTAACTGGGGGACGGCAATTGCAGATAGCAGCTTCAAGTTATCAAGTTTCCTCAAAATGTTAGATCTGTTTATTCTAAATATTAATTCTGTTGGAAAGTTCAATTTTATTTTTTAATTCGAAGATAGCATGTCTCCACTCTTAACCTTCCCTATTGAAAGCACACACACACTTCCCCCCACTGAAAAGGGGCAACACTGAAAAGAAAAGAACCTTAACAGCTTCCTTTGTGCCTTACCTACCCACTTTAGGGGCAAGATAATATTCTAAATTTAATAAGAGAACACAGATGTAAATCAGAGTTGTAGGAGGAATACTGGCAAGCAAACAGAACAAAAATATATCCATCTCATGGCTCCAGTATCTTAACTTTTCCCTCATACATTGCAAGCCTTACCAACTACTACTCCCAAACAAATGTTATCTGCAGACCCTGAAAACTACATTTCAGTCATTCCACAACCATCGCACTGGCAGAAAGCTGCATACAGCCCAACAGAAGCAGATTAAGTGACATCTAGCCAAGGTGCAATTCCATTAAAATGAAAGAATCCCACTAGCTCTGAGTATAACACTTTCTGGGTATGTATCCATAGGAAATTCCAAAACATACAATCTATTTTAACCGCGCAGAAAGGCTGGTATAGATAGTCTGAGGAGTGAAAGATCAAGATTTGTCAGATTCTCAGGCTCCAATACAACCACTTCAAATAAATATTTTGTAAGACAACATACTATCCATATTATCTTCCATAATTCTACTTACAGAAAAAAAAAAAATCTACCAAGGTGCTATAATGCCAAAATAAAAGACAGTAAACACAATACACACCTTTTCCCGAGGAAGCTCCTTTATTCAGAATTTGTATTGCTCGCCGTATGTCCAAGTTGAAAAGTGCTACAGCAGCAGCTCGCTCCCAGTCTCCTTCCTGTTCCAATGAATTTAAAAAAGGTTCCACATCTAAGTCTGTTCCCTTCTTTATCCACCCACAGAGCTGCAAAGCCAAGGATCTCTCCTCACTCAGATACTGAATAATATCTGCCTGTCTATCGGATCCACTCCTGCTGTGCCTGAGGTTCTCTGTTGTTCCTAGAAATAGGAATTAAGTTAAATTATGCTTAAATAACAATTTAAATTGCAACTGCAATGCAATGCTTTGGTTTCAGTCACAAAGCAGAGTACAAAAGCTGACCATTGTATTTTAGGACTTTAAATTAACATCACTAAAAACTCCACAGTAAGGAGCAGCATACACAAAATTACTTTGATCTGCTAAAAATCATGCATCTAAACTTGACACATATTCCCTAAGTCTTTTTTCTTTCCTCTGCCTCCTGAGATTTTGGAGGTTCTTGTTACAGTTGACAGGAGTGATCTGCGTGTTCAACTTGAAAATACATAATACACAGTCAAATAGCTGCTCTACCAATTCTCCTCTTCTTAGCAATCATCAATGTTCTAGAAGCTTTCCTACTACCAAAGAGTCATTTTTTACTCCAAGGAGCACAAACATTAATAAGACACATAATGAACAGAGAAGGAAAAATCCAAATAATAGATTATACTAATAAAAAATTCAATGAGCATGAGAGGCATAATGTGATGCACCAGGAGTGATTATCACTTCAGAATAAGACAGCGTATTTAAACTCAGTTATACAAATGTACTTAGTACATTAGCAGTGATGCAGCAAAGTCACCTTCCTACAACTACACCCCTAGGCGGAACTTCGAAAAATACAGCAGTTACGTGGGGAGCAAGAATTTTCAGCACCATAGTCAAAACCCAAATGTTTGAAACAGTTCAGTTGAAAATTTACCTCTGAGGATACTTTGTTTTTATGATTACTCTGGAAGTTACTGTAATATAAACTGAAACTTACATACATTAAAACACAAACAGAAATACTTTGTTTCTATATTTTTAAATAGCCTCTTTCAACAATAAAGACAAACCCATGAGTGCATCATTCTGTAAACATACCAGAATAGAACTTATCAAAGTTGGAACATTCTTACCCAAAGACGACTTCACAATTGATTTAATGCCAGCATAAACTAAGGGACCTTTGTTTCCTGCAAGTTTTTGATCCATATCTTCAGTATACTGCTTCATAAGTATTTCCATGTATAGGAAGCTTAATTTCTCCCAAGTGCTGGAAAAACTTTTTTCAATATAAAAGTCACATCCTATTAATGCATGCAAAGTATTTACAAAGTGCCTCATTATATTTCAAGATTTTCACGCATTTCATATAACTCGGTTTACCTATAAAGGTGTATTACTTCTTTAGTATATAAACGACAGTAAAATAAAGGATATAATGCAGAGTGTACCAAAGTGACTTCAGCTGAGGATCTTCATTTCCAGCTAGGAGGTGATTTCTCCAAACTTGTTCGGTATCAAGACCGTACCTTGACAGAGCCCTGAGCCGCATTTTGGTTGCTATGTCTTTTTCCAAGGAACTAGCCTTTCCTTCTTCTGTACACTCATACAAATGTCGCCCACAAGCCCACATTAAGGATGTCACTGGACTCCACGCAAGAGAAATTCTTTCAAAAACTGTAAAGTCAGACATAGTCCTGTTGGGAGTCACTACCACCATTCGATTTTGACTGGTGGGATGCCAGGCAAATGAAGCAATGTAGTTTTCACACGGTTGGACGCTTCTTTCAATTATTGTTGGCTCAGTTTCATCTCCAATGGGGGTGGGAGTGTGCTGCATGTCATACAGTCTAATGATATTACTGTCCCTTGTTAAAGTAGCTAACAGCCCAGTTCTTGTTGGACACCACGCAACTTTTGTTAAGGGTTTTGGTTGCTCTGTCAAGGTCAAAACCGGCTTTTCAAACTTTCTCAAATCCCATATGGCAACCTGACCTTCATAGAAGGAAGCTACACGATCGTGGAAATAGGGATCGACAGTCACTCCTTGGACAGCCTTGGTGTTCACAAATATTTTTTGGCTTGTGTTCCTCAGATCAAAGATAGCCAGATTCCGATGCATTCCAGCTAAAAGCAGCTTCTGATCCCGTGGAAGCCAACAGAGAGAGAGACAAGCATCGTTCTGTCCTAATTCATACAGTGGCTTTGTTACTACCAGTCCTGCTTCCGTATCTCCTGCTGAAAGTCTTACCTTCTCTGTAGCAACTGCAGTCTCTGGGGCATATTTGCTACTGATATCCCAAATCAACACCGAAAAGTCAGCCCGATGTTTATCTAACCCGGCAGCAAGCCAGTTACTATCCAGTGGGTTCCATGCGAGGGTATTGCATTGCCGTGCGTGTTTGGGAACAAACTCTTTGCCTATCAAATCTTTAGATTTTGAGTTGTGATCCTGACCGAGGCTTGTAAGCACTACTCGACCATTGGCCTGTCCAACAGCAAGGAGACATTCAGGATCGTACTTTGGATACCAAGCCACGCATTTCATATACGGTGTGTCTGAATTTATTGACAATAACGTAGCTGTGGTTTCTTCCGATAAGCGCAAGGACCCTGCCTTGAGCTCTGAACTGACGGCAGAGTCAATGTGATAAAGGCTCAATTCCGAATCGCATACAACAAATCGGTCAACGTGGTGCGGGGCCCACAGAATATCGGGTTTAGAGCCACTCATGTTCAGGGTAAGTTTTCACGCAATTTAAGCTCTTGTAAGAAGATTCAGGTGATATCCATTCATATGGAGACTGTTGAGAAAATAATTTGTAGGAACGTTATCAAACCCCCAATTCTTTTGTACACTGAGAATACCTTTAAACAAACAACAATATGGTTCTGAACGACTTTTAGCCCAAGGGTTTACCACATGCATGTTTCAGGCCAACACCTGAACCCTCTCCACAGCAGAACACTTTGTTTTTGCTGGGACATACCTACTGAGACAGAACCAACACAGCCACCTACAAACGGACAACAGGCTTTGCTGTGTTTAAAAACTCCACAGCAGTATCATTTCATTATTATGGAAGAATTAATTAACTGACGTGATGTGGCATGATATGTGGGTGTGCTGCTGGTAGCAAGAGCCACTCCCTAAAACACGCAGAAGAAAACTTCTCTAGCTAATTGATGTGCTCTAATTGGCAGAAATTAGTCTGTCTGTTTTGTCTGAAGACTGTTCTACAGCCCGGAAAGACGAGCTCTCTGAAGGTTTCTACAGAAACACAACTTTCCATTCCTCATCTTATTCTGCTGCTCCTGATCTCCCCTTCTGCCCCAACGCTACCTCGTCTGCGTTCGTCTTTGGCCTAGCAGCGCTCACAAGCTGACTCTGCTGCCTCTTATCCCTCCCATTCCCAGTCGCTGTACACCCAGAGCCACCGCACGTCCCCGCGCACGAAGGAGACGGCCCGCGGATCCCAGAAGCTTCTCCCACAGCTGGAGGAAGGGACGCACTAGATCGGGAACCGCAACAAGGAAGCGCCACTCGCTCCTCCCGGGCCTCCTTCCCGCGCCCGCTAGTAACCCAACACCCCCCCCAGCCCGGGGGGGACGCCGGGCCCCCAGCCGCAGCCCGGCCCGCCTCGCCGCTCCCTGCCAAGCGAGGAGGGACGGGACGGGATCGTGCCGGAGCGCGGGCGACCCCTACCCACCCTCCCTCCCTCCCTCCCTCCCTCCCACCGGGCGCAGCGGCTGCTCACCCACCCGCGGGGCCCTCCGGCACCGCCGCCGCCAGCCGGCCCCGCCGCCCGAAGAGGAAGGGCGGGAGGCGCACAGCGGCTTCCGGTCGCGGGGGCGGCGGGGAAGGAAACCTGTGGCGCTTCCGGCGCGCGGGGAAAGAAAAGCCGTTGCGCTTCCGGCGCACGGAGCAGCAGGGAAGGAGTGTCAACTTCCTCTGTGACCTCACTTCCGGTTTGTGCTCGCGTTTCTTTCATTGGCCCGCGGGAGCCGGGGGGGGAGCGGTGACGTTACGCCTCGTGAGGCGCTCATGTGGTGGCCTGCTGCGTTCGAGGTGGGGAGGCCTGGCGGCTCCCTCCCCCCCTTCCCTGCCGCCGCGGCGCTCCGGAGAGAGCGGGAAGGACGCGTCCTGCCAGCGGCAGCTCTCCCGGCTGCGGGTTCTTCCCTCAGGAAGGGAGTCGGGGTCTCTGGTCTCGCTGCTGGCATCGCGGCCGGCGCGGGTTTTCCCGTGTGCGCAGGCGGTGACTCCGGTAGTCGTGCAGGCGTGGGAAGGGCTGGCTGTGGCTGGTAGACGGCGCCGACAAGAAATGGCGTCAGAGCTTCCTCTGGTGGGAGCCTTGGCTGTCTTCCTAAATAAAAGCTTTGATTTTCACGGGGTGGTTTTGGCTTTCCTGAAAGCAGCTCTGTGGCGTGTTAGTGCCGTTGGAAGAGTGCTACTGGTCCGAGGGGTGGGGCAGGCGGGCTGTGCTTCGGCTTGGTCGACACCCGCAGAGCCAGTGGTTGCAGCTCAGAACTTTTCTCTCGCCAGCGTGGAGTAAAGAGTCCGGAACAACAAGATGGGTGAGCCCGCTGGACATCCACCACTGTAGGCGGGAGAGGGCGGGGGACAACTGACCTAAAATTCCTCTGAATTAATAGCAGTGGCTTGTTAATTGAACTTGGAATTCTTTAGAAAACAAGTAAAACAAACCTTAAAAAAAATCGTGTTTTTCTGTGTGAACAAATATTCTCCTAATTTGTCAGCTGTTACCTATGGACAGAGGGGCCGCCTGATACAGGAGGGCTTTCTGATCTTGCAGAGAAAGGCATTGTAAGGGCTCAGGGCTGGAAATGGAAACCTGACATTTTCTGGTAGGCTATGGAGTACATGTTTTGAAGAAGGTGTAATCACTGGATCAGGTAGCAGATATGGTAGTATTTTCCAACACTTAAACTCTTCAACTAAAAGCAATGTTTTATTGTTTATTGTATTTACTGTATGTTGGCATATTTTATAATCATAGAATGTTTGGGTTGGATGGGACCTTTAGAGATCATCTAGTGCAACTCCCCTGCAGTGACCAGGGACGTCTTCAACTAGACGAGGTTGCTCAGAGCCCCGTCCAACCTGGCCTTGAATGTTTCCAGGGATGGGGCCTCTACTGCTTCTCAGGGCAACCTGGTCCAGTGTTTCACCACACTAACGATGAAGAATTTCTTCCTTATATCTAGTCTAAATCTACCCTCCTTTAGTTTAAAGCCATTGCTCCTTGTCCTATCGCAACAAGCCCCTCTGAAACTATTTTCCCCATCTCTTCTATAGGCCCCCTTCGGGTGCTGAAAGGCTGCAGAAAGGTCTCCCCACAGCCTGCTCCTCTCCAGGCTGAACAGCCCCAGCTCTCTCAGCCTTTATTTATTGTAGATGTAGTACAGGAATCACTTGCTGAAATTTTGTCAGGTAATACAGGAGGCATTCTCCCTACAAGTCTTAGCAATATGGCTTCTTCAGAAGAAAGAAGTTTGTATTTCAGAAGGAATTGCTAACACTACAGCTATACTCGCCATAGAAAACACTGACTTTAAGATCAGATTTTATCCTTAGGTAAGGTTTGAAACATCCCCCTAGGCATTACCTCTTGGGCTAATGTAGTAAAAGATAGCAAGACAAGGTTGTTACCATTTCTGTGGACTATGCCTAGAGAGGGATGAAAAAGGTTGGGAAAAACTTAGTCTGATCCCAAGCTGTACAGAGGAATATGTTCCACCAAGGACAGACTCTGGCTGTCACCTTCGTGTTCAGCCCTTTCTGTGTTTAGTCCCTCTAGCTTCTCTTTCCAAGCGCTTTACCTTGTTCAATCCAAGTGTTTAATGACGGGGTGCAGATCACCTTTTTCAAAGGCTTACAGTTTGGCCAAAATTCAGCAGATTTGCATAAGAACCACAGCCAGTACATCCCTCTTTCACCTTCTTTCTCCTCCCCTAAGCACAATACTTTCCAAAGTATACCTGACTGCTGTAAAACATTAAGAATGCAGATTTTATTTAACCAAAGAAAACCACCTGGTTTTGGTTAGCCTCATTCTTGGAAATGACTGGATTGCTTTGGCTAGAATGTAGACAAGAAGACATCTGGCACAAATAGTTGCAGTTTATGTCTTTAAAGTTGCATAAAGCTATAAACAACAAAACCCAGAGTCTTAAATAGGAAATATTGTGCAACCTTAGTAAAAGGGCGTGGTACCCAGCCTGTCTGTAATTATGCAGATGTGTTCTATACATGGTCTTTAGACGTGTCCTTTGTTTCGTCTCTGGTTTTGCATGTGCTTTGTGATGGGAATTACAAGTGGAAGTGGAGTCTGATCCAAGCCCTACAGATGCCAAACAGGAGCCCTTGTTTGACCTTGTAGGCTCAGAAACGTGCCCAGGGGAAGAACAGTTGAAGCCTTATTAACTAGATGTGTAGGATAAAATTCAAAATTATCCCACGTAAGTAAAAAATATTGAAAAATAGGTATTACTGTCATTTCTCGGATTTATCATGTGGATCACAACTAAATCCTGTCAACTGTAATTCTGAGTATTTTTCTTTACATTCTATATATTATATCAAAGACAAAATGGAAATATTTATAAATTCCTAGAGAGCAGTCATGAAGCAAAACATTCCAATAAAGAGCTCAAAGGAAAGCAAGAAGTTTTGTCAAAAGAAAGTAGTCTGCAGCATGGTAATGTTCTGAAGGCACAGGAAATTTGGTGTCTCCCCTGGGGTTTGGAGCATCTCTTGAGGAATAAGGGAATTATAGAAGAAAAAAGGTTGAAACATCGATCTAGAGAGGAAATATTAAATATCTCGTATGAGAAAGGCAAAAAATGTCTTAACCTATTAAGAAGCTGTTAGGAAGCCAAGGAAACTGTTTTATCATATAACAGAAAATTATTCAGGGCATGTTTTGAAGGCCCCCTGAACATAAAAAAAGCAGCCAAGAAAACTACGTAGAACCTCTTGGGGTGGATTATAAACCTTTTTTAAGTAACTTGTAAAGGATGATGATGAAACAAGCATTTGTCATCTATAAAGTATCAGAAACTATAATGAACTAAGAAGGGCTATGAAGAGCAACAAAAGACTTGGTTTGTTACGAAGGAGCACAGCTCAGGGTATTTCAATGTAGAATGCTGGCATATTGTTTAAGAGGAGCCTTTTTATTAGTGTTTAAGAATTAATACTGAGTATGTTTTCTTCTAAAATATATTTAAAAATTTTTGATAATCTGACCAAATTATTAGTAATTATTAAGAAATGTCAAATAAAAATACTTTATTTTTGTCTTTTTATATATATATAGGGACTGGAAGGTCCCTTCGGCCCTAAAGGACCTTAGGTACCTCAGGTAAGTGAAACATAAGGTATAGAAATACGTCTAAATGGTTTTCTGAGTGCTCATTGTGTATTTTGTGCACAGTCTAACTGTTGCTCAATGGTACACATTTAGGGGCAAAAAATAACACATTCCATTAATGTCAAGAATCTGCTGCACATCTGGCGCGGGGCAGAGAGCTGTGTTGGTGCAGTCAGCTGTTCAGCTGCATGCTCCGTATGTGCTGTGGAGTTTTTTTTCCTTTCACTGAGGACCTGCCAGTTCATTTTCCCTGCTGCTGGAGTTTCTGGTGAGCGACTCACGTAGCCAAAGTGGCAGCTTCCACAGTGTCCCGGAATGACTGGCTAGGTGAGTCCCCCAAAAGCCGAAGAGACCCAAACGGATCAAGCAGTCTGAAAAATGCTGTGATTGTTAAATAACTTTGTGCTGAATCAGAGAAAAATCAAAACAGAGAGTCCCATTGGTAGCAATTGCCCAACACATTTTTTTTTTTCATTGGCTGTTGTCAGTGGCGGGTCCTGATGCTCTCTGTCTCGGCAGCTGCTGGATGGGGTTATAGCAGCCATTGGGTATTTGAACTTCCACAGTCTTTTTGGAGGGGAGGCAGGAATCTGTAGAGAGTTGCTTGCTGTGATAGGGATCTCAGAAACACTGTTAGCTCAGAATGTCAGCAAGGAGGGGACAGAATTTTTCTACTCCACTGCGAGTGCCTAGACGCGAGCATCTCAAGAGTAGATGAAACAGTACAGCAAATGCAGAGTATCACAGATTCACGGATGGCAGAGGTTGGGAGAGTAGGAAGTTAAGGAGAATTTACTCCTGTCCGAATACGAACCTTTAGTCCTAAATTCCATGCTGCATAGTTTAAAGCAATATTACTCAGTTTTCCCTGTAGTGGACAGTGTCATTTCCACGATACTATGCAAAAGTAGTATTTTTAGCAAAACCAAATTTTTGCTGTCTAAGAAAACACAACATTTGTTATTCTTGCTAATTGTGAAAGAAGAACATGAAGGATTTGGGAGATTTAAGATCTGCCATGAAAGGGAGTACCAAGAAACAAAGGAGCCAGCATTTCCTTGCAGAAATTAAGCTGTTACTGAAATGTTCGGTTCGTATACTTTAAAATGTTTGCTGATCTTCCAGGTGAAGTCACATCTGGCTTCCGTTAAACTATTTTTTTTAAAGTGGAAGCAGGCCAGATTGAATTACCTTTTTCTTTTTAGTATGTGCTGTTTTTTTTAATTATTACTTCTATAATCTCTTTATTTCAAGCCTTGCGTTAATGCTTCAGAATGTTACAGCTTACATTCTGTTTATATTTGACAGGCTTCTCATACCAAACAAAACAACTACTGAAAAGTAAAAGCAGATGAGTATGCTACTAAAACAGAGGACTGATCCAACAATTTGCTGTAGCAGCAAATAGTGGGAATGAATTAATTACTAGTGGGCATAAAAATCATAGAATCATAGAATAGTTTGGCTCGGAAGGGACCTTTAAAGGTCATCTAGTCCAACCCCCAATGAATATATATATAAATGAATATGCCATACAATAAGTAATGTAACATTTTGTATTAATGTATTTACAGACAATGACATATTAGTGAGTTCTGTTATTTCATAAAGAAAAATAAAAGCCTCATAAAAGAGTGATGATTTGGAATACTTTTTCAGTTTCTGAGTTGTAAGAGACTTTTGCATAAGATGTTGGTGGGTTTTACGTATCCCTTAGGTATTAGCTTAATAGGGTAGAACTGATTATTTAAATGAAAGAGAAAAGCTGTTAAAATAGCTGGTAACAATCTTAATTAGTGGTCAGCTCAAAACTAGAATGCAGGAAAGCCAGGTATTGAACGGGTAAGCATGCCTGCCCTAACCCATGCACATTTGTCTTTCCTCTTAAGCAAATTAGCTGAGCTCAGACCTTTAGAACAGGGGGACGTCTGAAATGGAGCGTGCTGTTTCTGGCATGCCTGGGTTCTTGGTCAGTTCTTTCCAAACCTGCACAGTTAGGTCGTCAGTTCTTTTTTGACAAAGTGAAAATTTGCTTTGCCTATCCTTTTCATTATTGGATTTGTGACTTCTAATGCTTCTGTGCAGTGATGTATTTTTGTATGGTTTGTCGCATTGTTACACCTGCTGTTTGTCTAACAGAGGAAGGGATGATAAGCACTTGTATGTCATTCACAGAAGATCAAAAATGAGTTTTTTAACACCATGTTTGAAAAGTCAGGTGAAATAGCTACACATTAATAAGTCTGGGACCCAACTCACACAGTTACTGAGAACTTGTACAGGTACACTTATGAGAACATTTATGTACTTTGAGTGGAATTTCTGAAATGCAGGTTAGTTTCTCAGTGAAATATGGCCTAGTATCACAGAATCACAGAATGTCTGAGGTTGGAAGGCACCTCTGGATTTTATCTAGTCCGAGTCCTCTGCACAAGGCAGGGTCAGTAGAGCAGGCTGCTAAGCATCTTGCCCAGTTGGTTTTTAAGTATCTCCAAGAATGGAGACTCCAAATTCTCTCTGCGCAACCTGTTCCAGTACTTGAACACACTCATAGTAATAACATTTTCTTCTTATATATAAATTACCTGTAAAAAAGAGATTTCCTTGGTCCTATATGATTAGGATTTCAGAACCTGCTTTCCTGCAAGCTGTGGAGATGTGCACTTTTACTTTTTCCTTCTTTATTTGTTAGTCACTGTCTTCAGAGTTGTCTGAAATAGAAACTATAAGCTGACGTACGAATTGGACAGTTCCAGGTTCCCTCTGAATAATTTCCTTCTTGTCACCGTGTAGAGCAGGGCGGCCATAACCGGACTGGGAGATGCTCTCGATGAACCCCCGCCTCCCACCGTGGGAAAGGGAGAAGGAGGAAAAAGGAGAGAGACTTAAAACCTGAATATTAAAACAGCTTTACTAATAATACTGCTAATATTAATAATAAGAGAAATAAGGCCAAATATCCTAGATCGATACGCAGTTTCCCGGAGTTGGGTGCCGGACGCTGGCGTCCCACCAGCAGCTGCCAGGCAGCACCGGGAAGTCCCGGACTGGACTCGGCAGTGGGCAGGAACTGGGCTCAGGAATGCACGGATCGGGATCTGGATCAGGATCACAGGCTGGACAACGAGCAGGGTCCTCTTCAGCAGGCGGCCATGGACGAAGAGAGCGAGACCCTCGTGACCCCCCAGCTTTAAGCTGAGCACGGCGTGCATGGCGTGGAATAGCGCCTTGGTCAGTGTCGGGTCACCTGTCCTGTCCGCCCCTCCCTGCGAGTGCGACCCTTTGCGACTCCTCACTGGTGGGACCTAAGAGGTCTGTCAGTGACCTTGGCTGCTACGGTAATAATTATAAACAGGGGCCTTTTTCTGCCTTCCGTTCCTCCAGTTAGCTCAGTAAAACTATAAACTTGCAGTGCCATCAGCTTTGGAGCGGACACTGTCTGTAAAATACACAGCCAGCTTCAGAAAAATGCAGTTACTTAGAAGAACTTAGCTGTAAGGAAGATTCCCTGCAAGGGACTCAGTTCTGTTTTAACCAAAACCAGGACACTTTTTCAGATACAAAGGCTGATTGTTGGCCTGGAAATATTTAAATGTCACATTTTAGCAGTTTCTTTGATACTGTTAGAGTCAGGATCTGAATTCCCTGTTTTAGCTCCCTCATTTTTCTTTCGTTTCTCAGAAAACAAAGGAAACGCATAGTCTGTGGCTTCCTTATGAAATATTTTCCTAGTTTCTCTTTTGAATTACAGTAAATAATTTTAATGGTCTTTCCAATGTTTTTATAGCTTTGCAAAACTGTTAAAAGAAAATATATGTTAAACCATTGTTTTTCTGTCCTTCTAGTAATCTCCCTGTACTCAGTGCCTTTAGTTTAAAAACATGTGGACAGACTGGCTTTTTCCATCATTTGTGTTGATGGTTGTTGGCTGTTTTCTCTTGTCTCTAAACATACTGGAGAATTTTTATTATCTGAGAAACTACATTTCATGTGCTATATATTCACAGAGTTTAATTTAGGCCACAAATTTTGTCTAATGGTACAACAATTAGTGAGATTAGATTTCACTCTAATATTTCTTCCATTTTAAAAGCATTTTTTCTCATAAACCCAGTATTTTTTTCCTTAGTAATAGTAATCTTTTGGACCTTAGCAGTTGCTTTGATAAATAAAGTAGACCAGAATGTGTGGAAAAGTTTAAGAGTAATTCAAATAGAATAGTCTATCATATATCAAAGGCAAAATTGACAGCCTATGTTTTCATGCTTATCTTTTCATTTTTCATCATTCCACTTCCTCTGCTACTGTTGAAGTGGGACGTAGTGACTTTTTCACATCTGTTTCTGAAAGAAAAGGTAACTTCAGTCTGGATCACTATCAGTAGCTGACTTGCAGAGAGAAGTCCTCTCGAACTATATCATATGTTATGATAAGCAACCTTGGTCACCAGGTGCCTACAAAAAACAAATTGACATGTAGAGGCTTTACAAAGTGTTATTGAAAGGATTTGAAGATAAAATGTGCTGTATTCTAACCAGGTTCTTCATATCTGAGCCTGACCAAAGCACTTCAAATTGATAATTATTTGTAGCCACAAAGCGGCTACACAGCAGATGATGTCATTGCTGCACATAAACACTTTGGTCATCTTTGCTTTTAAGCTGTCCGTGAAGTCAAATTTTTTATTGGTGTTTTGTTTTTTTCTTTAGGGACAACAAGGTGAGCCTGGTCCAACTGTGGAATTTCAGGAACCAGACTGCCAGGAAGTAAAGTCTGTTTTGGAGCAGTTGCTGTTTTAATCCTTGCTCTGTTTTCTTAAAATTTTAAGTAATAATTCATCTTGAGACTAATGCAGAACATTTCTAAGGCCAGTATTACATGTGTTCCCAAGTGACAGAACAAGACTGTCATTTGAATTCTCTGACACCCCGGAAC
This sequence comes from Opisthocomus hoazin, assembly GCF_030867145.1. Taxonomy (NCBI): domain Eukaryota; kingdom Metazoa; phylum Chordata; class Aves; order Opisthocomiformes; family Opisthocomidae; genus Opisthocomus; species Opisthocomus hoazin. The sequence continues at coordinate 65,752,414 of NC_134417.1, forward strand.
CGTACTTACTTCAGCAGATCATGCTACCTTGCTGATACGTTCACTGATCATTTTCAGCTGTCATTGACTTTGTAGTGCTCTGAAGATCCATGTGTCGGGTACTGGCGCTCCCTATCTGGGTATCTGAAAGAGAGGAATGTGTGAAATGAGTATTTAGTTTCTTAGGATCAGATAGGAACTAAGGAGTGAAACCAGTTCTTCTAGGAGATATCTTCCCCCCTTGCAGCGTTGTATCTTTGTCTTTAGCTTCTGCCTTCTCTTACAAGGGGACAAATGTTTTGCCCAGACAGTAGCCTCATTTACTGGCCATGTCCTGATTAAGTGCTGAATGAGTCACGCATTGTGAAGTGCTATCATTATGCATTATCATGTAGATACACCAGAGGGCAGGATTTGGATAGCATCAAGATCTTTGTAGCTTACATAAAATGAATTCAGCAGCTAAATGATCCTTTTGATACATTTATTGCAATCTGATTTTAAAAAAGTATATAATCATGGCTTTACTTACATAGTGTATGAATAACAGTAGCACTGAATTAATATATGTCTAGTATTAAGAACAGTAATTTTTAAAAAACATTTAAAATATTTACTTCAGATTGAGTCCATTAGCTATGTGTCCTAGCCAGGAAAAAAATCTACCACTCTTTATAGTAACTATTGTCATTCTTATTGAGTGAAGAGCATACTAGGGAATAAAAAAATGTAAGTTTAGGGCAGTCGATTTTGGTTAATATCATCAATCAAACTCATCCACACTGTAAGTCCTTTGACATATTACATTCACGTACAATAGAACAGTCACCTTATTTCATAGTTCTATAGATCTGTATCACATTCACATTCGGTTGTGGCTTTCCAAGCTACAGAATTATAATTTACTTTGTCTGTCTTCATACAGAAGCTATCTCTTATCTTTGTCGACTCTCTCTGTTTTGTTTTGTTTCTTCTTTACCATTTTTGAGTTGCAGCAATGAGGATAGCAGGAAGAATTAAAGGAGGATAGGTATTGTACCAGGAAAGAAAGCTGATGCATGATCTTTTCTAGTAGAAGAGGTGACTTAGCATGGATGCAGGAACTAAAGGCTTTTAAAGTTGAAATTCAGCAGCAACATAAGATGAGTTTTACAGATGAAACTTTGTATTGCAGACCAGAGCTTTAGTGTGGTCATGTAATGAGTGCATTAGGCAGATTCAGTAGTGCTGGGAGCTAGATGTACTGAGCATCTGGTTCAGAGCATGGGGTTTAGAGCAGCTGTTGGAACATTGCTGCACTAAACAGCTTAGCAAGTAGTAGTAGCGTTAAAAATAATGCTGTGAGTCTGGAGCCATTAATTCCATCGGGTCAGTGAATATAGAGCTGTGTGACTATATACTGACAAGACTAGTGAAAAAATAAAGCTCTGAATTGTAAGTCTACAACCCTGTACCAGAACTGTCAGAATCCTTATTGTACTTCCCAAAGCCCAGTAAGTAATGAAGAAGAGCTTAGGCTGTTTCCAGAGACCAATTACACACAACATGTAACAGATCTACAGATTTTCTAGCCAGAAAAATAAAACCAAACTTGACCCCATTGCTATCTGAATACTGTATGTTTGTAAGAACTACCACGTTGTATGTGTATTTGACCAGTCAAATTGTTATGTCTAAAAATCATAAATGTTAACATTTTCTGATCTCTGCCAGATAAGAGTCATGTTTGCAGGTCCAAAAAAAGTGAGAAATCCTTGAACACAGCTGGAAATCTGTTCACTCAATTCTGTTTTGGCATATAGTGTAGTTAAACTTTGACAACTTCTGGAAAAAGCGTTCTTCTTTAGCTGATGATCTGGTTTTGGATGGATAAGCTGCTTACAAGTCTTGATCTAAGCATGCGTAAGGGTAAGAATAAGTATTGTAAATGGTATGAGTGATCCATGTGACCAATTTGTTAGTAATGAAATGCTTAATCATTGCTATTGTTTCTGATCCAACAGATTTTGGATGCTGCCAGTAATTATTATTTATATATAGCATTAACAGATATTTAGTGTAAAAAGATTGTATTCCATTGAAACTCTTTAGTCTCAGTTTGTGTAATGATGACAACATTTGTTTAATGAAGACACTTAACCTCAATGGAGGTGACACATGCTCATCCATCATCCGATAGATGATGCAGAGGTTCCTAGGAAGGAGGCCTTTCAGGAGCAGGCTGCAGCTGCTGGGACAGCTAATCCTTCTTCGATTGCACTGAGAAAAGAGTGCGAGCAGTGGTGGCATGTAAGATGTTTTTCTGGTGGCAGCGTATTCCTCCAACACATTTCTTGTTAACGGAGCATGCACAGACTGACAATTCTGTGTAGTAATGGTACTATGTGCAATCACATGGCAGATGTACCCCTCTGCCATGCAACCAGATTAGTGTTATCTCCATCTTTGCTAAGAGCTAAGACCTCAGCGAGTTCTTTAGCATGTGTTGTCTCACCCTTGAAATAAGTTGAAGTTACATATGCTGTCATACTCATGGCTCACAGCACACATGAATAGATTATGGGTGTTTGCAAAGGTGTGATTTCTAACTGAATATCTTTTTTAAAAGGGATCTACCCTCGGAGAAGCAGTAAGTGGGTATTGAAGGAAGTGTTTGGTCTAGCAATAGAGGAGACCTTGCTCTCAGGTCTGATGATGGAGGGTGCTTCTACCAACTTGAATGCAGGCAGAGACTTTTTTATGCTCACTGGGCGGTGACGCCCGATTCTTTTTCCCTCTGCTCTTTCCCCTTCACCAAAATTTTAATGAAATCAGCAGGAAATGTGCTCTGCTTACTTAAAAGCTCCTCGTTAGCATATACCGTTTCTGTTGTTTAAACACCAAATGAAAAGCAAAGCAAGCATGGTTTCTGTACAGTTCTCTATGAGGGAACTGAAAAAAGACAGGAGAGTGTGATTATATACATCATTTTATAATGGCAATGGTTTGTGAAACACCACTTGCTTCAGTGTCTTGTGGCCAGGGAGATCAGACATTGCATTCTCTGATTTAGGAGAAACCCTATCCTAGAAGACATTCAACTACATTGCTATTAGGGTCTGTAACTGTACCAAAAATAAAAATTGAGGATTTGATTAGTGGAGTTTAAAGAATTCATTCTTTTTCCTTGTAGTTTTTCATACTGCTGAATTTGAAGGTAATCTGAATTTTAGAATGTTACTCTCCTCAGTGGATCAGTTCTTTCCCTCCCTGCTCAAAACTGTTTTAACTTACTTCAAGAAGAAGATAATGTTATTTGTTGATTGGGAGACCAGGAATTCTGTGAGAGCAAGTATTTGCACTCTACTATGTTGTGCTCTAACATCTTTCTATAGAACATGATGTGAAAGAGCTGTGTTGGATGCAGAATAAACAGATGTGCTTTAGCATTTTGTGACAGTGGAATGCCTTCAAGAAAGACATCTCAATGGCAATTGATAAGCGTGGTATTCACAATGTTTCTACTAAATAACCTGATTAAATCTGCAATATCAGAATCAAAGCTTAGAAATTCTGTATTCTGTGCCTTTTCATCTTTCAGATGCTCTGGTCCTACAAAACTAAAAAAGCAGAAATTACTTCCAGAGAGTGAAAGGCCTCAACTTCCATATTTTTTTGGCAAGACAGCCATCCCTAAGCTTTGCCCACTACTTGCCATGCTGAAATTGTCTGCTGGGTAATGAGAGGTATTCATTTCACCATGAAACTTCCATCAAGTGCTGGAATGAAAAGAGCACACATGGTCTTTGAGTTTATAAACATAAAAAAAGCGCAAATAGACAACATTACTGTCCTATAGAATTAGATACTGGATGCATTTTTGGTGTATATGTTTGAAAGTAGTGTCCCAGACATAAGCTACCAAGGTGATCTCAAGTCTGGAACATCTATGTTGGGAAAAGTTAAAGCACGCAACTTGCATAGCATTTAGGCAGATTTTTTTAAAGCTGCTCAGTACAGTTGAATCGTTATATACGGTTACGTACTGTTATAGTGTTTATGCATTTTCAGGCGTACATTTTTGATGAAAGATTGGACCTCTGCTAAAAAATCTGCTTCAGTCAAAACCATCTTTTTATAATGTGTTTTTGAAATGCCCAAATTATTCATAAATTTTCTAATCTGTAACTGAAACTTTTCAACGCTTGATCACATAGCAGTCCAGAGACCCGATTCATCCCAGTGATGAATCCCAAGTCCTCCCTGCTGCAGCACCATGCAAAGGAGCTCCCCATTCTGTCCTGCCTCTGAGGCGCTGAGGAATGTCTTGTCTGGCAGGCAACATCTGTTCAGAGGCTGGGCGCAGACCTTCTGCCGGGCATCTGCACAGAACTCCCTGAAGGCATGTCAGGAGTCCTGGAGACTGACCACTGGCATACTTTGTCTCATGCCAATGTTTTACTTGACATTGTGACAATACAATTTTACTCTGAAGCCTGCCATTAGATAGAGCAAATATAATTTGCATGCAGCATGCTGAGCACTACCTAAATGACAGCCCCCTTTTAGGCATCCTGTCTGTGTCTGACCCCTCAGAGGATTTAAAGAGCAGAAGGAATTTCTCAGGAAAACAACTCAGGAAGAATTTTTTTCTTTTTTTCAGTTGTCATTTATTATTGTAATTGCAAATGCAGTTATCACCTTTGAGACATGCTCATGGTCCTGGCAGACTCACAAACCATCGGATCAGAATTCAGTTCTAGCCCACAAATGATAATGTACTGATCTCACATCTCTCATCTAGCCAGTGCTGCAACACTGAGATGGGCAAGCTGAAGAGGTCTGGCTGAAAAGTGACAAGTAAAGATGCAGATTGTCTGGAAGTAATTTTTTTAATGTAAAACTTCAATTATTTAAAATTGGAAAACACTTGTTCTCCCAGACTGACACTGTCCCTTTAATAGAGTGGCTTGGTCTCCCACTCAGCCCTGGCTAAGTGCCTGGCTATCTTCATTTAAACTTCGGCTAACTAAACAGCAATAATGGACCATAACGAATCTAGATGCAAGGTAGAGCTGTGTACAAGTGGATAGGCTATTTATTTACAGATTGCTTTGGTTTTGTAAAGAAAACATATTTTCCAGTATGACCTACTGGACATATTTTCTACACTGACAGCTTACTCAATCCACAGTTTGCTTTTTGAATGCCTTCAAAGGTAAGAAAGAGACTTAGTTATTTCCTTTCTATTTACAGAGGACTGCACTTACAGTTTCTGTATATGTAACTGCTTGATATACTTGAAAAGTTGATTTAGGAAGGATATTTAAATTTAAAATGTTGCCTTTGTAAGTAATGATATTTCAAATTACTTATTGTAAATTAGAGGCATTTTTTGTAAACCACTTAATGGAGTTCAGTTTTCTCATGAAATATGTTGAATTGCTGACTTAAATGTTGTAATGTTCATTTTATAAGCGTATGTTGTCATTATAATAGAATATTGTCTTTATGGAAAATATTGCACACATTCTACTACAGCCATTTGACATTAATGATACATTCATGTATTGAATTTCATTACTAAACAATTGTTTCTTAGAAGAATTAAGTTGTTCATGCTGATGCTCCAGACCTAGGTAGCATATCTGCATCCCAAAACACCCAGATCTTTGCAATTAGGAATTTCTAGAAACAAACTATATTCTATGTTTTCTATAATATTTATGCTAATTGAATATAATTAATTTAATAGAAAAGTATGTTAATAGAAATATGCATGAGTAACAATTTCTTTTACCCTTCTTTGTTAGATGTTCAAATGAAAGCTAAAGATAGCACTGGCTTTTTTTAAGAAAGAAAAGGGAGCGCTGTCTTTGTTCTATCCGTATTTCTTCTCTAATAAAACAGGTTCTAATAAACATGTGAGCCACAGCTGGGATTGTACTGGCTGCTATGCTTAAATCACCTACCTAGTGACTTTTTATAATTGTTTTTTATATGTTGTTTCTAGAATTGTGCTTCCCACAAATGTGTATTCTGTATGTAAAGCATCTGTATTTATTTATTTGTATTTATTAATGATGTATTCACAGGTGGTTTTTTTACTTTTAACAGGAAGGAAAAGGCATCTCATTTGGGATCAAAGTCACTATGTGGAAAAACCATTTTTTCTTTTGCCTTTTACTTCTGGCTGTAACAACAAACCAGATAGTATATGGGCAAAACAGAAAGAAAGGAAAGAATTCTTATTCTCTCATGCAAAGAGATGAAGGTAAAACCATTTTCTTAAAATTTCTGATTGAACATGTTGTATATCTCTGCATATTTCAGGTTAATTAGCTAGTCATTGAAAAATTCTGTATGCATTTATAAAATGTGATTTATTTTGATTATCAGGCCTGGAAAATACAGTGATGACATTTACTTGGTCATAGACTCCAGTTTGACCTATGATTTTCACTGACATGCATATCTCTTTTAAGATAAATGATAAGGAGCCTGATTTTTAGTTTGAAATTGCATGTGGAACTAAAATGCTAAAACAATCCCATCAAGACCCTAATTTGAAAATTTTTGACTGTAGACCGTATTTAATAATACCGGTATGAATTAAAGTAACTTAAATATAGTTACTTGACTTCAGTAGAATTTCTTGGCATTTACATTAAAATTTCTCCTTAGAATTTTTACTGGGAAGACAGAGGTCTCCTTGGGGAAATGTTTTGAGGATGGAGATTGTTGCAGAGAATTATCTGAAATCTGGTGTGCAGGTGTGCCCATCATTCATAGGTTTCACTTTCGTGTTCCATTACAGGTGATATGTGTCTCGTTGACATAGTCTTTATCTTGGACAGTTCAGAAAGTGCCAAAAATCAGTTGTTTGATTTGCAGAAGGATTTTGTTCAAAACTTAACCGACAGCATTTTCCAGATGAAGCCAGTTAAGTCTCAGAAGTATAATGTCAAACTAGCAAGTATGCAGTTCAGCAGCACAGTCAGCATTGATCATCCCTTTACAGCCTGGAAAAATGTGAAGAATTTCAAAGAGCAAATCAAGTCTCTGGGCTTTATTGGCCACGGCACCTACTCCTATTATGCAATTTCCAATGCAACTCAGCTGTTTAAAAGTGAAGGTCGTAAGAGAAGTACGAAAGTGGCTTTTTTGATGACAGATGGTGTGGATCATCCAAACAGCCCTAATGTCGAGGGTATAGCCACAGCAGCTAGGAGTCTTGGAATACATTTTTTTACCATTGGCCTTTCTAAGCAAAAAGTCCAAGAAGAAAAATTGCGTGTGATATCTGGTGATTCATCCTCTAAACATGTCTTATGCCTGGATGATCAGAACCTGATAGTTGATGTAGCATTGGAACTGGTAAGTAATGCTGATGTTAATCTTGTCACGCATCTATCCATGGCAAATCTCATTTAACTTTGCTGGGTAAGTCAGTCCTGAAGGCAGTGCAGAGGTTTTTGTGGTGAATGTCTCTGCTACATCAGGAGTTAGGACAGAGAGAGCTTCCTCCTCCCAGCCGCTTGTCGAGGAGCTGTGTGCTTGGACAATAATAGCTGAGCTTCACGGGTCACTGATGAAGAGGCAGGGTATTTCCCAGCACACAGACTGTGTCTCTGAGCGTATGATAATACTTTAGAAGGTAACTTGTTCTCAGGCATAAAGCTGATAAAATCACTGAGTCCTTCCCCTATATATAATGTTGGCAGGGCCTTCAGTAGAAAGGCCTTTCATTAGGAAGTCTTTTCATATTCCCCTTGTTAGCATTGTTCCTTAATATTGTCTGTTTACCTGTCCTATTATTTGTTTTCTGATCACTATGGATCACATGAAGTAAGCCCCTGTTCCTACTGGAGAACCCTTTTTCAGGCGAGTAGTTCCACAGACTGGTTCTTACCACTGTGAGGAAGGGATGAAGGATGAAGATGTTCACGTTCTTTACCCTTTTACTTTGGAAATTCTGCAAGCTAGAGAGGAAAAGTGGTTAAATTAGTACTCTGTTAAATTAAATCTGTATGAAAGTAATATTTTTCTTTTCTTTTCAGGAAGCCTTCCTTCAGAAGCAGGTAGGTTTTTTGAGTTCTGTGTGTTTTGATTGCTCTTATTCATAGTAAATCTGATGTCTGCTTCTTCTGTAATGCAACTTCCCTGAGTAAAGTTTCCGACCATGACTGCTTTTATTTTAACTTTCATCCATTTCTTCCATCCCTTCTTCTGAGAAATCTACAACTTCTGTTCATTAGTGAGAAGTATCAAGAGTAAGACATAAAGAACTCGTCCTACTAGAGTGGAATAGAACTAATACAACACATCCATAGTGGTCTCATTAGAAAACAACAGCAATGTCAAAATGGTCCAAAAATTATGTAAGGTTTCACAGTACTACATACTGTGTATATGCTACCTTAAACATTTGTAGTTACAGTAGTAACAGATTTATTTATTTTTGTTATAAATAAATAAAGCAACTGATTTTGATTGGACTATACAGAAGTGTAATGTTGATTAAATAAGACACATATATATTAGAAGATCGTTTACTTCCTGTTACTTGGTTTTTATGTTCTCTAGTCTGTGGCTAGGCAAAACCAGAGTTTTTGCTTTAAAAATTTGAAATAATACATTTGAAAAATGTTCTCCTTAACATTTCTGTTCACTTTGTAGTGTATGCGGAAGAACTATGCATGTGAAAAGGGAGTAAAAGGAGACAAAGGTGATTCTGTAAGTATGCGTTAAGTTGAAAAACCTCCAGAATTTGAATTTTAATCATCGCGATCAACATTGCACAGTATTTTAATTGGTTACTATGTCTGTAAAAAGCAAGACATTAGCTGTGCATGTATTGCAAAAAGAAATGATGTATCATAGCATATCACTGTGAAAGGCCACTGTTACCAGAGCTCAGAAAAAAATCTATCCATAATCACATACTATCTTGGAAATATGTTTGTATTATTGGCTAAGAAAACACTGTGGATAAATAGCTATGTGATTTTGAAGCCCAAATGAAAAAGTTATTCTTGAATCTTGCAACGGGGAAGGAAAGGTGGACAAAGGTTTACTTCCGCCAGCAGCTTCTATTTGTGTTAGGGATAAAGTTTCAAAAGATTGAGGGTGATGACACATATGAAGAAAGATCTAAAACTCTGCCTCCAACACTCTTTTTTTTCTTGTGACACTTCAACACATAACTGTTTCTTGGCTCTGATAAAGAAATGAGAAGTGGGAGCTGAGACAGTGTGTGACCTCTCTGATCCCTTTTGTATCTTTAATAGCTCTCCCAGAGACACCAAGGTACATACAGAGGTTTTTGCCTTTCTCCTTAGACACTAAGCAATGGGTCAACCATATGTGTAGCAGGTTATGACAGCAGGGCCGATTATCCAGTTCCTTGGCTCTGGATAACGTCCATATGGAACTAAAACCCTTGTTTCCAATTTAAAATTTAAGATGCAATTATTTTAAGTTATTTTATACATAATGATTAGATGTAACCTATTATATATGTATTTTTTGTATACACACATATACATCAAACTTTCTAGTCTCCACCTTCATGATCCTCCAAACAGGAATAATGGTATAGTAATTTCTTATTTTGGGGCTGCTGCATATTGACACTAAGCTGGTCTATGCACAGTCTTTTTTTAAGCAGAGAAGATCAGATAGTGGTGGGTAACTCTAAAAAATGGGGAGGAGGAACTGTGTATGTTTTCTGTGACACCTTCCTGGTTAGATTTTCTAATTCTCTGTAGAAAATGTGTTTATTGTTGAATATTGATTGAAAAAATTCAGATACCGTATAATACCAGATCTTTTCAGCTAAGTGAAAGTAGTGTCACGCATGCCATACCTGAATCAGTGTTGGTTTCTACCTAAGCTTATTCCAGAATGATTTTGTCCTGCCCCAAGATACAATCTGAGAGAAAGGGGAGATTTTTTTCCTCGCATTTTCCTGCTTTGTTTCAGGGCAGTGCTGGTAACAGAGGGGAAAAAGGTGAGCCAGGACCAAAAGGAAACAAGGTAAGGTGAATTTAATAAAATAAAACAAATTTCTATCTGGTTTTATTCAAATCATAGAGTTAAATATAGCAAAGGAAAAGTATGTTAAAATATGATTTAAAAAATTTACTTTTACTGTGAGAGATTTATAGTTAGCTGCTTTAGAAGTGAGAGAGAAAAATTTGAAACTAAACTGCTAGCAAGTTAACACTGCCTATCATTCCAGTGTTTCTCTGACAGGAGAGGTCTCTGAATCCAGCTGAAGGCTCTGTAGGCTCCACAGAGCTTTCTAACAGTACACAAATCTCTTGAGCAGAGCAGCTTGCTCTGGTGATGAAGATTTCAGTCATCTGATAACAGTAGCCAAGTTTTCTACATTAACATTCAGGAATTGTGTGTCCTTGATTGTGGGAGGAAGAAGTGTGGATGTTCGTAAATAGGAAAAGCAACTTCTGCTCCTTGAACAGTGTTCTTGGTTTTAGTGTAATGGTGATAAATAAAAGAGCAATGCATATTTCAGTTGTATTCCTTTGCTTCCAATAGGGCGATGCTCAAAAAGGAGACCATGGAGAAAAAGGTGAAGAGGTATGTGACTACTACAATGCTAACTCATATTTGATCTTTTCAGATTATCTTCCAGATTCTGATTCATGGTTTAGTTCCACTGAACTGAACATGTGTTTTCCATTTTTCACACATCTACTTTATTCAGTTATTTAGAGCACCTAAACAAAGTTCTGGTGTAGAGAAGCATCTATATTGAGAGAAACAGTCTAACCATGTGCTTAAGCATAGAGATGGGATGCTACTGACAAAAGGAACTTATGAAGCTATGTCATTTTGTATTGACTTGCATTAGACTTATCCCAAAGATATAATTTCAAATGTCATCGCTAAAAACATCTAGATAGTTCTCCAATGGCTTCTGACATCTGATATTTCTCAACTTGAATTCTTGTTGATTCACAGTAGAAAGATTAACACTACTCCATGCATAAGATCAGTTTAAAAGTCCCATTTAAATGGCAGCATATCTGCTAATGGGCTAGTAAACTGAGTGACATATTCACAGCTAATGTTATAAGGAAAAAAAAAACATCTAAATTTGCAGAGAATTATATATTAAATGATTCCCGAGAGATATTTTATTGTTGTGAATAGTTAAACTTCTGAAACATATTTCTCTACTGAGGTTTTTCCCCTGCTTAAATTAGCAGTATGTTATGCCTTTACTTTCTGTTTTATGATTTTTTCCCTTTTTAATTTTCGAATAGGGAGCTCCTGGCTACAAGGGAGACAAGGTAAGATTTTTATAGAGTAGAAGTAGTCTAAAAATAGATTGTCACTTGCTGATAGTGTATGTGAACGAATGGAAAAAAGAGCCTGTATTGTCTTTTTATTATTCCCTAGAAGTAAATTCATCATTTCTGTAAATGCTTGTAGACTGGCTTGTTGAAATTAAAAAAAAAAAAATCATAAAATGTAATTTAAATATAAGAAGAAAAATGTCAAAGACCAGAAATAAAGCTTCTGGATGGAAAAAAGAAAGTTGAGGGTTGAATAAGAGGTTGAGTAGAAAGAATGTGATTTTTTTTTTTTACTGCAAACACAAATAGATGTGGCAGTCATTAATTTTCAAAAAACTTACCACACTAAGTTTCCTTTTAAGCTAATTATAATTTGCAAGGGCTAATGCTTGATCAAAAATATCTCAAGATAGGCTCTCCAAGAAGCTAAAAAAATTATACATTTCAATGACTTGCAAGATTCTAGAGCCAAAAATTTACAGTGCAGACTGGACCATCACAGCCAGAACAGAAACAGAGATAATCCCATTTGGACACTTATCTCTCCACATTGTGAATAAAAGCAGTGCCTCTCTGAATCTTTGTATTCATTAGAAAAATGCTTCAGTCAATTTTATGGAAACATTTCATTGAAATGGGGAAAGTAGACTTATATGTCTACTTTTCATAGGCCTGCTGATATGTTAAATCATCAGTGGAACACATTAGTAATTCTCTTTCTTCATTGCGTTTGTACAATCTCACGACTGTTATTCAAGAAAGTCTCAGACACCACAGTAATGAAATCAGAATATAGAGAGGATCTCTGGAGGCAGCACAGTGAGGTGGAAAAATACAGCAAAGCTTGTTAGATATTAAATGTGTTATCCTTTTACCATGTAGGCTGGAAATTTTGTAGGCAGTGTCAGAGAGTAAAAGTATCTGTCTTGAGTAGAGCAGACCATGTCTTCTACAGACTGTATCTAATGATGCCACTCTCAGGTCCTCAGAATCTACTAAACCTCTTGTGCTGCTGAACTGCTTGAACAGTCTTTAATGCATGTAGTGTAATCGAAACATCTTGTTTAGCTGTTAACCTTTTGATTTATTACAAAGGGTGAAAGAGGAGAATGTGGATCTCCAGGAATAAAAGGGGAAAGAGTAAGTATGATTTTTATTTGAACCGGTTCACGTTGATGATAATACGAGAAAATCATGTAACATATTCATGAACATACCTTGTAAAGATTTGGAACATCTTATGTTTATATATCTTATTTGTAGATTTGGAACATGACCAATCTGATAGCTTTCTACGATGGCATGACTGGCTGGGTAGATGAGGGGAGAGCCGTGGATGTTGTCTACCTAGACTTCAGCAAGGCTTTCGACACAGTCTCCCATAACATCCTCCTAGGGAAGCTCAGAAAGTGTGGGCTGGATGAGTAGTCGGTGAGGTGGATTGAGAACTGGCTGAATGGCAGAACTCAGAAGGTTGTCGTCAGCGGCGCTGAGTCTAGTTGGAGGCTGGTAACTAGTGGTGTCCCTCAGGGGTCAGTACTGGGCCCAGTCTTGTTTAACTTCTTCATCAACGACCTGGATGAAGAGTTAGAATGTACCCTCAGAAAGTTTGCTGATGACACCAAACTGGGAGGTGTGGTAGATACACCGGAAGGCTGTGCTGCCATTCAGCGTGACCTGGACAGGCTGGAAAGTTGGGCAGAGAGGAACCTGATGAGGTTCAACAAAGGCAAATGCAGGGTCCTGCACCTGGGAAGGAACAACCTCATGCACCAGTACAGGCTTGGGGCAGACCTGCTGGAGAGCAGCTCTGTGGAGAGGGACCTGGGTGTCCTGGTGGACGACAGGTTGACCATGAGCCAGCAGTGTGCCCTGGCTGACAAGAAGGCCAATGGCATCCTGGGGTGCATTAGGAGGAGTGTGGCCAGTAGGTCGAGGGAGGTTCTCCTTCCCCTCTACACTGCCCTAGTGAGGCCTCATCTGGAGTACTGTGTCCATTTCTGGGCTCCCCACTTCAAGAAAGATGAGGAGCTACTGGAGAGGGTCCAGCGGAGGGCTACAAGGATGGTGAGGGGACTGGAGCATCTCTCCTACGAGGAGAGGCTGAGGGAGCTGGGCTTGTTCAGCCTGAAGAAGAGAAGGCTGCAAGGGGACCTTATAAATGCTTATAAATATCTGAAGGGTGGGTGTCAGGAGGATGGGGCCAAGCTCTTTTCAGTGGTGCCCAGTGACAGGACAAGGGGCAGTGGGCACAAACTGAAGCACAGGAAGTTCCGTCTGAACATGAGGAAGAACTTCTTCCCTCTGAGGGTGACGGAGCACTGGAACAGGCTGCCCAGGGAGGTTGTGGAGTCTCCTTCTCTGGAGATATTCAAGACCCGCCTGGACAAGGTCCTCTGCGGCCTGCTGTAGGTGACCCTGCTTTGGCAGGGGGGTTGGACTAGGTGACCCACAGAGGTCCCTTCCAACCCCTAACATTCTGTGATTCTGTGATTCTATGATTTTATAATTCCCTGGTCGTAGAGATACTTTCATAATAGAAATGTGATTTGTAGAAACTGAACCCACAGTTCACCATATTCTTTTTTCCGTTTTGCAGAAGAAATGTAGGCACTTACCTAAAACAAAACCTGTCCTGACCAGTGCCAGGCCCTGCTGACAAAGGACTGTGAGCATGTTACAGAGTTCACCAGATTTTTCCTTAAAAATTTAATTTTAAATCGAGGGTATAAAGTTACATTACAATAGAAGCAGGTTCTCACACAGCCTGAACATCTTTCAGGTCTACCAGCCTGCCTGTGCTGATACACCTTCACACTTCTATCTAGACCGCTTCTTTTAACCTGACGTGCTGAAGTGGTACAAGTGAATATAGATTTTTACCCGTTTTTTACACTCTGAAAGATGGAAGGATAATGTACTCCTGAGTGAGATAATCATGTATCTTGAGTTCATTTAAGTAGTTTTGTATAAGTACTACAAACCACTGATTTACAGAGTTGTTAAGTGCTACCAACTAAATAATTGGTATTGATCATTCTATTAAAGCACATTTCTTCAGTTTTAAGATACATATTATGCTTACCTTTATCAAAGACCAACTTGAAAAGTTTGTGGTTCCTGGAACCTGTTATCTGATGATATATGGATTAGCAAATATTCTAAGCAGCAGTATTTGTTGCAAAGAAAAAAGGGCATCATACTATAATAAAAATCTAAAGGCTGAGAATATTTTGTGAAATGTTGAGGTTTAAAATAGCAGAAAAGTCAGAAAAGGCTGAAATATCAGTGAAAAAGGAGAAAGAGTTACATCTCTCAGAGGAATAAAGAAAGATCATAGCTTCTTTATCCAAGTAATATGTGAGAAATAGCACGAGGTTATGTGAAATGTCTCCTCAGAAAAAAGAAAGCTCTTCAGAAGCTGGCAAAGAACATAATCAAAGCAGCCAAGACATCTGGATGTAGAAAACATATGCCAGGGCTGCCGGAAATGTGCTTGTTTCGTTTCTGTTGAGGACAGTGATGAAAAAAAAAGGTTTGACATCTGCGGAGGATCAGACATTATAATGGATCATGGACTTCAAGAAGTTAGTGAACAAATGAAAACTACAGTCACTTCCAGAATTCCCAGCTTCACATTTACAAATGCAGAAGATAGAACAATTTTATTTTTTTTTTTATGAAAGTAGTCTATGATGGACAAAATAATCAAAACATACATGGCCAAATGTATGAGAAATAAATTTGATATTCCGAGGTGGATCTTTAGCTGCAGTGATGGATATTGAAGCATAATTGGCAATAAGGTTGTCTGATTTGATAATGTTGCAGTTTTCCCCTCCCACTTTGCAATCTCACGAATCAGACTGAGACCAACAGAGGTTTAGGTGCTGTGAATCGGGATTTCTTCAAAAGCTGCTCAGGCTTGAAATTCAGACAGTTTGTGTTCAGCTTTGAAATCAAAACTGACTCCAGTCATATGTATGTATTCTACCAGAAGTAGCTATCACCGCACCAGCATATTGTTGTTTGTGCCATCCATTGCTTGAACTGAGTGGGGTTATCTGCTCTCTCTGGTGGCTGATGCTTGGCCTGGGAGCAAATGTCTCAGAGTAGAGAATTGTTAAAAAATTCTGAGTCTGGATCTGTAGGAGAGGACAGTCATTGGGGTGTGGCTGCGTAGGCCCCACTGCTAAATTCGTCACGGCTATTACAAGTTCAAAGTGTGACACACATCTTGAAAAATGCAGCAGTCTGCCGATGCCTCTGCGTGTGGAGATGCTGCTAATTAAAAGAGAAGAAAGAGAAAGAAAAGACCAGTAAACTATTTGCTGAAAGCTATTTTTGCTTTAGAAATAAATTATAACTGGGTATTGAGCCAACTGGAAGTGAAATCCCATAGAATATGCGTTCTGGTGACTGAACAAAAACAGTGCAGCAGACAGATTTGTGAACAATCTACAGTGGCGGTAACTGGTACGAACTCATTGAATGGAGAAATGACTGCTAGTAGAATAAAAAAATACGGCATTTTACTTTTTTTGGATGCGTTTTTTAAGGAGTTTTGCGAACTGCTAGTGTGATTCTGCCATGCTACTGATCAGCAGTTTGAGTTAGTGAGACAAAAATACCTGACGTTATTCTGGTATAAGCACTGCAGCATTTTTTTAAGAATTCTGTATCTAATGGACTTCTAGAAATTTAATTTAAAGACCTGTAGCAAATAAAGTATTTAATCAAATAGCTAAGATGTGAAGTGGCCATCCACAATGTTTGTTGTATATGAAAAGTGTTTTAACAAAATATTGAGGATGGAATGTAACAGGCAGTTACTGAATACACAATGAGAACAGCAGCACTCTGGAGAGAGAAAAAACTCCCTAGAAAATGCTTGAACAGAGATAGGAGTCATTACATGTACACCGCGGTTTGTAACACTTTAAAGCAGATAATTGCAATTTCCTGTTAATCTGATAATTGCGTCTTATCTTTCCTCAGGGTTTAGAAGGTCCTTTTGGCCCTAGGGGACCTCGGGGACCTCAGGTAAGGAAACTAAATGCTACCAAATAAAAAGAAAACACATAATATTCTGCAAGTTTCTTCTGCGTACAACCCGTCAGCTCTGTGGAGAGCAGCACATTTAGTGCATGAGGCACCGAGACAGCAAAGTCTGGCAAATCTTTGTCTTTTGAAAATAATTTTCAAAGACAAAATCTTGGCTGCTGCTGCTGCTTAAAGCTACTCAGAGGTGTGTGGCCCACTTGGGCTCTCCAGCTGCAGAGCTGTCCTCTTACCCTTACAGTATAATCATGCTCTGTCATACCCCTACTTGAGAAATTCCTCTTGTATTACATGGCAGCGTCCACCTGGATCTTGGGAGGCTGTACGCAGTCCTCCCAAAATACAAAGTAGCCAGAGAGACTGAAATTTGTTGGAGAGACTAAAATCTGCGGTCATTGTTTAAATACCTGAGAAAAGAGTCAGATAAAGTCTCAGTGTTACTAGGAGCAGAGATTGTTTGCACTCTTATATCAGTGATCATTTATTTGTTATCTGTGCAGAAGTCCAGATTGTCCTCTTCTCTCTTTGCAGTTCCTGAAAAGGGTTATTGCTGTCTTTGTGTTTCTTACAACCTGTGTAATTTCGATTAAAAAATGATACTAGACACGTAAAAATAGCTGCTGTGTGGAGCAGAGATCTCAAGAAGTTGTACCAGTTTCGCAGTAGATCCATAGGTGATGTGGAATGATGAGAGCCGGCACTTGCCCTCTCACTTCTCTTCTGAGCCTGTTTCTGGGTTATAGGAAAGAAAACATAATGGGGGTATAATAGGGTAACACAAATTTATTACATGGTGGTAAGATGTGAATATTTAGTCCTAAATGCCATTTTGAATGTTTTCAAATTATGTTTTTCTGCTTTCCTTTTGCTTGGCGATGTACATTCAATAACGCTACAAATGTGTTAATTTATTATTTTATGCTCCAGTAATTCTGTCTGGGAAGCAATTAGAAATGATGTGATTTCTGCCCCAAAAGATGACACTTATTTATTCCTGTTTATTAAAAAACGGAAATACATGGAGTCTAAGAGATTTTTGGCCAATTTTGGCAGGAATTAATGACACAAATCGGATTACTAGCATTTCCCTGCATAAATTCAATTTACCATGCACTGTATGTTCAGTTTTGCACACTCTGTAAAGTACCAGCTGCTGTTGCAAGTCAAGCCATCTCTAAATTTGTGTACAATGACATAACCTGATTATTTTAAGGCAAAATCAATTTTTTTTTCTTTTCATATAGAGCATCACTGCAATTACTCATACATTATCCCACTTTTGAGCTTAATGTTACATATTGCCATATAGTACAATGGTCTACATTCAGTTTAGGTTTGAAAGGCTCATTACAAAAGAAATCCTAACTGCTGGAGAACAGAAGCCGATGAATGTACCACTATACAAGAGGACTAATCAATGGTTACAAGGAATTACTGTAATTCTGAGCTATGAGAACTAATTACCATGGGAACTACAACCCACTTAATGACTAGAAGGAAGACAGCATGCAGTGAGATGGAGAATGATTTATCTTATGTATTTGTATTAACAGATTATATTGTGTATTTCTGTTAGCACACCCAGCCTCAAGCATATTGCCATTTTACTGCTGGGACATTTGTCCATCTCACATCATGATCATATTTCTTTTCCTCAGGAAGAATAGCTTGTAAAAATGTTTTTTTCCAAAGTCTCTTTTGGAAATGCTTTCCAAGTACTAAGAGATTTTATAGAAATATTGTTTTTCTTTATATGACACTAAGATACTAAAGGAATAGAGTTTACTTCTTTTGAAACAAACAAAACTGTAAGATTTCTTTTATTAAATAGTACTCAATTAAAATGCATAAACCAAGGATTAAGGCCATATAACTGTGAGTTTGTGTACAGTATGGCACTTGGGACATTGCTGTACTCTTGTGTGACAGTTTTTCCCCTGGTTTGTAAAGTTATCATTTGAGCTTAATTTGGAACACTAACTATATTAATTTGATTCACTGTTTTCCCCCCCAGTATTTGATTTGTGGTTGTATGACAGAAGTGTGTGACTGCATTTTTGCATACTTTGTGCAGAAACTGCAAAAGGAAAGGAGAGAATAATAATTGGGGTTTTTCTCTGAATGGAAATCCATGAGAGATACAAAATCACAGATATTCCAAAATTTTCACATCTGTTTGTGAGCCAAAATGCAATATTTTTGAGGATTTATCATAGCTGTTAATAACAGTAGCTGAAAGGGATTATTTTTGTTTCTTATTGGATAGTCACGTGTTTCCTGTAGTTTATCATATTTAAGAAAGGGAATGAACACACTCTGAGCCCATTTTTGTGTCAGCAATGAAACCAATACATTTAGATTTGGGCCACTGTGTATCTTTTTATAAGCATAAAATTATCCATATTTGACCCAGCATTTTTACTACAATGAACTGTAATTATGTGGTATTATTCTTTTGATAACTCATGCTTATTTTTTTTCTCCAATCTCTTAAAAAACTTTCTGAGGTTTCCACTTCATTTTGATTATCAGCTCGGTTAGTGGTAGCTGCAACAACGTTAACCAATCTGACCCAACTGGGCAGCCCAGCAGATGCCAATGGCATGTTCACTAACTCACAAGTTGGTGAACTGGAGGGTTCAAGTGAGAGTTAAAGCTTTAACAGCAGACTTGGGTGTAATCTATTCATCCTGTGATCGTACTGCTCTTCATAATTCTCACACTTACTTTTTTCTAGCTACTGTACCAGCCACTGTGTTGGTGAAGGGACCTCCCTAAATGTCATCAGTCCACACAGAGGACCTTACGTGCTCTGTCTCTTCCAAAGAGCCATTAATTATTGCCTTGTGTGAGGGGACACAATGGTTGAAGTAATGTCAGCGAATTAAAATTAATCTCAGCTCATCAGCAAAGAGGGGTGTAGGGGAAGTGATTTCTTACAAACAGAGCTAAGTAGGACATGACAGCTTAGTTTATTTGCTTGGGTGGAAGAGAGAATATGAAAATATGGTGAAGTCAGGAGCAGGAGAAGAAAGGAACAGAAAACTTTGGATAAAACAGATGCAATTCACATGCAGTAATAGGATATCCTTTCTGCCACCACTGGTTATTGAATATTAACAATATTGAATGTGATGGGCATATCACAGGATAGGATGCAGAAAACTCTTGTCTGTTAGAGCTTAGCATTGTGCTACGATTTACTGTACCCTGTTCAGGCCAAATTCAAAAGTAACTTTACATGCATCTTCAAAGGCAACTCATTCTATACTTTGACTTTTGTGTAGGGTATCAGTGGACCTCCAGGTGAGCCAGGCCCAAAAGGCATTCAAGGAAGCAAGGTAAGATGCAGCTGTATATGTATAGATGTTAATTATATAGGGAGAGAGTATGCAGAAACTCTGTGTAGAATCTTTATATTCTACTGTCCTTTCTCCCCTGTAGTTTTTTGTTAGTGGTGTCGATTGCACCGCAATAATGTACACCACCTGCTTGGTGCACCATGGTGTCATCATGTTATGAAGGCTTTGTATCATTGGCACGTACAGCCAGTTTTCCATCTGGGTCTCCAAGAACATTTTGTAGGGCCACAATAGGGTGCTACCAAGGGTCTGCCTAGAGCCACAGAGCTTGGGTTGGAATTGAAGTCAACTGAATATGTGTCTTGGCTTTTACCATCACTTGGGAAGTTTTTTCTGGTATGTTTTTTACTAAAATGCCTTGTGTTTAAAGATTTTAAGTAATTCTAGATGGTGGTTATAAAATCTTTAGAATGAGTATTTAAAGTAATTTTTAACTACTTGTGAACTGTAAAAACTCAAGACAGCTTTGAAATTGGTATCAGTGTAAGATTTGATGACGATTGGTGCCTTAGTTGCATTTATAATTGACCATTTAGAGTTAATGACTACAACTTGTCAAGAAAAATCAGTTGGATAAAGTTTCTGATTAATTTAGGCAGGTTTCTGCTTTGCAGCCCTTTGAGAAATGGCTTTACGTGAATACAGTGGGGACAGCTATTAACATCATTGCTCGGTACAGAAAGATCTTTCATGTATCAGTTTGAAAATGTAGGGTCTAACGTCAAAGACTTTCTACCACAGGATTCTTGATAGCCTGGTTAATACAGTTCCATATCTAAGTTACACAAGGCAACTAAGTTCACATAAAACAATTTTCCAAAGATGCAATATTTAAACACTCGTGTTTTGTTTCCCAGGCAACAATTTAATTTGAAGATTGACAGAAATAAATTTAGATACGGAAAATGCTTATTGTAAAAGGTTCGGAATACTGGCATCCGTCATGATTTTCCTCTTACTGACAAATGCTTTTTCATACTTCTTATTTCTCCATCTTCTCAACAAAATGCTTGATTAGGAAAGTTGCTACAGAATATTTCAGAAGTGGGGAAAGAAAGAGGATGATGGGTCTGAAAGAAGCTATTCATACATATGGTGGAAAAGTCGTGCCTCTCTAACTTCAACACGGCAAATGACAGTAATTTTTTTATCTGTCATTTCACACTGAGGAGTCCAAGATAGTGCTAGCAGATCACAGAATCACAGAATCACAGAATCACAGAATAGTAGGGGTTGGAAGGGACCTCTGTGGGTCATCTAGTCCAACCCCCCCGCCGAAGCAGGGTCACCTACAGCAGGCTGCACAGGACCTTGTCCAGGCGGGTCTTGAATATCTCCAGAGAAGGAGACTCCACAACCTCCCTGGGCAGCCTGTTCCAGTGCTCCGTCACCCTCAGAGAGAAGAAGTTCCTCCTCATGTTCAGACGGAACTTCCTGTGCCTCAGTTTGTGCCCATTGCCCCTTGTCCTGTCACTGGGCACCACTGAAAAGAGCTTGGCCCCATCCTCCTGACACCCACCCTTCAGATATTTGTAGGCATTTATAAGGTCCCCTCGCAGCCTTCTCTTCTTCAGGCTGAACAAGCCCAGTTCCCTCAACCTCTCCTCGTAGTGGAGATGCTCCAGTCCCCTCACCATCCTTGTAGCCCTTCGCTGGACTCTCTCCAGTAGCTCTTCATCCTTCTTGAACTGGGGAGCCCAGAACTGGACACAGTACTCCAGATGAGGCCTCACTAGGGCAGTGTAGAGGGGAAGGAGAACCTCCCTTGTCCTGCTGGCCACACTCTTCTTGATGCACCCCAGGATCCCATTGGCTTTCTTGGCAGCCAGGGCACACTGCTGGCTCATGGTCAACCTGTCATCCACCAGGACACCCAGGTCTCTCTCCGCAGAGCTGCTCTCCAGCAGGTCCACCCCAAACTTTTGTTATACACTAAACTGTATTTGTTGAATGTTGTTTGTCCTCCTATCAGTCTCTTCACACACTTTCATGTCTGTAAAATACATCTCTCTCTAGAATTCATCTACCTGGATATAATGTTTATGGTCTCTTGTTATACTTTAGTTGCAGATTTTCAGTATGAAAAAGTTGAAAGAATGAAAGTTCCCTGTTTTTTCAGCTTCCAACTCTTCAACCTGCTGGTTGAAGTCTATAGTTGAGGTTTTTCCAGGCTTAGATAGCTACCATAACAAAAATATTGCCAGACAAGTTTAATTAATACACTGAGATAATGAAAGCGTATAGCAGAAACATATGTAAGTTTAGAGGTTGTCTCTTGTCCATACCTGATGCCAAAGCTAACTTTTGGCATTTTGGAGCTTATGTGAGACGAGTGAAAAATTTTCTAGTGATCAGTAATCAGTGGTTGTTTACAGCTTCATAAGCACCCGTTCAGCTAGTAAAGGTCAAGGCCTTTTTTGGTTCAGACGCAAAGCACTCTTTCCAATATTTTTTGTCCTTACAGAAGGATTATTCAATTGCTCTTTTAAAATTAGTTTTCATGACACATAATACAATATCTCTGAGAAGTGGCAGTTATTTATAACTGCCTTGGAGAAAAAAAAGAAGTCTATTCTTAGTGCAGTTCCTTGTACCCATGGCCTTTCCATGCTAATACTTTCTGCATTTTGAGCTGAACTAGTGACTTCACCCTGGTTTAGCAGAGCTAATGGCAGTTGCATGACATCGATATCAATGTGACAGAACACAGAACACCGCCGTGGAACACTTTTATTCATTGTTAGTGGGCCATGTTGAGGTTTGAAAGAGGAGATTCAGTTCCCCAAAATACAAACTACGGATGAAGCTCAGCCTACAGATGTTTTGGGTAGCATTTGTGAAGCTCACTCATACATCTGGCCAGCTCCGTCCCTCCCACATGTCGGTAAGGCAGAGCCGTAGCGGTTGTTTCGCTTTGCAGTGCCAGGTAGCAGGCACTGCTGGGGACAGTGTCCTCTGTGTGCTGTCTGGATGCACTGGCTCTGCCAGCCACCAGCAGGACCGGGGTTGGTGGCATCGCAGCTTCAACTAATTTAATTTGACTTATCTGAAGCCAGGTAGCATGGAGTCCAGAAACATTGTCCAAGAAATTATTTAAAAGAACTTTCCATACCTTACTTCTTCAGTTATCTGTATGCATTTTCTTGCTCTCTCTTAAGCTGCTGGCTAATCTGTCAGTGTGAAGTCTTACTGGCTGCAAAACTCTCTACCTCCATCCCTTTTCATGATACTGCCTTATCATATTGCCCGTAATGAGCTGAATCGCTCTTGAAGTCCCACTGCTGCATTGACCAGCTTTCCACTGACTACAACAGCAACTCAGCCGACCTGTTTCCATGTAGACAGCTAAGTTTAGGAGTGATCATATGTAGCTGAATCACATCCTTAACCTCCTAAAGTCTTGCTGATGCACTTTGCAATCAGTCCTTACCTTTAATAACCTCTTTAATATACAAACAAAGTTCATTAGTTTACTTTCACCCTCTTTTCAAGTCATGTATGAATGTCAAACAACCTGTATCCTGCACAGAATGTAGCTCAGCATGGCATTAACTAAAACCAGTTTTTGCTATTAAGCAAACTTTAAAAAAGGTTTTCTCTATTTGCATTTCTGCAAAGTTCTAACATATGAATAAACATCTAAATAGTTTTATTACCATATATACAAACCTTCTCCATAAAGAGGCTGAGGCATTTAAAATGACAGATTTGAACTCTGTTTCTATAAAAATAAAAATACATGGGTTTTTATCGTAACAGCTGTTTGTACTCCCTACACCAGTACCTAATAGTACAGCTGCTGCGAGGCAGATTACATGACACCAGTCATTGGAAAGAAAACCGTGTAATGTTTTTGTTGTGGTGAAAAAAAGAGCTTTTGGAAAAACATTAACTTCAGGAGGAGTCCCATCTGCATTCAAGGCAGCACATGTATGAGCGTAGCTCTCTGTGGGTGAAGTTGCGAAGGAGCAAATGATTTGTGGTAGGAAGCATCCCTCAGAGTTGCAGTCCTTGGGAAGGTCTGTCAGAGGCTGTCAGAAATAGATGCGAAACATAATGTCCGTTTGGACAACAGGACAAAAAATTTGGAAGACGCTTTCCAAACACAACAAAGGGATTTGGTTTATTGTTTTAGCTGAGAGATGAGCCTGTATTCATCAAATGTTGTTTTTCAGAATGGAACAAGTTCCTACACTATTTCAGAGGTTTAGTTTTGACAAATGGAGCCAATGTGCTGAGTGGCGCTTGCTGCACCCAGAGTAGCCTACTTACTTACGCATAGTAGTGCTGCTGAATTACTGTTATTTTTATCTGATAGATTTTTTTTTTAAATATATTTTCGATTTTGCATATCTTTTGTGTTCATTCTGTGGGGTGTGACAATACATTGTGGCACAGCAGAGATCCCAGGCTTCCCTCTCCACGAAAGAAATGAGGACTGTGAATTTGAACAGCTAATACTTAGCATACTGCCTGGCCTCACAACAGCCTGTGCCTGTTTCTTTCTCACTGAGGCACCTGTTCCTTGAAGTGCGGAAGTCTGAGCCTAGCTTGACTGTCTCCAGGCCCGGAAGCTACATGGAGCTGTATCTGTTAATGTTGCTTGTCAAGTGAAAGAGCTGTTGCAGTAAGAGTTGGTGGTGAGGTAAGGGAGCCTATGGGCTGAAAGGCAAGGCTGCTTGGGCACCAAGCTGGTGTGCTTGACTTAATGTTCCTCCAAAACCTATGCTTTGTGGATCTTGACCAGCTTTGCAAGAAGCACAACTATGAGTAAAAGTGGCAGAAATAATTCTGCTCTTGAGGGAGTGTCTACGCATGGACATTTGCTTGCAAAACTTTCTATTGATACCTTAATACAACAGTTTTACTTGTATAGCTCCCATGGGGATGATCTCGCCCTGGAAGCAGAGCACACCACAGGGCTGGGTGTGTGCAGCTACAGCACTGCGGCTTTGCTGATGCCATTCTGCCAGTGCACTTCTACGCACTGATGCACAATCAGAAGCTGCACTTCCATTGATGCTTAGATGCTTGTGATCTGTTGGCATGAATGAACTTCGGTAGCCTAAATTACTACTGTTGGAAATGAAATGGAGGCTTCTAAGTCACTAAAACCTGTTTGAAATTGTTGCTTTTAGTACATAATATTTTCTAAAGGACTAGTATAAAACATTTTCCTACATACTTCCCCTACTTCTTGTCTAAACAGAATCAGCCGCAAAAGCCCCAAAATTCGGATAATTGTTGGCTTAAAGGACAACAGTACTTAAAACAGAGAGTCTGTGAAGAGAATTAAAGAGGAGACAAGTATGAGCTTTTGTTGTATTATTCTTGGCCTTCCCTAAATTTCCTGCTGATGGGAAATACTTAATAAAAATTATTTTTGATCAGCTGATTTTAAAAGGACAGTTTGTTCAACGCCAAATTAATCCCATGGAGGAACTGGAAGTCTAGAAGATGGGCCATTTGAGGAATTGCTGTTGTTATTTGATCAGTTTCAAAACAAACACAGGAGTTAAAAAACAGCTATGAACAAAAGGGTCAATTTCTAATTGGCTTTATATCAGTAAAAATTGCATTATTTACCATAATCTGGATACACATCAATCGACTTTTGACTCTGGTCGAAAGGCTGCATGAAAATAGTATTAGGAAACCCAAACAATAAGGTCTACCTAGTAATACAGCAAACTTGTTTGCTATATTCATATAATCATAGAATGGTTTGGGTTGGAAGGGATCTTAAAGATCATCTAGTTCCAACCCCCATGCCATGGGCAGGGTCACCTTCCAGTACATCAGGTTGAACAAAGCCCCATCCAGCCCGGCCTTGAACAATTCCAGGGAGGGGGCATCCAGAACTTCTCTGGGCAACCTGTTCCAGTGCCTCACCACCATCATAGGAAAGAATTTCTTCCTAATATCTAATCTAAATCTGCCCTCTTTCAGCTTGAAGCCATTAGCCCTCGTCCTATCACTGCATGCCCTTGTAAAAAGTCCCTCTCCAGCTTTCTTGTAGGCCCCCTTCATGTACTGGAAGGCTGGAAGTTATAACATCTCACAAACAGCTGAATAGTTTTATTACCATACATACAAACCTTCTCCATAAAGAGGCTGAAGCATTTAAAATGACAAATTTGAACTCCGCTTCTATAAAAATAAAAATACACATTAACTAATCTTATATTGTTATTAATTTACCTGACTAAATGTATTTCCATTTAACAAAATGCTGAATTTGCATGTTAACAGCAAACCTATGGCTTAGTACAGAACATAATAACTTCAAGAGAAAAACATTAGAGAGTAACAGGAGATTTCACTCAAACACAGGTAGGAGTTGGGAACTGGCTATTTTCACTGTGTATCTCCTGTCTTCTGAAGCAGTCATCTTGGCCCTGTTCCCCAAGCAAGTCCTGAGCAAAGGATGAGTGTTATTCAGTTTGTTTCCTGTTTTACTGACTTTCTACTGCCTATTAGCAATGTTTCCATAGAAAGACGTTAAATTTACGAAAGAAAAATTATGCTGTTAAAGCCAAAGTCTACATTATTTTCTCTCTCTCACCAACTTAAAATACCAAGAAAAAATGCAATTCACAGCTGTGCTTTTTATTTTCTTAGACATTTGCTTCACATATTATCTGCACTGTAATGTAAAACAAAAACTTGAATCAAAGTGTACCATATACCTTATTCAGCTGTAAAACATGTAAAGAAAATTACAAAAACCCCATAGGAAAGAATTTTGTAGTTCTTTTATCACACACAATTAATGAACTGAGTTTGCAGAACATCAATTTATAACGCTGGGTCTAAGATAGAGACACTCAACTCTTGTCGAACTGCAGCTTATAGGAGCAAGAAACTCAGATTTTGTGTTTCTTGTCTGACTAAGAATGCAAGGATGGCCCACAATACAATTTTGCTGGCTGATGCACCCATTTCCAAAATCCCAGAAGACACCGTCTTGCTTAGAGAAAGACTAAAAGTACCAGAAACAGCAAGTCCGTAAAGAGAAAAGCCATGCCACTCTCGGGTCTGCTCCAGTCATATCCCATATTGCTGCCTAGCTGGCCAGGAATTGCCTTGATGGCTGATTAATAGGTGGTTTGGGGATCTAATCAGTTGCGGTTGCTTTTGCTTGGTTTGCCTCTACAAAGATCACATTGAAGTCATTACAGGAAGCCAGAGCCTTTAAAAAGGGAACACAGGACGTAAAGTCAGTATTCTGTATTAATAGAAACAAAAGATTTACTTGCTCTATAAATGTAATATATTCTATCATAAGCAGTAGTGTCCAGAAACATTATCTTGTGAGAATCCCATCTCTCTTCCAAACATTCCCAGTAACTTGTTTTCTGTCATTTTTGTACTTAGGTTTTACATACCTCTTAACTGCATTGGTTAATACAGTAAAAGAGCATCTGAACTGGCTACTGCATTTACTTTTGTTGGATTTATTTATTACCACATATATTATGTTGTTATTTTCTCATTACAGGACAGCTTTACCCTTCAACAGCAATTAAAAAAACAGGAAAAATGCAAATATTCTAACACAAAAGGACTTCATGCATCTTGGTTTCCTCTGAAAAAGGAAATGTAATCACCATGTTTTTCTGGAAAACAAAGTTCTAAGAATTAATATAATGCCCTTTCTTTTGGTTAAGCAAACTTCTCAGCCCTAAGGTTCTGGCTGCTTACACTTTTGCAAAGCTGAAGTATCTCATTGATGTCAACAATGTCAAATGTGCACATCCACTATCCCCTAGTATTCTTGGTGTTAGATAAAAATGAATTTTCAGCATGCATATGTCTATTAATTTATTCAAAATAATAGGCATTATTTTGTCTGTTTTCATTAATTTATTAAAAATACTTAACCAATATTTATTTTTTAAAAAAACCACAAACGGCCAACAACATGTTATATACAGTATCACCAGTAAGGTTCCGTAAGAGTGTTTACACTCAAGGTAATTTTGAAAAAGCGTTTGTTAGTGGGAGGAATAATTGTAACTATTTGCAAATTTCAGTGGACAATTTACAAACAGATTGATATGGTTACAGATTATAAAACTGGGGCATAAAATCAGGAGGTGGGCATGACCTCTGTTCCACTCATAAAGAAGTGATGAACAGGGAGTACTTGTGGTTATCATTTCAGATGTGACATTGGGTTTGTTTGTTTAAACTCTTAGACCAGCTACTAGAAATAAAGTACACATTTCTAGAAATCATGATATATTCATGGAAAGACTGAAAACAACGCATTCTTAAAAGCCACTGCTATAGTAAGAGCCTCTCTGGAAAATTTCATATGCATAGTGAGATTCTGAATTAGAGTCTAAAGTTGTATGAACAGACGTGTATTCAAACTTGTAAGGAAACAGTTAAGTTTGAATGTGGGTACGTTCTGATAAAAACATCTTGGGATAGTTCTATGAAAAATCCATCATTGCGTATTTCCCTGAAAATGTGTCCCAGAATGAACTGCTAAGGGATGCTGCTGCTTTTCTGATGGCTTATAAATTCTTTCCTTACTTATGAGGCAAGTTACTTCTTTCCCAAGAGACTGAAAAATCCGATTTCCCTGTAAAGAAGTATAGCTTCTAGGTACCTCAGCTAGCTTAGAAGTAGAAAATATCTGTTAAAATATCTGTATCTACTTCATTGTAGTTGCCAAAGTTTACTTTAAAGATAAAATCACTGTATTTGAAAGATTATTTTTTACTATAGCTTAATCATTATTGCATTATAGACTGAAATGCAGAGTCTCTGTGTCCCTTACAGTAGGTATGTGCTTTCTTAATAGTAAAGAAGTTATTTGTATTGGCACTAATCGGTACTTGTCACAACATAACACACTGTTTGGGGGAGGGGGGGAGATAGACTGTTAAGTATATTCCAAGCTTAAAATGGTACAGTTTTAATATGTAAAACTATAATTTTCCTGTAAAACTGTAATTTTCCTTCCCACTGCTCTAGCTGATAGTAGATGCCACCTGAAGGAAAATCCCAGTAGGGAGAGAAATAAAGAATTTGAGCAGAATGTTAGACAATGGAAATAATGGAATATCAATATAATACAATATTACTTCATATTTTATATTATATCATATTATATTAATAAATGATGCTAATGTGTTGTAATATATAATATTATATTATAAAATTGTTATAATGGAATTAACAGGCATGATGTTCCGTCTTCTTCTAGGTTTAAAGCTGCAGTGGTTGCACTGCAAGTGTATAGTTATTAGAAATTCAGCTTCAAGGATAGTATGTTTATTTGCTTTCACTGTATATTCCCATTCCTACATCTTAGCTTCATTCTTTGGCAGAAACAAACTGGTAGATTTCTGGAGGAGGATCTTTGAAGTCATGTTTTATACTTCCATTGACCTTTCAAGTTCAAAAATTTAATTGGAAGGTTTCAGAACTCAGCATATAAAATTTCTCAGTATACACAAAATTCCCCTCCCCAATACCTCC
Source organism: Opisthocomus hoazin (assembly GCF_030867145.1). Lineage (NCBI taxonomy): Eukaryota > Metazoa > Chordata > Aves > Opisthocomiformes > Opisthocomidae > Opisthocomus > Opisthocomus hoazin. The sequence goes on from NC_134417.1 coordinate 65,781,614, forward strand.
CCAGAAAATAAACATGTTTTGCTGAAAATAATTTGTAATAGTTGTGTGGCTACACTGGCATTTTTAGAAACCTGTTAAATATGCAAGAGAATTAGGAGCTGCAGTCAAAGATAGCAGTAGAAACTGCAGTTGTGATACTCAGTTGTTGCTATGGGAAGAACCTTGAGTGCAATGTTTAAAGCATAAACACTGCTTAATTTCTAAATGCCCATATTTCTAGCAAGAAAAAAAGCTGAAGAAGCACCAAATTATTGGATAAAGTCAGGACAAAAGATATTACAAAGAATAAATATATATTTTTATCTTTCCTGATGCTTATGAAAGAATGGCTTTGTAACATTATTATCTATCCCAGCAACTTGTATGGCCAAGATATTGACCCTGCTCCTAATCTAAGCATTTGTCTTTAAGACATTGATCTTTTTTTGTTTGTTCTGAGTTTTTTGGGGGTTTTTTGATTGTTTTTTACTTTAAAAACATGTTTCTATAGCCCTAAATGAGGCTGTGGAATGACACTCTGGTGGAATATGGTTAAGGTTCCATTTGCATTAATAATTTCTTTCCATTTTTTTTTCTCCAGGGAGAGCAAGGCCCTTTAGGTCCCTATGGTCCTCCAGGACTCCCTGGTGTTGGACAGCCAGGACCCAAGGTAACTCTCAGTAATATGTCTGTTAGATTGCTAAGTGTGGGCAGTCATCTTCTGGACAAAAGTTCTCACCTGCTGTTTTATCAAAGTCAAACTCTTATCATCTAAATGTAAAACTGATACAATATTGACAGGTTATCGTATTTGCATAGGATGGAGATAACAGACCTTTCCAGCAGCTATAACTTTTTATTATGATCCCATTGATACAAAAGAAGTCAGAAATAATGCCATTTAAATGGGAGTTAAATATGTGAGATCATTTTGAAGCACTAGCAGATGCTTGCGCTAATGAATAAACCATGCTTCGAAGCATGGAAATACATCTCAGTCACTGTGATATGCAGTCAAGTGATGGATTTGCCTTGTTAGTTCTTCACTGGGGAACAGATGTTCTTGTAGGTTATAAAATTCTCTCTCTCATACAGCATTTAATTCCTCCATCTTATTTAATTGCAAAAGACTAGAAGGTGGCATCCAGTCTTGCTAGCTTGGAAAAGTCCTCTCTGCCTATGCTGGCCACCCAAATCTCCTTTTGGAAAACTGCAAAGGCATCTATGTAGGAGACATGACTACTTAGTTTCTGAGAGTTTTGTCAGAGACCTACAGCTCAGACTCAACCAAGAAATCTAAAGTGGGCAGAACTAGATCTCACCCTAGTTCTTTTGGCTGCTAAATCTTTGGTGTTGCTTTATGCCATTTTTTCCCTTATTTTTGGACCTAAGTGTCAGTGTCTAAAATACCTGCACTTTTTATAATTTCACTGCTGTAATTTGTGCATTCAATGAACCCTGCATATTTTCTGTGCAGTGGGGCAGACCCTGCAACACAGAGAGGGTTTATATAGCTCAGAAGCTAGTAATTTGTCATGTAAAAGGAACAACACTGAGTCATTCCAGAAGGGAAAATAGTTTATGGAGAAGGAATGTCACTCCCAGTCTCTGTACTGCTCTGGGGAGAGATAAAAATCCTGTGTGCCCTTATCCTTGAGGCTCATAGTTCTCGGTAAACTGGAGGAACTGTGAAGATTATGACACTTTATAGACAGAAGATACAGAAGCTGTTCAGTGCCTGGAGTTCCCGTGCAATCCCATACTTCACTGAAGCAGGCTTCAGTTCGAGTGCCTAGCTAGGGGCTATGGTGAGGATTCCTCACACCTGAGCATACCTGCTGCATGGTTTGGTTGTACTGCAACCAAATGTAGCCCGACATCACCCCCTCATCCCTATCATCTCTCAGGTCCTGTGTGTTTAAGCAGGTACCCCTGTGCAAAGTGATAACACCCCTTTGCTGTTGTGATGAGAGATGGAATGCAATCTAGTGCTCCAAGTATTAATCGAAAGGTACTTTCGAATGTTTCTAAATTGTTATTTATGCTTTTTTTACATCAGAAGATGTTACACATTTGATTTCAGACTTTTCTGGTGACATGAGTAAGTCATCTATATGTAAATGTTAAGCTTTTCAAATGCATCGAGTTGAATTAGGACTGAACTTTCTAATATTCTTTTTCACAAGGGTGCTCAAGGTCAAGAAGGTAAAATTGGATTCCCAGGACCTCCTGGAATTGGTGAGCCAGGATTACCTGTAAGTCAGTGATATTGGAAGTGGAAATACCGTAGAATAAGTCTTAGTGAGTGTAATTGATTGACAGCAGCCATGTTGGCTACTGATTCTATAAACCACCTTGAACTTAGTATGGAGCAGCAGAAGTGTGTTCAGCTATGCCAGCCCAATATTGAGGCAGTATTTGCACATGGCTTGCTCAGGTGTGAGAATAAAGCTATGTCCAAACAAGTTTTGGGTAAATAAAAAATTGCTTGGTCTGTGTGAGCAGGATTGCAGTATCCAGTTTTCAGAAAGACCTGGAGTTGTATATAAATAGCTGTAGCCCTACTTGTTTGAATTGAGGATAATGTTTAAAAATTGTCTTAAATCAAATTTTAAGGAGATGAAAATCCAAGAGTGGAGACGTTCCTCAACTCCTGTGTATAATTTGGATTGCAAAGACCCAAATTACACGCTTTCAGTTATATCTTTGTCTTCTCAATTGCAGAACTTGAGCAAGCTTTTTGTAACTTTGAGTTGGTGCTCACTGGCTGCTTTTTCTTCCTGAAGTGTATGAAATGTATGTTTTTCTCGTGTATTTCATTAAAAATCTCAAAGAGATTGTTAATTAAGAAGCCACCGATATAGATTGGTCTTAGATTCATTCTAATAGTATTTTTGAAAGTTACTTTGTGGACATAAAAGACTATTTTTCTCACAAAAAAAAGCAGAAACTTTTTACTTATTAATGATCATCCTTAAAAACTCCTTATTAGCTTTAAATGATAAGATAGCCGAATTTTGTCGAAGAACAGAAACTATTACAAAAACAGTTTTTTCTCCACTTGTTTATAATAAAATAGGCATTCTCTAATTTTGTGTTTAACCTGCATTTTGTATCAAAAAAACTACTTTCAAATTAATGATTTTCATTATGAAAATAATGAAATTATATGAAATTATAGGGAATATGTTACACAGTGGTAAACATATTTATTATAAAAAAACTAAAGGTTCATTTGAGTTTTAAGGGTACAATCTTCAGACGTTAATTATGTAATTCACACCATTTCAGCATTAGCTTATTCTAATCTAAATACTCCAATTAAGGGTTGCTACAGTTCATTTTAATTGTCTGGACTCAGATGGCTGTTACAGAAGCATTTTTACTTACCAGTGTCATAACAGTTGCAAGAACCTATACTAGCAACTTAGACAAAATGTCAATAAAATATGGAATTGCTGACATAGTCTGAATATATTTTTCTTTTCTTACAGGGACCACGTGGCCCTGATGGTCTGCCAGGTGAGAAAGGTCTACCAGGAGAGGGCATTCAAGGCCAAAAGGTAGTTTTATGGAAATTATTATTTTAACATTGTGGGCCAAATTTGCAGTAGTGTCTAAGTTATTTCAGAACACTGATCATTCCACTGGTACAAAACGTCAGCTGATGGATCTTGGTCTTCTGAATCACAGTGCTCTCTGAATATCCCTCTGAGTTCAGAAACTCTGTCATGATAATTACAAAAAAGCTGTACAGTCCCTCTAACACTAGTAAGTTAATGATTCTCATGTTTGTATAATGTGTATAATGAGATACCTTCTTTTGGTAGCATAAATAAGATACACTGCCTTAGGAAAGACTACTTAGCTATTTATGTTCTGTATTGGAAGAAAACATTCAGGAACCATTTTCATTCTGTCTTACCATTTTTGGGAAACTAAAGATGGGTTGTATGAGTCTCTATGGACAGTTACCTCATTAAGGGCACTTACTAGGTTAATATATGTGAACATTCCTTTTTTTTAAAAAAATGAGTACAAACAAGCAAAGATTTATGATTAAATCACAACTGGGCTTCCCATCAAAATGTATCCCTCTTTTTTAGTGGCTTCAAGATTCTTTAGAGCCTTGAACTACTAAGTGAAGAAGATTTTTCTTCCTTTTATGGAAAAGATGTTAGTCATGTCCTTCCACCAGGTTCTGAACTGCTCTCTCTGACCAACAAACATATTAAAGCATTTTCAAAATGTAGCTTCCTTCTTCATAGTATTTCATTTTCTCCTTTTGAAGTCCTGTGTTCAACAACACAATGAATGCAGATGAAGCATGTTACGAATTGTAACTGAATCATTTAATACTGATAATGCCATTGATTATTCTTCTTGTTTGTTTGTGGAGGAATACTTTTTTTCGTGATTATCCGCATTGTGATGACCAGTTTGTCCAGGATGCTGTTCTTTACAAATTCCCAAATACTGTTACAAAACTGTCCCATATTTCTAGGGTGAAAAAGGCTCTGAAGGTTTAGCTGGTCCTCCTGGACTGCCAGGTCAACAAATCAAAGGTGACAAGGTGAGGCACAGAGTATTTTTCTAATCATATCTATAGTTAATAATATTTATAGTAAAATTAATGGTGAATTATTAATGCACTATCACAACAATACAGAAGTATGTTTTACCTGGAATCTGAGGAACCAGACTACACCATTCTGTGCAGCTCCATAGGCTACAGTCATCTATACCGGTAGCTGAACCTGTTAATGTTAACTGAGAGCACTAAGGATTGTATTCTATGCAGCTGGGAGTATGAGGGAAGAAATGGACTTTTTTCCTGCTCAATTTATTTCAGAAATACTGTATTCAAAGTACTTCAAATTTTATCTAAATATTTTAAAAATGTTAAAACCCCTTTGAGTCAATTAATCTAACGGAGCTGGAACAGGTAAAGAAACACTGGCTTTTGAAATTTGTTAACTTTTTGGTGTCCAGTTCCCCAAAGAGGTATCCAGAACAATTCTAATTCCCTTGGTCTGATGAGATTCCAGTCTGTGTCTTGTGCACCCCCAGAGAGTGGCTGATGCAACATGCCCAGATGTCCTACAGAGCAGAGTCAATGATTCCAGATCTTCCTTCTCATGATGTAGTGTTATAGCTCTCCTCCTACTCCCCATCATTTCCTTCCCTCCTGTCCCCACGACTCCTGCTGTCCTTGTTGCCCCACACTCTGCGTAAGCTAATGTTGACTGAGAGCACTAAGGATTGTATTCTATGCACATAGAACGTGTATAGAGGAGAGGACAGCACTCCCATCCAAAGTTATTGACAGCTTAATCAGCAGAGAGTGCTTTGTGGATGTGGGAAGTTTAACTTGAACTTACTCACCTCACTGCCCAGTCAAATGGCTCTCCAAAATCTTCAGACCAACCTAGGTGGTGTGGTGGGGTCTGATTTAGCCTATCTGTGACAGATATGCTTGGTGGGCACCTGCCAGACCATCTTGCTCGAGGCCTTGGTTAGAGGAAAATTGGTTACCTGTGCAGGAATGAGTCATCTTATTCCCCATGTCTGTATAGGAAGAATGCAGTGATTGGCAGTGAATGCAGTAAGTGTTTGGGACCATTTCAGTAAATAAGTGTTTCTGGCATAAGTGAAACTATTTTTTGTTTTCTAGGGACTGGTGTCACACATCTTTGACACCTTCATGGATCTGTGCCACTTCCAATACCCACATGACCTCCCCACATATTCACCTATTCCCATAATTCCCTCTGCCGTCATTCCTCTGTTCCCTCCCCAAGAGCTGTACGATAGCATTACAATACCACATGGCAAGGATTTTTTCAAAAATACTCTCTAGCTGTTCTGTTTACATTTGCAAATTTTTCCTCTGGGTGTGTGTAAGAAACTGTGTACATTTCCATTAAAAAAGAAAAAAATCTTTAAAATTAATCTCAGTATGTAAAGATAAGCTATGGATCCTTCTAATAATAAAGTTACAGCTGTGATCATCTAATGTTATAAACGAGATAGAGTTTGTAGGTAGGAAGGAGTATTATTTTTATTAGATCAGTTGCCATAGGCAGACTTTCAGGTATTCCAAACACATTTAACTTAAATAGAAGCAGGAAACTTCAAGATAGTACAGCTTGGGGACTTTTACTCTTTATTTCATTTAAATATGTTAATCAGCTAGCATGGACCATTGCGATTTAGCTCTTGGGAATACTTTTTTATAGGGTGAACAAGGCCAAGTAGGACCACAGGGCCCAGCAGGACCACCAGGAACAGGCAATCCAGGAAGCCAAGTAAGTCTACGTTTTGGACATGTAATGAGCATTTACATGTAGTTTTCATTTTATACTGTATCAGAGCTTTAATTTTGATGTGAAGACATTAAAAATCTCAGTTATTTTTAATTTTTAGAAGTATCGAACTAGTCTTTAGGCAAAGCTAGTAAATATAAGTGATTCCAACTGATTTGTGTGGTTTTAGACTCAAGCAAACAGAAATTTGGTCTAACCTGCATAATAATTTGCACAGGATATAAATCAAATTAATTGCTTGGATGATGATGTATTGTAGATAAAGTTTCACAAGGTAAGAATCCACCACTTCTGAATTTCAAGCCCTTTGAAGCTTGAACACAGTCTTTAGCAGTTGGGTACAGAAAAACTGAAACATCCCAAAAGATGGTTTGGGTTTTGACTTTTTGGAAAGAAGGTAAGTGTTCATGCTTCGACCATACTATCCCAATGAATCAGGGCTTAGATGCAGATACTGAGACACTTCTCATTTGTTTTGTACTTAAACAGTAATTGTCATTACACTTGGGTACATAAGTGAAATCCAAGTGATAGTGACAAAGGAAAAATAAAATAAAGATCTCAGAACAAAGCCTGAGAACAGGCAAGCAAATTGTTTTCTTTTAAAGATAAGATAAAATCATTATTAACTGAAAGATGGGCATGGGGTGAATTTCAGATGTGGAAGAGTGTAATGCACTGACTCATTTATTTTGCTTTGTAGGGTATACAGGGTCCACAAGGAAATCCTGGGGCAAAAGGATCTAAAGGTTTTGGTCTGCCAGGTCCAAAGGTAATGATTCTAACAGTATTTTTTAAAAATAGCACCAGCAAGAAACAACAAGCAACATATCTTGGCCAGGCCTTCCAACAGTGTGTTTGATGAGATGGAAATGTAACTCTTCATTGGAGATAACAATTCACTTTTGAATCTTTGAGGAAAATCCACGGTGTTATTTGAGGGAAAATCAAGGTGTTCCCCAAATGGAGCATATGGCTTTTGCTTAGCGTCAGCCCTTAACCCTTGTGAATGTGGATTTGGGGTTCTAAAGGAACACAAATTTATAGACAAATTATCTTTCAGACACGTTTATATCAAACAATTTTCGTGCCACATACACATTGTGTTCAGCTAAAGCATTCTACCTGTAAACCAGAGATGGTTTTGAGACTTAAGGCTAGTCACAGGATCATAGAATCATATGTTCAAAAAGACCTCTAAGATCAAGTCCAACTGTCACCCCAACACCACCATGCCTATGAAACCATGTCCCGAAGTGCCACATCTACACGTTTTTTGAGCATCTCCAAGGGTGGTGACTCCACCACCTCCCTGGGCAGCCTGTTCCAATGCCTGACCACTCTTTCAGTGAAGAAATTTTTCCTAATACCTAATCTAAACCTCCCCTGACACAATTTGAGGCCATTGCCTCTCATTCTATCACTAGTTACCTGAGAGAAGAGACCAACACCTGCCTCATTACAACCTCCTTTCAGGCAGTTGTAGAGACCGATAAGGTCCCCCCTCAGCCTCCTCTTCTCCAGACTAAACAGCCCCAGCTCCCTCAGTCGCTCCTCGTAAGACTTGTTCTCTAGACCACTCACCAGCCTCGTTGCCCTTCTCTGGACACGCTCCAGCACCTCGATGTCCTTCTTGTAGTGAGAAACCCAAAGCTTAACACAGTACTCCAGGTGCAGCCTCACCAGTGCTGAGTACAGACGCACGATCACCTCCCTACTCCTGCTGGCCACACTATTCCTGACACAAGCCAGGGTGCCCCGTTGGCCTTCTTGGCCACCTGGGCATACTGCTGGCTCATGTTCAGCCGGCTGTCGACCAGCACCCCAAGGTGCTTTTCTGCCGGGCAGCTTTCCAACCACCCTTCCCCAAGCCTCTAGTGTTGTGTGGAGTTGTTGTGACCAAAGTCCAGGACCCAACCACTTCTTCAGCCTGTCCTTCAACCTTCAGTGGTCATCATGGGAAAGAACCAAAACCAGAGGTAGAAACACTAGGAAAGAAAAAAGAGCTTACGTCTACTCAGTAGCTGACACTGCAACACAGAAGGAGGGAAAGCAGGAAGCAAACAGGAAAGTGGGGCAAACAGTTGCTGCTGTCAAAGCCTAAGCCCTTAGCAATACAATGTCAGGTGAGCATCGTAAGAGGAGACAAAGGGAATTGCTGAAATACTAAGGAGAGAAAGTGGAATGAACTGATGAACTGTAAAGCAGAAGTGTGCTTTGTAATCATCTTGATTTACAAAAGGATGACATTAGTCACTGTAGCAAAAGCAGAGAGAAACACAGTAATTTTCTTCTGGGCATTACTTTGGCATGGAAATAGCAGTTACAGCAGCGATAATATTAATGTAAGGAAAAATAAATAGCTGTGAAACATGTTAAGTATGAGGGCAATTTTCCTAGTGTGAAAAAGTATTTTTAAAAGCAGAATTGAAAAATGGGATTCCTATTTCTTTAACTGTTTTAGAACTACTGGAAGGAAGAATTGTGAGGGTAAAACTTTCTCTTACACAGACATTCTGATTTTTCTTTATTTGGACTCACTTTTCATTCAGTGACCAAAGAGTTTTTCATATAGTGGTATAAAGTAAAAAATAAAATGTATTAAAACAAAAACGAGAAAGTTAAAATGATTCACCTAGACTTTCTGCCCACTGCAAGGTTGAATAACATAGATGCAGTCCTACAAGTTACTGGGGTTTTTAAAGAACAGAATTTTCCAGTTGAAAACTGTTTGTCTGATAACTTGACCACTTAGAATCATAGAATCGTAGAATATCTCTGGTTGGGAGGGACCCGTAAGGATCATCAAGTCCACTTCTATGTGTAAAGCAGTTAGTGAAATAATGGAAGTAATGAATGAAGCTACGTTGTGTTTCTTGGTTAAACAAAAGACTTCTTATTACTAGGGTCAACCAGGTGAACCTGGACAAAAAGGAGAACCAGGACTTCCAGGAACTGGCATACGAGGACTTAAAGTGAGCCTATTTTTTTTTATTTTTAACTGCTCCTTACAGGGTCTTCTATTTCTTTCACTAGTTGCTGATAAAGTACGTAGAAGATTTTTTTGTATAAATTGACTATGATCAAAATAAGAGGGAATTTCAGTGACAGATACTCACTTAACTTGGCAGTTCTAGCTTTTAAAATCAAAATGCTACGCTAGAGCTCCCTCCCTCTCTCCTAAAATCATAGCTGCAGCCATAACTGGAACAGAGTTTTCCCCCATCTTTTCTAATCTAGCGACGAGGTATTTCTAAGGCCTGTTAGAAATGTTACTACCTCTGTTCCTCTGCAATAATGTGAAGAAAACCCAAAAGTCTGTATGACAGAGGTGGTCGTACAGCCTACCTGCTAGAATAGTTGTTGAATACTGAAAACTTTGACTGCAGCTCTTCAGCTGCCATTTCGAAGACTGTATACCATGTCCTTAATGATTTAAGTAGGGCTTCCAAAATCTTGGGTAAGATGACCTAGACATCTTGGTTTTGGTGATTTTTCCCAGGATCGTGGAAGAAGCGCTTGACAGGACTGTTTCCTATGGATATTTTCAACTCTTTGTGGGCAGTCTTAAAAGTAATGCCTAGCCCAGTTTGTACAGCCAGCGAGGTGTTAGTCTCCAGTCAACAACTCCATTTAGGCATTTTTGGCTGACCATTCCTTAAGTCCCAGATGTTTGACTTTGCGAGTAAATTGCATTTGTATCATATTGTTCTTGTGCACAGAATAACCAACAGCATTCAGTCATGTTTTTACTCACTGAATAACTGTAAATTTATTTAATACAAAACTCAGATTTAAGAAGCAGGTGGGGTGCTTGGAAGGAAATTTAAAATACTTATTTTAGATTGTATGAGTAGCAAAAATTACTGGCTCTATAGAATATTTAGCTTGCTGGGAATAACAACCTTTTTGAGCAAAAATATTTTATATCATTAATTAATATTTTAACACACTGTTAGATCCATTTTACAGAATAAATAATTTATTGAAGTATGCAGATATAATTATTTGTTCTTCTTTCAGGGAGATACAGGTCTATCAGGACTCCCAGGAGAGAAAGGGGTGCAGGGAGATCCTGGGAAGTCAGGGAAAAAGGTAAGGAAATGTAAAAGGTGTAGATGAAAGAAGAACAAACTGTTATTTGCAGGTATGCAATGGCCAGGAGTTCATCCTGGAGGAGGGCATGTGCCAAGTGCTTTTGCCAGGGAAAAGACACTAGGCTAGCTGAGATGCTTCCAACAAACTTTACTAAGAGTGGCTACCATCTGAATCTGCAAGTGGTTTAGCTGCCCTGCCTTTTGTGGGCTATTGATTACCGTTAAATTTCACCATTCACAGATAGCTTGCATCTTTAGCCTGTTCCTTACAGCCTGTTCAGGTTTTTCCTGACACCAAGAAGTCATGCTCAAATTGATGTGACTTCGGGCATCTAGCAGGATGGTGAGCTGTGGCTGAAACCTGTCAGCCTGGTACAGAGACCATCACAAACGGTTGAAACCACTTGTAAATGTTGTATTAAAGTTACAAGTGGCTTTTGTACTTGGGAATGCTGGGGGGTTTTCTCTTGCATATTGCCTTTATTCTGATGATCAACTTGGTGCTATCACCTTCACTGTCATAATTCATTATAAGTGAAAATATTAGTACTGAGCAGCTACCTTGGGTATTCAGGACAGTGCAAAGAACAGCTTGGTGCCTGCAGGGAGCAGCACAGTGACGTTAGGGCAGTTATTTAGAGGTGTGAAGCTGTCTCACAGAAGTGGCATCCAGACTGATGCCTATCAGCAGCAGGCTCTGTAATGTCACTTCCATAAACAGCTCAAATCAGAAATGGATTTTTAAACTTCATTTTAATCTACTTTTCACTTTCTGAATTACCTACAGACATTCTAATATACTAATCTGACTTATATTATGCATAAATATTTTGTAGATAATGTTCCTTAATAGAACGTTTTATGTGGATTATTTGTGAATTATTTGAAGTAATCTTTCTGGCAAATATTTACAGCCAGGATTAACCTCTGGCTACAGAGTTGCCTAAAATTACTGCCTCTTATAAGTTATTTTTTTATAATTGGTTAACCAAGACCTTTTCTGATAACTTTACAAGCATTTCTCTTCCTCATATGAGTCTCTGCATGCAATTCTTCCTGCAAAAGATTGATGCAATTGCAAATGGCACTACTATAGTTGTCTGTGTAAACAATATGAATGCAGGAGGTGGAAGGGATTTAAGAAGACAGAGTACTTTATTTTTTGCAGGAAAAAAAATTAATCAGATATTCGCTGACATTTTTTGGAAAATTGTTTATGCAAGCATTGCTTCTCCTAAGTCTATTGATTCAATAAAATTAGCTACATGAAAATTAATTAACCATCTAATCTCTATTAGGGGGAAAAGGGAGATCAAGGTCCGAGAGGCCCAGAAGGACCCCCTGGCAAAGGAGATGTAGGCCAAAAGGTATGACTTGACATGCACACTGGAGAAATACTACAAACTTTCAAAGGACCTGTTTTGTAAGAGTTCAGATTCTGGCCAATTTTTTTCATTCATTATATCTTAAGTAGGAACTATATTTTAACTGGTGATTTAAAAGAATGTAACAGAAAGAGGTGTGTTCCTTAGCCTGAACAGGTGCAGCAATATCAGACTATGAACATAGACTCTGAAGTTCATTGGGCAGTAGAGATTTCCTACAAATTCAGTACAGAGTTTTCATTAAAGTTAAGAGGAGGCAAATTATCTCAGTATACTGATAGGGAGAGAAAAGGAGCTAAGAGAAATTAGGTGACTAATCAGATACCTAAATATGAAATTAAAAGCCTGGAAAGATGTATTAGGAGACAGACAGCTTTCATCTCCCACCTCGTTAGATTTAGGACATTTGGGGCATATTCTATAACTGAGTTGGATTTCAGTTGGAATGGAGCATCTAAATACCTTTCAAATTATGGGCGTCATTATCGTTGTGGTTTTGGTTCTTTTTGTATCTCCCAGTTGTAAATGAATCTTTGCTGTCATTAAAAATAAGGTTTGTTTTCATCAGGGTGACCCTGGAGAAAAAGGATCCCAAGGACTGATTGGTTATAAAGGAGTACAAGGCCCAGCTGGACCAAAAGTAAGCTTGTTCCTCCAGGATAATCCTCCAATTTGTATTTTATAAAAGAATCTGTGGAATTTATGTAATGTGCAAATTTCTCAAGCATCTGATGCTTGGAGACTTAACAGAACAAAGGAAAAGCAGAAATGTTTCCATTTTCTGTCCTGAATGACACAAATGTCCAAAGGAGAAAAAGAACAGGTAAAAATTACAGATCCTATAGTTAAGTATGAGCACAGAGAAGCTAAATTTAAGTTGTCCAAGTGATTCTAACCATGGGCATTTTGCAAATTTTCACTTTGAAACATTAGCTTCCTGTTATAATATTTTGTGAGCTACTGTTGCTCTGAATGATAAGGAAATTGAAATAATGCAAGTGTTCTGGTTATTCCATTGGCTTTGTAAGCGGACACAAAAATTAATTAAAATTAAAAAATTAAATACACGGTTCAATCAGTGATTAGTTAAAGCATGAAACTCGGACCAGCTTTCACAAGAATGGTAAATTGATTTATGTTTTTTTCCCAAGTATTGACTGTTTTGTAGATAGGTCTATATTGTAGATACTTTTATGATACAAAACGTTGAAAAAAACTTTTACCACTTGTGCAGAAAATGAAACTGTCTGTTTAAATCTAGATGATACCATTTTGTAACAGGGTGAACCGGGAGAGAGAGGACCACCTGGTGTTGCTGGACCATCTATTCAGGGACCTGCTGGACCAAAGGTGATTACCTGATATGTGTTTGCTGGAGAGCAGAAATTGGAAAATTTCTAATGCACGTTTTTGTCAAAATTAAAAGAATAGAAGTTAAAGAAGTTAAAATTCCTTGTTGTAGTAACAAAGATGACTGAATTTTAGAAATAAGGACTGAAAAATACTAAGAATTAACAGAGAGGGTTTGGAGGCCCATTAACAGGATGCTGAACTTGGTGTTATTGCCTCCTGAAACCATTTTTTAGTAAAAAAAAAATCCTTATTACATTCCTGTTGTGGTTTGGCCCCTCCTGTGAAATTAATCACTTTGACGTCTTTTTTTTTTTTTCAAATTTACTATGCATTTTGTTTCTTAGACTAAAGGTGTCCTGAATGTGGCAGTAAATCCCTGCAGAAATGTGTCTATGTGTAATTCTAGGGAGTTATATGCTAGCCTAGCTGATTTTTGGAGGTGAATGTACATCACTTCCAAGTGAACAGCTGGCCCGTAGATACTACTTTAAATGAAATGTCATGTACGAGACAGCTAGAGCTACATCCACCTCATTTTCTCTATGGGGAAAATGTACCTGAAATGAGTGGGACTGGTCCTGCTGAGTAAAATAAGTGGATTCAGCAAAACTTTGAAGGTTTTAAAAACGTTTGAAAATTCATTACCACCCTATTTTTATTTTAAGAATAAAATAGTTGCTCTTTTTATAACATGTCAGTTAACTTTAAAAATTAAAAATTGATGCTTTTCATCTTCGGTGATAGTTTTGGGGGTAGAAAAATCACTAACATACATCCTATTGCTCTGAGGTAATTTCATCCCCATTTTTCTTCTTCCTGAAAAGCATATGTGCCCCCCCCCAAGCACATGTAGTTATTGTATGTGCAATGTACTCATCAGCCTGGCAAAAGGACATCACAGAGGGCTAGGATGTGATTTGGACTTGTTTGTGCGTGGAGGAGGAAGGAAGAAGGGAACACAAGCAGCTCAGGGTACACCTGGAGTAAAAATGCAACCGCAGAGAAGAAAGAAAGGATAGGATTTTGGGGTGCTCGTATCTCTTATGTCAGTTTAAAACTGTAATAATGTGCCAAACTTTGTCAGGAAAATGTAAGTGTCATGCTATAAGGCACAACTTGTATTAAGACAGGTTTCGTTTCTTCACATTTTCCTGGTTACTGTGACATTTTTTAATAGACCAGTGAGTCAAGATTGTTTATTGATAAAATTCATGCTGAAAAATAAGAACTTTTTAGACTTTATTGCCTTTTTCACTCTGATTTTGTTCTCTTCAGTACAGTTCGTATCACTTTCATAGCAGACTGTCCATGAGCCCAAATCTACTGGAGTCTAGGAGTTTTTCCAAACTCTTTACTAAATTTTAGATGAGGGCTTTTACATGCAGTGGCTGACATGAGGAAACAAGTGTTGTTGGGTAAATATAAAATGCAAGTGGTACAATGATTACTAGTAATTGTGTTCTTGGAACATCCAGGTATCTGCAGGAGTGAAGCCAGATGTTATAAATTTCTAATGCAGGGAATCTACATATTTTTCAAAGCTGGGAGTTATCATGGTCTGAGGTCTTTTTTAGTACATCTCTAAGTATTTGGTGTAGTAGTGGGTGGTTGATAGAGGTCTTAACTCCTGGCCAGCCATGGTTGTGTCCACTGGAAATTTATTAATTTTAAGCTACACCCACGTTTGGGGATTAGAGTTTTATTTCCCTTGACAACAATTATGCTGTTACTAATATGGAGACAGTAACATTAGATAGCTGTTTTTTCTCATATTCCTTTGTCATAGTTACAGCGGCACAGTGGTTTTGACAGAACATTTGATCTGCATTCCCTAGTGAATGTTTTCTGCCTGTCTTTCTCGCTGGTGTTAAAATTGCAAAAGTTTCAATGAAAATTGAAACTTTATTTTCAAGATCCTTAATGTAAAGTAAAACATCTGTTGCCATAGATTAAACACTAGAAGGAGCCAAATTTTGCTCTATGAAGGGATAACATGAGGAACTTGAATTCTAAGCCTGATGATTACTTTCCAGGAAAGCCACTGACAGAGCTAAGATTACCAAACAGTTGTACTTGAGGAAAAACTCGGTTTCTTCCAGGTCTTCAGATCATGGAGCTTGCAATTTCAATGTGCTGCGCCGTTGCATCTGTAGCCTTTCTAAACATACTCTGTGTCAGCACTTGTCTTTGAATTTCTTTGCTGTTCTCTTACTTGCTCTGGTAGAAACAAGGTTATGCAGCCTTGCTTGTGTGGGCAAAAGTAGGCAGAAGCCACAGGTGAAGCTGGCTACTGAAAGTGAATTGCGATATTCAACCTTCAGTTGAAAACTAAAGTCATCAGGTTAATCATCAAGGCAGAAAAAACTCTTAGACGCAGTTGCAGAGAAGCAAATGTATAAGAGAGGTCATAATCAAGACGGTAAAATCTTACTCTAGTAATACTGGTTTCATATTATCTAGCTCAATAATTGAATACTTGTTCTTTTCTCTCAAACTTCAGAAATTAAAACTGAAAATAATGAATATGGGTTTGGAATTGTTTCTTTTTGTATAGGGGGATCCAGGACCCAAGGGGCCACCAGGAGATGATGGACTTCCTGGAAATTCAATAATGGGACCAACGGTAGGAGTTTTTAGACAAAAGTTGGAAAATAAAGAAACACGAGACATATGCAAAACTCCTGTGAAAATGTAGAAACCACTTGAGCAACTTTTTCAGGAAAGTAACTGACCAGTTCTTCAACTTTTCCATCATTCCAGGTTAAGTCAATTTTTAAAAACAAACTTACCGTCTTTTGAAGAAGAAACAAAAAATAGAATAAATAACTAGTCCAGTGTACCTCACCTTGCAAACTTACCTCGGGAAGTCTTCATTAGGAAGGTAGCTCTTCAAATTCATTTCCTCCTTTCATTATCTCATGTGGTCTTTTATACCTCTGTATGGCAATATGCTCTTTACTGAGTATAAATTGAGGTATTAGTTATTTTAACAGTGGAGTTTCAGTATTACCAACCTTGCACATTCAAAAGCATAAGTAAGACCCAAAATAAAGAATTTTAAAAATAGGTCTTTTGGAAGTACTTATTTACATATGGGTGACAGAATAGGATTTACTTGGTTAGATCCTTTACGTTTTTATCTTGAACACCAAGAATGGAGTACAGTAGTCTGTAGCAGGATTGCTGTGCTCACTGTTCAAGCCTTTAGTGGTTAACTAGCAAGATCAACACACAAGATAAAACTGAGGATTCGGTGGTAACACAGAGATTGCAGCCTTTGCAAGAGTGAGAGACTGAAAAATTCTCCTCTGTAGTACACGTGAGTTCACTGTAAGGCTGCTCGAAGAATAACGTGAGGCCAAGGACCATCCTTGTGCCAATGGGGAATAAGTTAGAAGAAAAGGATTTCGATTAATTTGCAAAGGATGAGATTTATGGGGTTTTGTCACTGTTGAACAGTGAAGTGATCTTTTCAAAAAATGGTTCTCTCTCCTAGTAGTTCAGGATGACTGTTAGGTACCGAAAGTTATGACTGCTTTTTCTCCTTGCATAATGCATTACAGTTGTCAGCATGGAATTTTGCCTGATATTTTATCACCAAATTACTCAAACCCTTAAACACGGTTTTTCCTCAGCTCCTTGGAATTGCCTTTCATTTAACTAATTAGAATAATATGGTGTCATTAAAAAACAGTGCCACTTGCCTTTCTATATTATTTAAAAGCAAACTGCAAAGCACAGTCCCTAGAACACATCCCATGTCCTCTGCTCCCGAAACTGGATGTCTTTTGTTTTGCTTTGCAGCTTTTATCTCCTCCTCTCTAATGCATTTTATGATATGATATTGTACTTCTATCAGTCACAATCTGGGTTGAAACTTTCTATAAGCCTTCTGCCAGTTGTGATAAGGGAATAGTTCAAGAAGACTTCCTTCAGTGTTTGGGAAAGGTACCTTTCTTGTGATCTCCTTTCCAGACTGAAATCAGGAACCTTCTTAGTAAATCTCTTCTTTTTTCACTTTTACAATGACTGCACATAAAATGTTCCACTTAATTCCACTGTTTCATTTCTTGGGAATATAGCTGATAGACCGAAATTCAGAGACCAATTAGTTTATGTGTACCAAATACAATGTAGTTCAAAATAAAGCAATTTAATGCAGTAGCTTTTGTGTGATAACATCTTAGGAATACCAATAATGCTTTACTTCTGGCTTGACAGACTTCTACCAGTACACCTACCAGAGGATGCTGAATAGCACATGGACCCACATGCATTTGGTAGCTTGTATTTCTGAATTTTCAAAACCTCTAAATTTATTTACTTTGTCTATAATCTAGACTGCTGCTTCACCCTGTTTTTCTTTTAAAAAGAAGTGAACATGACTTAATTGTCCAGTTGTATACTTAATCATGTAGGTTTTGATTATGGCAGTACTTTTTTTTCTTAAAAACGACCATGGACACAAGATTTATGTTCATATTCTGTTTGTTTTGTTTGAGATTTTTTTTGGAAGAGTGTAGAAGCAACTATTTCTATATTACTGCTACAGAAAATTACTTTAAAACCTGCCCTGGAAAAGTTGGCAAAGTAAAGTAGATGAATTAATTCACGTGCCATTTGTGACATCAATGGCACTTGCCTTGTTGCCAGTGCACTGACTTAGAGTGAATCGCTGTGATTGTCTTTTTCAGACCCCACAAAACCATGGGAAACAGTAATCACAGAATTGCTCCTGGGCCATGTCTTGTTTATTTTCGGTGCAGCTATTAAAAAAATTAAAACTAAATAATCTGGACCAGATAACTGTGTCTTTTTTAGCCATAGATTTGACTTAAGTAGATTTATACCTGTGTTACTAATGGCAAAACCAGCTACTTGACAAAATCCCAATTCTTACAGAAGAGAATGTGTTAACATGTATTTGGTATTTACAATGGTCTGCTGAGATAAAATGAAAACATCTGTATGGCCATTTTATTGTAGTAGAATTGGAAGTAAAAATAGAGATGCACTCATGAGCCATGACTTCCCTTCTTGCTAAAAAAAAAAATGTTGCTAAACATTTCTAAAATGTTTCTCATTTTATCTACAGTTTAAGAACTATGGATATTAAAAATGAGGAAGAGGTAAAATTGGCTTTACATCATAAAGCTATTTATGAACTAGAAGCACATTTGTTGGTTAAATTTTCACAGAACTGGATTAGAATTCTATCATTTGAAAATTAGGAAACCTGAAGAAACATCTTCCAGGGCTGATGCAGTTTGGATCTGGTGATCATGTTGTGTTTAAAGTCTTCCAGTGAAACTATCCCTTTGGACTGGAGAATAGGAGAGATTCATACAGGAGCGATCTACCTTGTATGGTTTTGTTTATCCATAAGACATACTTGCATCCCTATCCCAAATTCCATCTTAAAGGGGTTTCAGGGTTTCATCTTAACCAGGACATAGAGTCTACCTTGTCTTCTTTGTCCATTTGCCTCCTAACCTAAACCTGTGATGTACATCTTTAGCGGAGCCAAAACAGCTCTTTCGTTTTTCCTTGACAGGGCTAAGCTCGTTAAGAAGATCTGATTACTTGTGCCTATGGTAGAGACATTCACGGGACAGGAAATTTGGACTTGAAGTCTGGTTTTGTTGGATATCTGTCTAGAATATGAGTCAGTTTATTGTCCAGTCATAGACACTGTATTCAGACAGACCAGCCACTGAGATCTGAGCTGCTATCAGGACTTCATTCGTGGTTTCTTGAAGCATGGTGTTATTGCAGAAATCTCCAGGCACAATGCACTGATGAAACAGCACGTTTCAGTCATTTGCTTCTTTTTTCTAGCAGTTTATATGTACTGGAGTAGACAGGGAAATGTTTGCTATTTCTATGTACTTATTCTTCAGGATATGTTATCTGTATGCGTATTAACAACTGACCCTTCAACACTCTACAGGAGAGTCCATTTACATTTCTTGGTTCTGTGGGACTGAGTGGAGGGTATACACTTCTCCCTGTATGGCCGTATAGATACTGTGCTTAGGAGTGGGATGGATGTGTGACCTACAAGTATCAATAAGGATTTCTGATGGGCAATGCTGCCATGTGGACATCTACAGCACCGATTGCCAGCATATCTTGAGGGATACCTCAAAGTAATATGTTTTCTTTATTGGTTCTGTGAAGAATAGTCTATTGCAAGCTCAGTTAATTTTCTCTTTAAATGTCAGGAAAATGATCACTGGAATGAGGGAAGATGAAAAGATTGCTGTTTGCTTTTCTTCTGATTGTGAAAGGAAGCATTGAAGTTTTGCAACTGCACAAATCTTTAGTGGGACTCAGTGGAAGAGTCGACAGAAGGAGTGATTGTCTCGTGATACAGAGCATTTTAAGATAAACTAAGACAAATTATATATTTCTTATAACTGTTTGTATCTCTCTTTTCCTTCTTTCCCTTGTAGAATGCAGTTTTGCGTTACTGTATGAGAGAACCAATGTGATTACCTGAAGCACAGAATGTGCAGCATATGATTACTTAAGGGTGGCATATTGTGTTTCAGTATTGTTAAATTCATAGTTCGAATGTCAGGACTTACCCCCAAAGTCATAAAAGTTTAACTTTTTAAAAATAAATTTAACTTTGTATTGGCTGAAGATAAAGTCAATGTTCTCAAGATTCTGTGTGCAACTACAGATTTAGAAATTAATAATTTCCTAATGAGAACTCTTAGTCTTCTGAAGTCTTAATTTGATCAACTGAAGCAACAATAAAAAAGCACAAAAATTTCTGAGTTTCACAAGCAAATTGCAAGAGCTAGTAACTGATATTCTGTATTTCCAAAAGGATATTAAATAGTTTCCTTATGTATTTGTTAATATTGTTACATTGTGATGATCCAGTTACTGGCACAATGCCTGACTTACAATTTTGTATTTAGGGCAACCGGGGACTACCTGGACTACCTGGACCTCGTGGAGCAAAAGGCGATGGCCACAAAGGTGAAGCTGTAAGTGCAATTTTAATTCTGCACTTTGTGTTCATAAAAAAAAAAGAAAAATTAGTTACTTAACTAAGTGCAATTAATCTTCTCTTTCATCCTTTAGGTAATTTAAATATTTCATATATATTTTGAGGTCCTTTCCTGTCCTAGATACAGTGCCAGTTCCACAGGCACCAGATATAAACTGTTCTCCTTTCAGCATCATGAAAGGGATACTGTGTCATTCCATAAAAATCTTCATGGCTGCTCATACATGTTTAATATAATCACTGCTTTGAATTATTTTCCTTCCCTCCCTCCCTTTTCTTTACTGTTCCTTGTTCAAGATCTCTAATAACATCTGCTTGGCCAAATCTTGCAGTCTTCAATTCCTTGGTTTTTCAGCTGCTTTTCACACCTGGGGGTTAAATCCTCTTTTTGAAGATTTCCACCCCTCCTTGCTTTTCTGGTGTCTAGCTCCAGAGGGAATTAGTGCCTGAGTATTCCAGCTGGCACATTCCATTACAAGGGCATATCATCCTAAATTTCAGTCATTCAAAGCCACACAGACATGTTTGACCAACCTTTCACTATAAGTGAATATACCGTTGCCATCCTTCAACCACCACATGTCAAACTTCCATTAGCACTATTTTCTTTATGTCTGTAATCCAGTTTTATTTCAAACTAGAACCATAAAGACACTCCCAAATACACTGAAGCGGGTCCTGAGTGCTTCCAAGTAAATCACGGCTCAGCTCCAATTTCCTGTCATTCAAACTGATTCTGGGCAGGTCTTTTGGGATCAGAATTGTTCAGAGAATTCACTCAGAGTTCCTGGTGTAATGCCATGTGCCTGACACATTTCACAGCACACAGGGACACTAGACCAGCTCAAGACTCCTTGGAGGTTCAAGCAGTGCCAGTAACGGACCCAGACCCAGTAAACAGAGGACATGCAAACAAATGAAAAAACCATACTGTCATCCCGAATAAAAATGAAAGGCAAATGCAAAGGCAATCATGAAGAAGACAGTGATGCAAATAGATGGCTGACGAACTTCTAGTAGACCTTAAAATGCCTCATAGGAACTGAAGTTTTAAGCTTTACAAGTAAAAATATCTGTTTAAACTGTATGAAGAAGCAGTGTTAGTAGATACAGAATCAAAGAGGTCAGTGAGAAGCTGAAAACTTTTTATTTAATTAATCAAAGAATTCAAGAGAAGCCTGGTTTGGTAACCATTGATTAATAAAACTATACAAAACCCAGTTGTAGTCTGCCCAGTCACAGGACGACAAACTTCTGTGTATATGCTTCCTGCATTTCTATTAGTGACTACACAATAAAAAAAAAAAAGAGCTTTGCTCTGAAGTAGTGTTCCTGAAATCATGTCTGCTCTAGGATTCCCATCTGCAACTGCCATAAGAGTCATGTTTCTCTGCAACTCAGTCTCAGGCTTCAGTAAAAACTGGTTGTGTTTCTTGCTGACACATGAGTACACGTCCATGAAATGTGTGAAGGTTCTGTTGTGCTGCAGCGTGCATCTTTGCCCTTCTTGGGCTGCCTTTCCATGCCCCATGAGCTGGAGAGACCAACTTTGTAAACCACTGGCAGACGCGGACAAGGTTGATGTAGCTAGGTCTCTGCAGCATGATGGGGCAAAGACATCTGCCCTATGAATACTGAAAGGGAGCCTGGGGATGCCTCCAACAGTATGAAGGGCAGCTGAAGGGGCTGTGGTGGACTGAGCAGAGAGCTCAGGAGAACAGACTATCAAACACAAGTACACCCAAGTATGTTAGGGTTACCCAACCCCCGAATTAAGATGGGTTAGCTCTGGTATCCCAGATGTGTAACGTCTACAGTGTATGAATCGTGGAGCAATGTCTGCCTTCTCACTGGTTTCTCTGAGCTGAGAACAACTCTGATGTTCTTAAGTCAAGAGCTAGATTTTTTTTCCACCGCTCTGGTAGTCTTTTCAGGTTTCTGCCTGGGACTGAGGATGACTGTTGCTCAGTACGCATCAGAAATGTGAAGAACTTGACAAAACACAACAAAACCAAAGAGATTAGTAACTATTGCTGAAATTCTCTTCTTTGTTGAAGAACATAAGTACTCTTCTTTTAGGATAACTACTAACATACTTTATTCCTCTGCTGTACCAGGGACCTCCAGGACCAGCAGGCCCCCCAGGACCAGCAGGCCCAAGGGGCATGGGAGATGCTGGACCAAAGGTACTTGTGCTTGTACATGCACCTGACTAGTAGACAAGGTAGACAAACATCTTCCGAAAAATGCATTAGATTAGAATGTAATGTGTATGACAAAATGCTGCAATCTCATCTCCCGCTTTCCATTTCAGTTAGAAGAAAAGCTTACAACAGACTTTTCTGCCATGGTAGATACAAACCGGTTCTTGCTTTATCCCCAGATTTGATGCAAATCTGCAGGTTTTCCATACATCCAAAGACCCAGGATGTTTCTAGATGCTGGAGTTTCCATGTGGAGGTCAGAATCCAACACAGGCAGAGTATTGCCTAATACAGAATCACACACAGAATGGTAGGGGTTGGAAGGGACCTCTGTGGGTCATCTAGTCCAACCCCCCTGCCAAAGCAGGGTCACCTACAGCAGGCTGCACAGGACCTTGTCCAGGCGGGTCTTGAATATCTCCAGAGAAGGAGACTCCACAACCTCCCTGGGCAGCCTGTTCCAGTGCTCCATCACCCTGAGAATGAAGAAGTTCTTCCTCATGTTCAGATGGAACTTCCTAGGCTTCAGTTTGTGCCCACTGCCCCTTGTCCTGTCACTGGGCACCACTGAAAAGAGCTTGGCCCCATCCTCCTGACACCCGCCCTTGAGATATTTGTAAGCATTTATTAGGTCCCCTCACAGCCTTCTCTTCTTCAGGCTGAAGAAGCCCAGCTCCCTCAGCCTCTCCTCGTAGAAGAGATGCTCCAATCCCCTCACCATCCTCGTAGCCCTCCGCTGGACAATCTCCAGCAGCTCCTCGTCTTTCTTGAAGTGAGGAGCCCAGAACTGGACAGAGTACTCCAGATGAGGCCTCACTAGGGCAGTGTAGAGGGGAAGGAGAACCTCCCTCGACCTGCTGGCCACACTCCTCCTAATGCATCCCAGGATCCCATTAGCTTTCTTGGCAGCCAGGGCACACTGCTGGCTCATGGTCAACCTGTCATCCACCAGGACACCCAGGTCCCTCTCCACAGAGCTGCTCTCCAGCAGGTCTGCCCCAAGCCTGTACTGGTGCATGGGGTTGTTCCTTCCCAGGTGCAGGACCCTGCATTTGCCTTTGTTGAACCTCATCAGGTTCCTCTCTGCTGAACTTAATTATAATAATTATGTGCTTCCTTTCTCCTACAGAAGTGCAAGGGACAAGGCTCCAAAGTAATCAGGGGAAATGTTGGTTATGTGGAACTAGTGAGATATTTTTAAAGTTTCTAGAAATGGTTTCCTAGGAGAAGACTATAAACTTTCATCTAAAACTAATATTATTTTAGAGGCAAAAATCAGCAACAAAAAAACCCAAAACAAGACCGATAAAGGGATTAGAAATATAGCACTGAAACACATCCAAGTTTTTTCATAAAACACAGAATAGCTGAAGTGTTATAACGTTCTAAGCAATATGTAATTCACCTAAAAAGTCATAACTCCTGTGCTATAAGAAGTTGGAAAAAATAGACTTACGAGTAAAATCACAGAAGAAATTGCTTTAAAATATCCCATGGAGTGGTTTTATTAATGATTTCCTTGTTACATATGTGAAAGCGGAAACAGGCAGCCTGTTGCAGGAGAAAGCAAAATAAATATCGTCCAAAGAAGTTTTTTCCCAAACAGAATGAACTTTCAACTTCAGTTCCCAGAACATGAGAATTCCCATTTAAAATAAACAACAAGAACCTCTTGAAAACATATCCACACTAAAGAAGAAACTCAGGGTCATTGATCCTTAGAATGACCTGACCTTAGAAAGACCATAGAATGGCCTGACAATGGGATCTGGGAAACCTGGCTTTGTGCTCCTATTCCTGAATTACTGCTTATCAATACAAGACATTTCACATAAAGTAGAGCAAGTTCTGGCCCATGACACAAACTACTAAAGTACTAAAAGTAATTTCAGTTATGTTGTTCTATACAGCAAATACATACAGCTAAGCTAATTAGATTTTTTAATATGAGATTATAACTTTTTCAAATAGAGATATCAGACTGATATAATAGAGTCTTATGAGACGTTTTTCTTGGTACTAGAGAAGAACATTTCATTAAAACCCTAGAATCATGTATGAAATAATTAAGACAGAGATTGATAAAAATGTAACTTATGACTACAGAATGTCTAGGGACATCGTTATGTCTGGAATTCCCCCTTGCTTCCTAAATGCATAATTCTGGAAAGTAGTGTTTCCCAAAGAAAAGGAATTGGAAGGTCATGTCAGGTAATCAGATAAGATGATCTCCCACTGTAATGCCATGGTTGAAAGATTACAAACCCCAGAAATATAAATCAGAATTTCAGCGGGAATATAGGGATTTAATATGAAGAAATTCGAGTTAAATCCAAAAGTGAAATAAAAGATTTTTTTTTAAGTGAAAGGAAACCACTAGAATAATTGCAGTGAAATTTCTCACAACTGGAATTTTAAAAATCAACGTTTGTGGTTCTCTTTCGCAAAAGTATCACAAATACACAAGGTACACAGAAATGCACTTATGAAAATCATAGTGCCTGGCTTATATCAAAGATCAAAAAGTGGGTCACAAGTCCCTGTTGTTCTTATAATCATGAGTTCATGTAATTGCTGGGGCAAGCAATTCTTTGGCTGTATAATTATTAGGAATGTTCCAACTCAGCTCATAGAATCACAGAATCACAGAATAGTAGGGGTTGGAAGGGACCTCTGTGGGTCATCTAGTCCAACCCCCCCGCCGAAGCAGGGTCACCTACAGCAGGCTGCACAGGACCTTGTCCAGGCGGGTCTTGAATATCTCCAGAGAAGGAGACTCCACAACCTCCCTGGGCAGCCTGTTCCAGTGCTCCGTCACCCTCAGAGAGAAGAAGTTCCTCCTCATGTTCAGACGGAACTTCCTGTGCCTCAGTTTGTGCCCATTACCCCTTGTCCTGTCACTGGGCACCACTGAAAAGAGCTTGGCCCCATCCTCCTGACACCCACCCTTCAGATATTTGTAGGCATTTATAAGGTCCCCTCGCAGCCTTCTCTTCTTCAGGCTGAACAAGCCCAGTTCCCTCAACCTCTCCTCGTAGTGGAGATGCTCCAGTCCCCTCACCATCCTTGTAGCCCTCCGCTGGACTCTCTCCAGTAGCCCTTCATCTTTCTTGAACTGGGGAGCCTAGAACTGGACACAATACTCCAGATGAGGCCTCACCAGGGCAGTGTAGAGGGGAAGGAGAACCTCCCTTGTCCTGCTGGCCACACTCTTCTTGATGCACCCCAGGATCCCGTTGGCCTTCTTGGCAGCCAGGGCACACTGCTGGCTCATAGTTAACCTGTCGTCCACCAGGACACCCAGGTCCCTCTCTGCAGAGCTGCTCTCCAGCAGGTCCACCCCAAGCCTGTACTGGTGCATGAGGTTGTTCCTCCCCAGGTGCAGGACCCTGCACTAAATGAATGATGGAAGTATTATAAAATGCATTAGAGTGGAAGAGGTAAAAAGCTGTAAAGTAAAAGAAAATATATCCAGTTTTTGCAGTGGAGAACATGGGATCTAGTCTTTTTATGACAATTATTCTTAAACCACTGTAACTCTTGTGATACAATAACATATATTTAATTAAATCATAGATTAGCTATTATAGTACTTACAATTTTCACTTTCAGCTCTAAGTGTATACATCATTACCAATTGAAGTGAGTTTTTCATATTCCTTTATTAAGACATCAAATCCTTACTTGTCAGTCTCTTCTCCAACCATGAACAGCACAAGAAGTGTTACCATCCCTCCAGAACTGTGGACTGAACTGTGTTAATGGTACTAGTAAAGGAGGTTTATTGGTAGTATCTTTTTGTGGAGGAATATGACCTGTGTTATCTTAGCTGAACATTACCAATTAATAGTAAAAGTGGCAATAGGCCCATCAAGGACAAGGACGAGGGGCAACAGGCACAAACTCAAGCAGAGGAAGTTCCAGCTGAACATGAGGAAGAACTTCTTCACTCTGAGGGTGATGGAGCACTGGAACAGGTCGCCCAGGGAGGTTGTGGATTCTTCTTCTCTGGAGATATTCAAGACCCGCCTGGACAAGGTCCTGTGCAGCCTGCTGTAGGTGACCCTGCTTCGGCAGGGGGGGTTGGACTAGATGATCCCCAGAGATCCCTTCCAACCCCTACCATTCTGTGATTCTGTGGTCACTTCAACCTGAATTTGACTGAGCAAAAAGTGAAACAGCTGTGACCAAGAGGTGAGGATCTTATAATTTAACAGTATTTCATTACAACAGGAAATAGTATAATGGAATATCTAGTAATATAAACTCTTATCCTAACTCATTATGTATAAAGAAGTCAGCAAAAGATTAGGCAAAGACAAACTGATAAATTGTTGCCACTATTCTCATGTGTTTTCTGACAATTTCAGGTCAGATCAGAGTTGTCATGTAAATTAAAAGTATCTTCCTCATTTCCATCAAGTCATCTCCATTGTCACAAAAATTGTCAGAATTACGTAGCTTCATTCTAAGAACCAAATTGTTGCAAAGTATGGATGCAAGGGAAGCTGTGCCTTCAGGTTAACAGGGCCTCCTGTGGCTGTGGGAGCTGGGTGTGATACAGCCCAAGGAGCCAGACCTTAGCACGTGCAGTCAGTCTCGTTCAGGCAGCCACAGCAAACTCATAGAATCATAGAATACTTTGGGTTGGAAGGGATCTTTAGAGGTCATCTAGCCCACCCCCCCTGAGGTTAGCAGGGATATCTTCAACTAGACCAGGTTGCTCAGAGCCCAGTCCAACCTGGCCTTGAATGTTTCCAGGGATGGGGCCTCCAATACATCTCTGGGCAATCTGTTCCAGTGTTTCACCACCCTCATGGTAAAAAATTTCTTCCTTATATCTAGTCTAAATGTACCCTGTTTTAGTTTAAAGCCATTGCTCCTTGTCCTATCGCAACAAGCCCTGCTGAAAATATTTTCCCCATCTTTCCTTTGGGCCCCCTTCAGGTACTGAAAGGCTGCAACAAGGTCTCCCCGCAGCCTTCTCTTCTTGGGTGATCTGCATGAGTGCTTGAGGCTGGATTGGAAATGTGCTGTTGAGGTGAATCTCCCAGTGGACCCGTTTACTGTGCTTTGGGTTCCGGACCAAAAAAGAGGTCTGACTGGTCCCACAAGCCAGGAAATGGATTTCCTTGAGATAAGGCTAAACTAGATAGTGTGATCTGGAAGTGCTCTTAATGTACTTCTACCCGCAGCGGGCCATGAGCCCATAGGAGCAGGCCAGGCGGGTCTCCTGACATTGCACACAGTGTGAACACCAGGCTGCAAATTCACTGCTGTTCCGCCTGCAGCACTGTTTGTTGATGGACACGTAGGGTTAGGAGCTGCCTATCAAGCAGAGGTTTCTACTCATAATAACCAGTTGTGGTGTAGATTCAGAAGGCACCATATCCATAGGTTACGGAGAAGTGGCATCTTGTTCTAGGAGAACCCTGTAGAGTAGCTCTCTTTGCAAGTAACACTACACAATTAGGGCAAATCCTGCTCACATCAAATTTTGTATGAAAAGTTTTGCCTGGATCTATAGGTTTGACTGTGTTGCAGTGTGATGTTGCCCATCAAATCTGGCTGCTCAGAGTAGTGCTTACCTAGCAGTCTCTGCCAGAAAATTGAAAAAAAAACCAAGAGTTAAAAAATCTGATAAGATTTTAATTTGTATTTTTTACTTTACAATAGGTAAGTTTCTTTTTTATGATGTACCTAGATTGGTGTGTTAATCCTATGGGGGAAAATGCATATTACTTCTGTAAATGGTGAGCAGCTGTGGCTTTTGCAGTGTGTGACTGCTGCACAGAAGCATGCATTATCCAAATAGATAGTCACCTCTGTGATTTAGTTCAGTGCATCCACACTAGACATGGTGTAGGGTACACTGAAAAAAAAAGAAATGAAGTATATAAACATCTCTCTCCCTGATTTTTTGCTCCTGTTTGCTTACACAAAATTTTGAATCTTTAGTCTCTGCATGACTTCCTGATAGCAAAGGTGCCACAAGGAAAAACAATTCACTGGAATTGCAAGAATTCTCCCAGAACTTAGTTCATAAAAAGGGCAATCGTCTGTTTTTTCAAATAAAATGTAAGTGCGCTGGCTACCTCTCATCCCTTCCACATAAAAAAAAAAGAATATAAGAACTGCAACCATCTCTGATTATGAAAAAGAACATTTATTTGATAAAACAGACTCATAAATTTACACACTAGTTAATTTGAAATTCCTTTGAGTATCATTATATAGGAATGTTCCACTCAGCTGAATCAGAGCTCTGTTCTCCCCACTTTCAGAAATGGCTCACATATGTGCACACTGCTAGATAGGAATTTTATGTTTCAAAGGTCAAATTCGCATGAAAACAAAATTGGAACATGTGGGATGCATTGAATCCTGGCAGCACCCTATTTTCTGTAGCATTAAAACAGAAGCACATAATGTCAGAATATAATAAAAAATTGATTTAAAAGCACTGCTGCCAACTAGGAGGTGTGTTACAGACATTCAAGAGCAAGGGCCCAGCACTAGAAATAAAGCAAGCTTCATTCTCAGTAACTGGATAGCAGAAGGATTATGAAAAACCCTAGCGTAGTCCCTAGTGCATGAACATTTGGGCTGGATCCAATTGCAATATAAATAACTTTCGCAACTTGGGCTCTGTCTGTTTGAACTAAAATGTGGAAAGTAGAGATGCAATGTCTTTTTTTTTGACAAGTTCTTACAAACACTGTCAGATCCACTAGCTCCCGCTAAAGAGAGTCTTGAGGTGTCAGTTGTATGTTTCAGTATCAAATATACATGCTTCCCAGTACATGAGGTGTATATATTTGGAAGCCAAGATTTATTTTTTGGGTGCCCATTAGGTCGTTTAATGAATGTCTTGAACAAATGGTACAGAATAGATACTGGAATTCCATCCTTTTGCTGTCTTGACTCACCTCTTTATTTCTTGTTTCAGTGGTGTTTTTCTAGTTCACTGTTTTTCTGACAGTGATAAGCTTGTCTACAAGAACAATACAGGAAATAAATTAGACCTCATCATAGAACAGCACTAATCCTTCTTGAAATGAATTCCCTGGAGGACAGTTTAGTGTCACACCTTAGAAAAAATAACCGCTCCACTGTGCAACTCAAAAACGAAACAGAAGTCTTTTTCTCTAAGCTAAGAAATACAGAAACTTTGAGGATTACTATAAAGCTCTACAAAAATGCTTTTCAGTGAGACATCTGGTATTAACTAAGCATGTGAGGCTAAAATTCGATCCTTCACCTGCAGCGACCCTGTGAAAGAATGTGTTACCCGTGGGAGGAAGAGACAGATGACTTCAGGTCACCCTGACGCTCTTTTTGGTCAGGGCTCGTCTAAGAGCAGGTAGTAGGTATACTGGATACTGGACCATAAGGAATCATTTACTTGTTTGGTAACCTCCCATTCAGCTTCCATCACAGTGGCTTACAGGGTATTTCACAGGCCACCGCAGCTGAGGATCTCCTCAAGAAAAGCCTTATAATGCAACATCTTATCTGTATATCCACCTCTCAGCTCTGGCACCTCTGGCAGGTTTCAGGGGGAGGCTTGGGCAGGGAAAGCTTTCGCTGCTCTGTGCAACTTCTGCTCTTGAAGTGTTCTCCTACAAACAGCTGAAGGTTGGATTATGGTTTGTGGGGACACTGAGGACCAATAGTTATTCCTTTGATAATAGATAGTACTAAATAGGAAGATGACTACATTTGCCTGGACTCTCAGTATTTCCTAGTAATGTGAAAATCTCAGGCTAATTGTAAGAAAATGATTGCAGGAGGAACTGAGAAACCGAGCATGTTGTAAAAGATCAAGAATATCTACCATTCATCCCACTGCAGAGGGGCATTTCCCAGCACTGTGTACCAGACTTAAGCGCTACAATCTTCAAGTACTTAAGATTGTAATGTGTAAGAGTTTATAGCTAGAGTTTGGGGGTGGGGTGGGGTGGAGTGGAGGCAAAAAGTTAAAGGGCACTGCCAATATCTTGGCTCTTTGCATTAGCAGGGAAGGTATGATATAAGCCTCAGGTCATCTGAAGAAGAATAACACTACTAAAGAGACTAGCTCTCTCTTTAGTTTGCTTTTCCAAACCAGACCAGATGAAAACAAGAAACTCCCCTCTCTGATCAATGAGGGAGAAATTTTCTCCTGGCTGAACACCGCAATCAGTTTAACCCAATCAGCATGACCCACTAATTTAAAGCTAAGAGCTTCCATGCACCATGCCTATGTCCTGACTCAAATTGGCCGGTCTCCAGTGCTTTGGAAGAAAGAGGAATGGAAAATAAATTCAGAAGCCAAATGTTACTTGAAGAGGGAAAGCATTATAAGCTCAATCTAAGCCTTAGCCTTTGGATTCAGAGTTCCCACCTCTCCAAATCCATCAAACTTGAGGATAGTTTGGGCTCTAATACATTTACATAAATAGCACACGTGTCCGGACTTAGCATGAGAGTATCATAGCCGTATATAAAAAGCACAGATTGGAGTGATCTCTCGCTAGAGATTGTACCTTCAGCATTTCACCTAAAAGCAGTCATTGTAATGACTGCACACACTCCTCCTGGAAGGTAAAGGAAGTCAGTACTCTTGTTTCCTTCCTTTTTAATGAGTTTGATATGTTGTCTCTTTTCACCTACCCCAGCTCAAGTGTCATTTGGGATGTGTGTGATTCATACTTCCACCTCTCTTCTAGTTAGAATGCTCCCTCTGCAGGCACAGACATTTCTATAGCTTTTCCAAGTGGGAAATCAACTACAATGAAGAGTTTTTATCATTAATATTTTTATAATTAATTTTTATTTTTTCAACAAATAGAATTTCTTCTTGGCTCTGTTGTTGATATATTGGATGATCAATAGCTTATCAGAACTTTTCTTTATTTTGCACTTGCCTGCACAGGCGTAGGTTTCAGGACATTTGCTAGACCTGATTCAGAATTTTCTGCATCTATAACTTATCAGTTATAGATTTCTTTTTTCTTTTCAGACTGATGGGAGTTTTCTAGTGATCACGTGCTGAATGTGTGTCTGTTCCCTCATTTGCACATTTATGGACTGAGGAAAATGAAACTGCCTCTTATGCCCCCGTGCCTTCCCCCTGACAGTAACATTCCCTGACCCCCGTCTCCTTCACCAGGCTTGCCTGCAGCCTGAGAGGCTGCACCGGGCTCGGTGATGCCCGCATCCCCCTGGCCAGCCAGCTGCTGCCTCCTCCCTGCCCGCTGCTCCAGGGATGTGCCCCTTCGGGGCTTGTTTTCCCCACTAAAAGCATAAATTGAATCTCTTTCTTTTACCCAGCCTCCATTTATCCCCAAAACTGTCAAAAATGAATATGCTCAAGGCCTCTACATTGCTGATGAGTTTGGCTGAAACCAACTGATAGGTTCAAAATATACTGGGAGAAAAAGAGGACTGACACAGACAAGCAGAAACACAGGCAGAGTATCACTTAAGCTTCGTTTCCTTAAGAAATCAAGCTGAACATATACGCATTAAGGCTTTTTAAGAAAACAAAGAAAGGTCGGTTCTTTTTGTTCTTGTATATAAATGCTATTAAAATTCATTTAGTTTTCATAAACATATTAGTTTGACAGTTCCGGAAATTAAATGTCTCTAGTTTCAGCACCAGCACAGTATCAGGGAAGGGCAAAATCACTGTTGGGTCCTACTGGTAAGCTCCCTGTCCATCCTGGCAAGCCCCTCCAGAACATGGTGGATAAACGGTGTTGTTTCCAGATGAGTTTGCTTCTCTTTTTCTTCTGTAGCTGAAAAGTTTGCAAATTAGGGTCCTATCTCTGTTGGTGATTTTGATCACATGGACCTTTGCTTGGGAAAGAATGTTCTTCACCTAGAGCTTAAATAATGTGGGTGCCTGCATTTGGGGCTTTTTTTTTTTACATATATCTTTCTATAAAGCAATCATTTATGTATGTAACAATTGTTTTGTTTTAAAACTCAGTAGTTTGACTGACTGCTTCCTAAGTGGATGAAAGATGTAACAGTTAATAGGTGATAAATCACTGACATTTCTGTGACTGTTTTCAGGGGGACCGTGGAATGAGAGGGTATCCAGGGCCCCCAGGGCCACGGGGAAGCGGAACGGTTGGTCCCAAGGTTGGTATGATGCCATGTTGAAGTTTTTGTGCTCTTTTGTGATGCTGGCTGGCAGACTCTCATCTCTCAGACACCCAGATATCTTCATCAGTTATTGATTTACATTGATGCAACCGTAGGAGAATTCAAGAGTAAAAACATGGGCACTGAACATAAACTTGTACCAACCAGATTAGGAAGGAATACTGACTGGATGAAAACTGCGTTTGCAGCTAAAATTTATGAGATTACAGCTGGAAATTGAACAGAACTATCAGGCTGATAAATCAGTTAAATGATGTGTTTCTTCTGTTTGTATCTCTTCTATTGCTGAGAGATTCATTTGTGGTGGAAAATACATTAAATATGAATTTCAAGTTTGTAATTTTTGCTCAATGCAATTGAGTCCAATTAATTTCGTTAGTAAAACCAGTAGGAAAGAAACATGAAAACAAAAAGTTAATTCTATAAGCAGCCAGCATGCAACATCTGGGCAATTTTTTCCACCCTCTACTAAAGTGATTTATAATTAAGAAGGACGTACTGGTAAGAAAAGGAATTCAATGCATACCTGGATCTCTTTATTATAGGTGTATCCATCAGCTATTTTCACAAAGGCAATGAGGACAAACATTGTATATATTTCTCCACTTTAACTTCAGTTAAAAATAGATATGCCTGTGTAACTTTTTCTGTGATTTCCTTAGTCGAGATATTAAGAGAAGTCTCCACTGCCATTGTGAATAAGCTAGTACCTGAACGGAGAAACATTGCTACTACCAACCTGTTACAGAAATGCAATGAGTGACAGAGCATGAATATTTTCTCAGGATGCATGTCTGACCTGGCCTTGCTTTCTGAAAACTGCAGCAATTTCAGTCCCTTGGTAAACCATACAGACACAGTCTGTGTAAAAAAAGTTAGTTTGGACTGAGTGTCAAAATCCTACAAATGTGTGACGCTGTGTGCTGCTTCCACACAGCCTTTGAGGATGAAAAATCTGTTCTCTGTGGGGAAACCATATTTTGTTTTCAAGGGTGAGGACCTGCTTGTAGCATCTAGTTCTTGAGATAAGCTGTTTAGCAGAACATTTTGTGTGAATCCCTGCTTATAGATGTATAGATTAACAGTATTTTTCACAAGAGATTCTGTCAAAGTTTGTGGCAATTTTTTTGTCTACACAGGTAAGAATGATAACTTTTCAAACATCACTAATATCTAGAAGTTAAATATTTAGAGCTATATATTTCTATTTAATAATTTTGATATACTTCTGCCTAAGTATTCAACATATACAAAAGGTAGGTAATTTACATACCACTGACTGAATTCCATTTACTGTATTGGAGCACAATGATGATTTATTATAAGACGGTAATCAAAAATCCAACCTGAACTGTACAGAAATCTTTATGAAACTTGTCAAATTTCAAGAGCTTTTTTCAACTAAAAATAAAGGAAAAAAAAAAAAGAAAACCAAACACTTAATGTTGATGTAATCAGAGGGATATGCTTCACTTTGTTACTTTGAAATGCTAGATTAGCCTGCTCCAAAGCACAAGGGCTTTACCTGGCTCTGACTGTATCGACACAAAGCAGCAGGTGCTGCTTTGGCTTTTCTCTCCTCCCCTCCCACTTAGGGTTTTCTGAATGACTGGTGCTCCCAGAGTCTGTGGCACTGCAGGGGCTTGGCATAGGTACAGGGTGCACAAGAACTAGCTAACACGCCTGGCAGATTTACTCGCGCTGGGTTTTATTGCTCGGGTCCTTTGTGCCTCCACTGCTGTGCTTCCCTTGTGTGCAGTGGTTGCACGAAGCTGTTGTATAAAGATGGTTTCTGTTGGTTTCTATGTGGGAGAAACTGGGTAAAATATCACACTGTGTCAAGGACAAATTTTATTCTGTAATTATTTTCATCTCATTTGTTCCTTTGCTTTCCTGGGAACTTGCCAAGCATAGTTACTAAGGCCCACAGTGAGAAGCTGTAAACCAAAGAAGAATCAGAACTAGAGTCTTTGACATGGTTTTACTTTTTGCTTGAAGTGACTTTGAGATGAAGATGACTTCCTTAGTGTTACCAGGAATAGAGTTTACCTCCTAATTCTTCTTTTTTTGCCCTACTGACTATTATAGGGTATTATGGGACAGAAAGGCTTGCCTGGTCCGCCTGGCCCCCCTGGTGACAGCATACAAGGAAGCAAGGTAATCCAGTTTAATGTGATATCTGACCAGTTTCTTCTCAAAACTGTCTCTTAAGGAGATTCATTGTCTGTTTTTCACTTTGCCACTGAGTCAGTGGACTCCTGCAAATATTCGTTGTGTATTTTATCTTCTTGTTCATAAGGTATATGGTATTTACTTTAACTGTTGAGTTTTCAGTATTGGTGGCACCCGATTGCTCTCCTATTATTCTTGTCGTTATATTTAATGTGGAAAAAAAGTCTCATGTCTGCCACATCTTACTGATTTACTTAGATTCAAAGACACTCCAAAGAAAACATCCAAGGTTTACTCTGGATGCCCTTGTAAAAGACAGTAACAGAGATCTACCATGTCAAAATAAGTCAAACAACACATATAGGAATGTATAAGAAATTAGCCAGTCTCCCACATACTCTTAATCAGGGTTTTACTCACCCAGTTCCAGCCATAACCACAACTTCTCTCCTTATAAGGAGAAACACAAACGTGGTAATGCGTTCTGAATATTCAAAGTTAATAAATCACCTTGTCATAAATGTGTAGAAGAAAATTATTAGAACTGGAGGCTTTAATGGAGAACAACACAAGTTTCTCCTATTTCTCTTAAATCAGTGTGCTTAAAGTTGAGCATATGATTATTTCCCCAGATCAGGATCATGCTCAGCTCTTCAGCTCTAGGTTATCAAACCACCAGTGATTCAGTAAGAGGGGCACTGTTTTAGTTGGGTTGGGAAAGATACCTCTCTATACTGCGGTTGGCTATAGACACTAAAGCCACCAGGGAATTCATTGACAAAATAGGTTTTCGTTGGAAAATAATGACATGCTGAAACAAAACACAACAAAAAAATCATTAAAATGTACCTTGCTGGCAAAATGTTTCAGAGGAGAACCTTACTTTGGTTCAGCACAGAATTACTTCATACAAGCTTTACCAGAAAAGCGCTGATTCCTTCTGAATTTGTTTTGTTCAGTACTTGCTCTAATTCCAGCTTCAATGTCTTCTATTTTTATATTTATGTTCAATCATTTCCCTTTTTATACTGCAGAGAGCCCTTCCTTTTTTCACTGTGAAGTGTTTCATAGCATAAAAACATACTTTACTGTGTTCTTTTTTTGCTCCTTATTGCATAACTGTCTTTAACAGATTCTGGTTTATCTCATCTCAGGACTTTCCTAGACAGAGATCTCTACATGGTTAGAGAAAAATTTCTGCCATCTCCGTATGGCTTTCTGGTATAGGAAAACTATTTCCTGCCTGGCTTTAATAGACATTTCTGATGTGTTTCCAGAATCTAATACTTGGGATGTATCTTCGTTGATTCTATGGGTATGTGAGGTTATTTATATAAGTGCAATTGCCATTCTGAACAGAAATGTTTCAGCAATCAAAGGCATCTGGTGACACATGAAAATATATACAGATTATGTAATATTTTTATGTTCCTGACAAAAGATAAAGGTTAGTCAAAATACACTCAGTGTGCACATATGCATCTATCTACCTATCTGTCTGTCTAGCTATGTATAGATACACACAGAGTTTTGGATATTACGTTGGCACTGCTATGAATAAATATCTAAAGCATATTTTAGAAGTGTAGAGAACTCAGTTTCGTCGTGGAAGTTTTCCAGTGGAAGAACACGGTCCACTGACACACACTGTCAGACAAAGTCATGTTTGTGATATAAGGCTGTGGAATGCAGGGATGCAGGAAAGTAACACGTGCTCTGGCTGTGGAAGGTCGTTGTCTTTGGGTTTGAAACCAAAACTGTAATGATGTGGTAGATCCAACTCAGCTGGTGTTGTCTCTGAAGCATTCCACGAGTTGCGTAGCCACAGTCTTGTCATTTAAATTCTCTTCCCTTACCAACTACTTTTTTTGATTATGATTATTTTTATATAATTCTTAAGAACAACTTCCTTCTGAACAACTTTGGCAACTGTCTTGCTCCTGTAGTACCTGTTTCCTCCGTACGGTGATGCTTGTTGCACTTCTATCTGTCTCTTCTGTCCTTTTATCTCTTCACAGCCATGTCAAGCTTCATTCTTTTTGGCCACTTCATCAGCTTAAAGCTACTGTATTCCTGCATTTGAACTATCAATATCACTCCAAGTATTTTTTTTTATATACATACAGCTTAGTCTGCATATGGTAAGAATGGAATGTCAAAAATGAGATGGTTTTGGAATAACTTTATGTTGATAGCTACATTCACAGGTCTTCTCTTTTTTATGCTTGGTTTCCTTTCAAAACCACAGTCTAGACATTCTCAGATCTGAACTTAGTTCATAGAATGACATTTTTACATAGAAGTCTGCTTATTGATCAGTAATCTAGCAGGATATTAGGGTCAGGGATCCAAGGGTCTGCATTTTTACGTGCATACCACTTTGTTTTTTATGATAAGACTGATGGTCAAGTTCAAATTTAATTATGTATGTGGATTGAACTGGCAAAGCAATAAATATTTTTAAATTAATACAGCATACTTCTTGATTTTTACTAAATGTTCAGTTATGGTATCTATGATAAATCCTTCTTATGTTGATTGATTGCACAAGTAGAGGAAGCAGGAGTTTGTTCTGCAGTTGATGTTTTAAAGGATAAAACTCACATGTGTGCCTATGAGAAGTGTCAGCTGTACAGGTATGGATTTTTTCAGAACAGTAGTTCTCATTCAGTTTTCATTGCCTGAACTCCATCCTAACCATGTCAAATGGGCTGTAACAAATGGTAGCAGTAAATAATATGGTTTTGACGGATCTGACATTTATTATTAGTGAAGAACCACTGGGATAGACAGCATATCCTAATTCTGCTCCATGTGTATGTGCTCTGCACATCTGCAGAGGTGTTAATCAGGAAGCTGCGTGATGCCCCTGGTCAGGAAGGGCAGTCGGTTCCAGAGTGGGACAGCAGACATTGAAACAAGCTGGCACGCCGTTTCACTGTGTTTAAAAGCCATTTGCACTAACAACCTACATGAAAGACCCAGGAAACACAATCC
This sequence comes from Opisthocomus hoazin, assembly GCF_030867145.1. Classification (NCBI taxonomy): domain Eukaryota; kingdom Metazoa; phylum Chordata; class Aves; order Opisthocomiformes; family Opisthocomidae; genus Opisthocomus; species Opisthocomus hoazin. The sequence continues at coordinate 65,819,306 of NC_134417.1, forward strand.
TGCTAAAAAGTGACTTAAAGTAAATTAGATTAAGTAGTCATTGCGTGTTCCTACAACAGCACAAAATAAAGCGCCTTGTGTATCCCATTGCCTGAGGAGCATTTCCTATTTGCAGGAAATTCTTCTCTTTTTTCTGTTAGTGAATTAGCAATGTGATTTGGTGCATCACGGTTTCTTTTCCACTCTCCAGAGTCTACGTAACAGTGTCTGAATTTTTTGCTGCTGTAAGAAATTGGGGAGAAGGGAAGGGGAGAAGTTCTGCTTACAGGGGCAAGAGGCTGCTGGTTAGCAGGTCAGTGATAGGTACCCCCGATAACGAGCAGAGCATTTTAGCTCCCTGAGTTAGGGCTAATGGACCAAGAGGCTCCCGTAGGGCAGGGCTGTAAAGGCAGTGCTCCAGTGGAGATGTGATAGGTGGAGTGCAGTGGGTGCCTTTGCCTGGCATGGGGCAAGACCACAACACACCCACGTGCAAGCAGAAGCTTCCATCTCAGCAAGACCTCAGTCAAACCTGGAATTTAGACAGGGAAAACCATCCATGGACCATGATTCCTGGTATACTGCCTCTTCTAGGAGCTGCACCTCATTGTCTAACTCCGGGTGAGCTCCCAACTCATGGGAGTCAGCAGCCTGGAGTACAAGGAGGAGAAGGTCACCTTGGCTATGCGCTGAGCAGCTGCTTCTCCACCTGCAGAAATCCGTAAGCCCCACCCAGCACAGCAGGATGGTCAGTGGTCAGTCCTGCTGCACTATTGGGCCTTTGGCTTCCTTGATAAATTTGGAAACATTTTTGTATTTCTCTGCCCGTTACGAGAAATATAACCCCTTTGTGCCCATTTGTGAGCAGCTACACAAGTATTAGTAAAAGATGCTTTACTTAGACAGTCTGAGAACTCTTGACTGAAAAATAAAACTAACTGACTTAGTACTTGCATCTCATAGGCTAGGTTTGGTACAGGTGATGACTGCTCCTGATCTCATTGACATTCTCTGGAGCTGGTTTTGGTATTTGCACCTGGCCCTGCTGTTATGTGAATTATATATGTAATGTGAATTATGGTGAAACATTTATGTACCAGGGAATATAATCACCTCTAGCTGTGTTTAAAGTGTATACAGCATTTGATCTGAAAAAAAAATTTGTGTTACCCTATTAAATAAAGCAGGAAGGTTTCTGGAAGCCAGATGCTGTGAAGGATTTTCTGTATGTGTTTTATAACAGCTATATTTTATAACATGTTGTATGCCCACACTGCTAGCACAAACTTGCTTTTCAAGTCTGTGTGCATGCAGCCGGGCATGTATAACAATCATTATAAACAAATTTGAACTTTCTAGCTGGACTGGTATTGTCTTTTGAAGTACCAGCAGAAAGATGTTCTGCTCTCCACATTGTGGAAAGCAGAGATGTCTTTTTATTTGCCTAGAAAAACTGAGTCAACCCTGCAGAGATTCTGAGTCTGTATTTCTAGAGAACCTTTGTGTTGGAGTTCATTTTACTGCTTGTAAACTGGATGAATAACTATCTGAGCCTCAGTGGGATTACTTTTGTCTTTCATCTGTTTCAGTGAAATGACAATATTTCATTTAATTAATCAGGAATACATTCTCCATTATATATTTATAAAGGCTTCATGTGTGTTCTGAATCATACCCAATTGCTCATTTCTCCAGCTGCAGACCACTTCTGCCTTGAAAATTATGTGCTTCATCACGTAATACAAATATCTGGCTTTCTCTATGATGCAGAATGTTATAAAGTGAGTAGATACAGCATAGATTTTACTTTAATTTTCAGTTAAACTTACTTTCCACATTCTGTTCAGGGAGAAAAAGGAAATCAAGGTTTCCCTGGACTAAAGGGATCAATAGGAATTGGCCTTCCTGGACCAAAGGTAAATCCTAGGTTTGTGGTAAGGAAAAAAAGGTAATTTTTTTCTTCCTTTATTGGTTACATCATGTGACAGGTCTTTGAAGATAAATAGAAGGCAAAGACATTGCAAGGCAAGTGCCTGCTGCTTACTGTCAGCTTTGCAGTCTGTGAAAATCCTAATTGTCATTAAGGAGCAGGCTCTGAAGTAGGGTCTAGAATGAAGTCATGCCTGTTGGCAGGAAAACAATATTAGCCAAATTATGTGTTCAGTTATCTTAGATATTTTTCAGGTATTACAAAATGTCCTTTTACTTGCCAGGCTTTGACAAAATAAGAATTGCTTTTTGACTAATGTCTTTTAAGGGCTTAGTTTTATTTGACTCATCTTTTTTTTTTTACAATGATTGAAGCCCAGGCCTGAATCTTTCCTTACTCAACAACTTCCTGGTTGATATAAAATTTGTAAGAATTTCCTACACATACCTCTTCCCATCTAACAAATTTTGCACAAAGGGAATTTAAATACTTTGGCTACTTATTAGTGATTTTCAGATGTGCAGCTTCTGATGGGAGCAGCCTAGCCAAAGCAAACCAAGGCTCACGGTCAATGTGGCTGTGCAGATCAACTCTGGGCATACACCAGTGAGAGCGGTGTGCCCAGGTGGAATGAGCGTTGATGTAAATGCATGATGCCATACACCAGCTTTAATCCACAGCATATGCCTGGGCCAGCTGGGCAGACCCTCTGCAATAATTAGCTGCACTAATAGCTGAAATACGTAATTTATTGTGAAGGGTCTGTCTGGAAAGCCTGAGAAAGAAACCCATGGTAGTCTTCACGGGAGAGCAGAGATGATCAGGCCCCCTAATTTTAGGAAGTTACCAGATAAGCATTCAATCCCCTCTGTAGTCACCTGAGGCAAGCAGTACCCACTCGGAGCCCCAGCCATTTGATGCTTGCACTAATGATGTTCATGGTACTATGGTCTACACAAGCTCACATTATACAGCACTTTCTTAGACTTCTGTATTATTCAAGCTACTACAGCTTGGAGCTTTTATGCAACCGTGAACATCAAGCTCTTTCACACAGATTAAAATTTCTGCCTTCTAATTCTGTTTTCTCTCAGATGCCAAATGCTGCATACTATAATAATAATTGCAATATTTTTACTGTTCTTCATCTTCTATCTTGACTAATCTTCATGACCCAATGTAAATCTCTCCAAATACTCGCAATTTTTCTGTTTGTTATTAATATAGCAGACCTGTCACACATGAAAAGACATGGTTTAGTTCAGTAGGAATTTCATATAAGTGCCAAATAACAAAGACATCAGGTTTCAGTGTATAAGACAGTAGGAGCACCACCATGGCCAGTAGATTATATTTGCTCCCTCTTATGCTGTCATTAACTTTGATGAGGTTAGATTCAATTCATGGAAAGGTAATGGAAAGTAATATCCTTTGCTGGATGTTATGATTTTGTGAAATAGAATAAAACTGTCTTCCAAGAGCTCACTTAGTGGAGACTGGTTTTCTTAGTGCTGTGGAGGAGCTATGTACAATTTTCAGGTTTATGCCAGTTTGAGTAAGATCGGAATCAGACTGAGAGAGTCAAAAGGGTTCCTTAAAATTGATAGCAATCACCACGGCAAACGCTGTAACACGGAAGGTATCTATGTGATTCCATTCGCTGGGTAATAATGAGGAATAAATATAAAAATGGACAGTAATTTAGATAAAATTCTGTAAGATTTCAAGTGAAATGCAAGGTGGTCAGTAACTTCCAGAGAGAAGAAAAAAATGTCCTGCACAATCTGCTTCTTGAAGAAATGTGTAATTTAGAGACTGAATCTTTTGATAGTATGTTTCATACCTGCATTATGTATCTTGAAATACCATAATGTGGAACCCTTTCTCTTTTGGAAATCGAGAGGTTTAGTCACTTGAGTAAGAAAGTGCAGAATTGCTTCTAAATGTGAAACTACGTACTTTACAGTGGATGTAACAGTCCAAGCATGCCTTTGCCTCTGTTGTTTGCAAGCTCCCAGTTTTTGATGCGGGTTCTAGACAAAGCTGCTGTGAGTCTCAGTACATTGGCTGATCTGAGGCAGTTACGTCTCTCCATAGGTCTGGTCTGAATTAACACAGGTCCAATATAAATGTTGGTTTAGAGTTCAAGAAAATCAAAGTAAGAGTGAAAAATTATATATTCTCAACATTTGTATAAAGATGTATTTACCCCTCACTTCTGAATTAAGGTAATTTTTCATAAAAAGTTCTTAAAGATATATTTACTGCCCATCTTGCTTTCTCTGAGAGCCTGTTTTTAGATGTTCTCTTCATAATACATATGGGATAAGCCAGCCATTCAAAAAAAAATAAAAGCATCAGAAAATTTATCTTAAAAGCTAATTGAACCAGAACACCAGCTCTGACTATCAACAAAACTGGAGTTACTGACTCTCTTTAATTGGGTTATTTCAAATTAGGGAGACTATGGAGATAAAGGTGATCCAGGGAGCAAAGGTGCCAAAGGAGAGATTGGAGACTCAGGACCTCCAGGACCAAAGGTAAAACACATTTTCATATTATTTTATTTTACACAATAGAAATTAGACAAATTTGGCTTGTGTTAATTGTCTCATTCTACATGTTTTCAGGGAATTTGGGGAAGAAAAGGTGAACCTGGTCTTTCAGTAAGTATGTACATGAATTAATTTAAAAGATAGGAATTTATTTTGGGAAAATATTTAAAGGTTATGTGATGTTACACAAGATTATTTATGGGGCATTGCATTGCCTGCACTTTTTAAAATAAATAAATAACTAAATAAATAAATTTTAGCATTCTTAAAATGAGAACACAGCAAATTAATTAATACTCTTTTTCAGAGAGAAGAAGTTATCAGACTTATCAATGAAATATGCGGTAAGCTTTCCAATATGGAAAAAAATATAGTTCTGATTGAACACACTGAATTTATATTGACTGAATGGGTTTGTCCTCTGCGTGTTTGTGTGTAAGAATACCACTGATGTGAAAACAATGCTTGCTATGTTGCCAGAACTATACTAGAAGTAATTTGGTCCAGCTCTGTTTCTGTTTATCAGTAACTATAAATTAATTCACTAATTGAGCTTTAACTGACTGTAAATCTGATATATGAGTTCAATTCATTTTTATGAAGGTGGTTTCTTATAAAATGACTGAAATGATTATTCTTCTAGGTTGTGGTATCAGATGTAGAGTAACACCACTGGAACTAGTATTTGTCATTGACAGTTCAGAAAGTGTTGGACCAGATAACTTCAATATTATCAAAACTTCTATGAAACAAGTCATTGACAAGGTATCGGCCAACCACGCTACAACCCGCATTGGCATTATCAACTTCAGCCATAAAGTGGAGTTGGTGTCTTCTCTGAAGCAATACACAACCAAAGAATACCTGAAATCAGCTGTTGATAAAATGCCCTACTTAGGAGAAGGCACATACACAGCTTCTGCTATCCAAGAAGCCATTCAGTTGTTTCAGGCAGCACGGCCAGCAGTAAGAAAAGTGGCTGTTGTCATAACAGATGGACAAGCGGACGCTCGTGATAAAGTACGACTGGATACTGTGGTAAGAGAGGCCCACGCTATGAATATCGAGATATTTGTCATTGGGATTGTTCAAAGGACTGATCCTCATTACGATGATTTTCTGAAAGAAATGCAGCTCATTGCAACAGACCCTGATGATGAACATGTTTACCAGATAGATGACTTCATGACGCTTTCAGGTAAAAGAAACTGTTTTAGTAAGAGCAAACTTGAAATAAGCACATAAATTTTGGCCTTTCCCATCGCAAAAGGCAAGGCAGCCTGCTGAATGGCAGCTTATGTTTCGCTTTTGGATGCAGCTCTTTCTTCTGTTTCTCTTCCTCTTTGGGCAAATTAAACCTTTGCCAAATTTTTACCTCTTGCAGAAACAATAAAACACAATGAACATCAGTTTTCTGAGCTGCCTTTGGGGCAGTCCTCTTTTGTGAGAGTTTGCATCAGCCTTCCTTCACAATCCTTTTGTGCTGGGCCATGGTTTCATCCCACATTTCCTTTCACCTTGACACAACTTCTCTGTCTCTATTTCATATGGCTTTTGCCAGTCTTGGAGTCCCTCCACTATCTCTTACAAGCACTCTTTTGGGTTTTTTTCTGAAAGCCAAAGGGAAACTGACGCTTTCATCCTGATTCTAGGGAAAAAGTGGTGGAGCAACACACATGGGAAAAAGGGGTCTGCCAGGACATTGTAGATTTCAAACTGTGGCTTGAAAAAATCCTGTGGCCACAGTTGGAATCAGGAAAAAATCCAGAGGAAGCCTATAATTACCCATGAAAAACAAAGTACATTGATCTAGACTAAGTGCAGACTAGTCCTATAAAGTATATTTTTCCTGAGCATAAACTTATTTTGCTGTGCTGAGCCTGTGGATGGAGTTAAATCTGGATTTAAGGCGTAAACCATGAGAAGAGAGTCTGGTCTAGGTTCTGGTCCCAGCTCCGATTAAACTTAGGGCTTTGACTCAGGCTCCAGCATTCAACATAAAAGTATTCCCAGTCACTGAATTTTTTGTGCAAATAAGTAGAATGGGTCACCTAGTTTTTCTTTTTCCTTTTTACACGTAAACACTTACTTTCCTTTGCTCTGCTTTTTTTTTTTTCTTCACTGTTGAACTATGACTTCTGCTGGAAAAAGGGACTTGGTGTTTTTATCTGTTTCTTCTTAAAAGAACGAAAGAGCCTTAAAATCAAATAATTCAGAGAGTGCATTACTCTATTACATTTGCATTTTGACATAACTTCAGAAGATGGTTGTTCACAGTCACTATCATTAAAGATTTAGGGTTAATACTGCACTAAAAGCTTGTGGTGAATCATTATGATTTTTCTTGATTACCCTTAATAAATTTCATCATTTTGTTAACATTTCAGCTCTTGAAAATAAACTGATCACAAAAATCTGTGAGAATGTGTCTGAAGTCTACACCAGAAAAGATGTTGTATCTCCAAGTCCAGAATCTGAAATTGCTAATGAAGTTACTAATAGCCAGTTACCTACGACTACTTCGCTCCCTACAGAAGGAATCCGTTACCCAGTAAGTAAACAAGTAACAGTTATCAAATGTTTTTAAAAGATGTGTGTCTTTATTTGAATTGAAATACTCTTTATTTCACCATTCACCAGTTTTTTAGTATGTAAATAATGTGTCATTTGGCTAGACCAAAAGGTTTGAACAAAACTTTTAAAGTTAGAGTGAACTCATTTAGAACAGAAGCAAGCCTACAGAAGAAAGAGGGCAATACCCTTTCTTAGCTGCAATAAATGGCAATAGTCCTCACATTTTCTGTCGTTCTTATTCATCTTAGAAGTGAGTTAGAAATCTGGCAGATACATCTGTATTTGGGCAGATATGTAGTGTATAAGGCATTTATTTATGTGCAAGCTGATTGCTAGTACCATGCTTCTTGTCATGGTGACGCACTCTCCAGGTGTTACTAAGCCTTCCATATTGTTTTGCTTTCCACACTGGGCTTGTACTTCTAGGACTCCTCATTTGTGTCACTCTTCGTTCTCCAGCTTTAAATTCCTACTGCCCTACATTGGGGGTCTACCCTCCAACACGGTGCTGCTGCACCAAAGCTTATTAGATTTTTGGTATTTTTCAGCCACTGTCTTAGCATCAGAGTAGGATATTTGTCAACTTTACAGTATATCAGCACTAACTGTCTTGGGTGTTTTTATTGCTTTACCTAAAAATAGCTGATCATAAAAACTGAGCGTTACTTGGCCCTATAACCTGTTGAATAAACTATGGAAATATTTGATGTATAAACCTCTATAGCTGCATGGAACGGATATAGTGGACCACGATACTGCTGTTTAAATATTCAGTGAATTGCATACAGATTGGAGCTAATTAAATATTACTGACCTAATGTGGAGGAGTCAATAGATTAGCCACTATTAGCCACTATTAATCCTTTGGATTATTGTTTATGTAATATCATTCATAATTAAATAGTTCACTTTCAAAATTCAGTTTAATTTTTATGAAGGAGAGCTCCCTTAGTAGGTGTGATTGATTTAGCTCTGGGGCTTGTAATACCTCCAGATAGATCTGTGTGACAGATGAGGGTCAATTTTGACATTCTGTATCATTAAGAAAATAAATGTAAACCTGGATTTACAGATACTGATTTTATAAAGTGTCACAAGGATCACAAATAGGATTAGTTGTAAGTGATTAGATGCTCACACACTTGGTTCTGGCTGGTCATGGTTATAGTCAAATCTTCAAAACAGTTGAATTACTATCAGAAATAAATACAGCCTTTTTGTGGACCTGGAGAAGAAATGCAATATGCAAAGGACTGGATGAATTGTCTGCACATTTACGTTTCACCTGGACTTCAGTTTTCAGAGTCCCAATGATTCTAAAGAGTTTTCTTAAACTGACTGTGTCACTAGTGGCCTGTAAATGGGAAGATACTGAATAGCATCAAATTCCTTCCTGTTCTCAGTAGGTAATCAACGTGTTGGATTAATGATCTAATCAACTAATGGTTACTAAGATCCTTGTAAATCTTCTTGAATATACTAAAACACTAGACAGGCAAAATTTTATATAATAGTCTTAATTTGAAGAGCAGGGTTGGCTTCTTAGCGCTTCTGTCAAAGCGAAGTCTAGATTTCTAATGATTAACTGGCTGTTAGCTAGAAATAGGAAAATGGGTGATTTGTCACGTGGCTTGATACAGGCAAAGACACATCTATGAGACAATATTATTAACAGGATGTGGTTCCCATAGCACAAGTTTTGGAAATTTTTGCTGTACTCAAGGGATTCCACATCTAAAAGATCTTTGGAGGAACGTAATGTACATGCATTTTTCCATCAATGACAAGTACCCTGTTCCTCCCGCCTGCCATTTTCCATTTCTCGACAGATTGAAAATGTCAGATCATTCCCAGTGAGTATACTAGATGCTAAGAAGCACTGATTTACCCGAGAGTTCCTTCCATATTTTGTTTTATCTATATTACAGACTAAGCGGTGACTGAAATGTTGCTTCTGTGCAATTAATTCGGCTTAAGTGACTAAATGGAAGGCATTACTTTGCCTTTTCATTTAGCTCTCTGTGTCAGAAAATGCATTTGTTGAAATTATAGTCGCGTACTGAGTAATCACTAGAAGGAGGTCCGAACCCACCTGCTGTTAATGGTATTTTTTCATACATTATTTACCAATAGTTTCCTACATAATTCTCTCAATTTTTGTCTCTTAGCATCTGAGCCCAGACAGAATTTTAAGTTACAAGACTTTGATTCCTTTTGCAGCTCAGTCCACCACTGACCAGATATACTGAGCCGCTGCCATCTGCTCAGGATCATACTGCGACCACCTCTGCTCACAGAGAATCAAGATTTCCCCCGCTTTATGACATATCTGAAATCAGCCCTCAGAGTCCAGCTGTCAATCCTTTGTTCAATGTAACTGCTGCTGAAGATCACCACCTCACTGTGTTGCAAACACAGGTAGCAACAACCCAAAAAGGTAAGTCATAAATACTATCCTCAGATACTGGGTATTCACCGAAACCAACCAACCAGCAAACCTCACTCCCTCTCCCAATATAGTTACTACATTTTATCACCTTTTGTTTTTCTGGTGCTCTGGCTGCAGACATCACACAGAGTGAGAGCCAGAGTTTCAAACCTAGGTGATGAACAAGCCTTGTGTACCAACTGTGTGCTTAGGTATTTAAACAGCAGCTTGGTTCTTACATCAGGAGTTAGGCAGTCTCATTTAAAACTGATGCTGTATTTGTTTAGACTTGTTCAAGTGGTAACTAAAGTAACTCATTAAGAGAAGTGGAATTTGGCTACAAATGTGAGAGAAGCATATATACTCCCAGGCACTACAAGAAAAGAGAGGGGTGCTCATCTTACTGAAGGAGGCACTCCTAGGATAATGTAACTTATCCACAGATCCCAAGCTAACTCTTACCGATACACTTTCAGATGCAAGGTGCTTGGAACCTATGAAACCAGGGGATTGTCGGGACTACGTGGTGAAATGGTATTATGACAAGAATGGTAATTCTTGTGGCCAGTTCTGGTATGGAGGCTGTAATGGTACCAACAATAGATTTGAAACAGAAAAAGAATGTCGAGAAACCTGCATTGATTGATGAATAAGTAAGTTATCTCCATCAGGTCCTCCTTCAATCACCTTTTTTCCAGGCTAAAAAAGCTAAGGCTATTTAAATGTCTCCTATACTATACATACGCATCATATGTTTTATACCTTTGATCAACCTTGATACGTTTCTCTGAACCTTTTTGAGATGGTGGGACCAGAAGTGCATTTGATGTCATGGATTTATACAAAGTGAGGTTTTATGCTTTGTACCCTATTCCTTACCTTATAGTTTCTAACGTTGCATTCAATTTTTTTACCATTACTGAGGTTGGAGGGGGTATTTTCATAAATCCTAATTCCAGAACAGAATAAGCTGAGAGCTCATTATGTTATATGTGAATTTAGGAACATTTTTCCCCTTATGTATTGTTCCACATGTATCAAAACTCAGTTTTCCTTTGCTACTCACAGCCTACGCACTCAATATCATAAGGCCCTTCCACAATTTCTTGCAGTCACCCCTTTTCTTTACTCTTCAGAGTAACACAGTACTATCACCTCACTTTTTACTGCCTTCTCTAGATCACTTATGACTATATTGAGTACGACAGACCATAGTATACATCCTCCAGGGACTCCGCTGATCGTTTATTCCCTTTCCTTTGTTTTCTTCTTTTCACCATTATAAATTAGAAGACTGTCCCTCTCAAACCAGTATAACTTTCCTTTGGGGAGGGACCTTACATTTTGGAAATCCAAGCCGACTACACTAACCGCCTTAGGTCCACATGCTTGGTGAGTGAGGCATGGGCTTCAGAGAGCTTGCTTATCGGTAGTGCATAACTTCCTTTACCGAACCCGCCTGGACAAGGTCCTCTACAGCCTACTGTAGGTGACCCTGCTTCGGCAGGAGGGTTGGACTAGATGACCCACAGATGTCCCTTCCAACCCCTACCATTCTGTGATTCTGTAACCCATATAGTTCATCCCCAATAAATTGTATTAAATATTTTATTTCATCTTTCAGTACAGGAAAATTCTGTTGAACTTCAGTGTGTTGGTTTTTTAACATTTTAAACATTTCAGGAAAATTAATCAACTCCTTATTTCTTCTAGAAATGACTGCTGTTTGGAGTTTTTAAAGCTGGAAGTTCATGTGTATTGAGGAAGAAATGACTGAGAAGAATCCAAAACGAGGTGTTAACATGAATATATTACTACCATGCTCTACTGCTTTCCCCACTACGGTATTCACATTAACTAGATCCCTGTATAACGTATGTTATCTGCAACACCATAGCAATAACTTACAATCACACATACACACACACGGGAATGTACCTCTTTCCTCCAAATTTATATTAACTTGTTACTACTACATGTGACAGTGATGAAATTCTATTTTTAGGATTAAAATGTCAAAAGTGTTTACACTTAGCATTTAATGACAGAGGTCTCTTATTCTCCTGGAAGAATAAAATACGCTCTAGTTTTAAACAAAAGTAAGTGGTTCCTGAAATTAGCACTCTTAATACAGCATTTAGAGACATAAATTAAGATTTCCATTAATTAGAGTACCTCTTTGGAATGTAAATACCACAGCTATAAGTAATTAGAGGATTTTCTCCCCCATTAAAGTACATTTGTATTAACAACAATATAATTTTTCCAATTATAAAAGTAGGATTTTCATTCAGAATTACACTAAAACCAGGATTCTTCATGTCCTTCAGGCTAGTAAGTACACTTCAATTTCTCAGGGCCTCTGTGTTAAATAATTAAAACCAGGTCATTTCACTCTAATATATGCTATTAAATTAAAAAAGGGAAAAGCACTGAAAGATGTATATAAATGTTTACTTATATTCTTTGTACTTTCAGCCATAATCCTATATGAACGTATCATTAAAACTGAAAATTATGAGCATGTGATTAAAATGGAAAGCAATACCTGATAAAGAGTACTGCATTGTTATTTCTTTGCAAACAAAAAACTAGTATCTAACAGGCAGCATGGACAATTCTTGAGATGTTTAAACAATTGTGTGCACAGTTTCCCTCCCCTCCATGTAGCCAAACAACAGCATGTACACTACAAAATGAACTTGTTGGCAGCACATAGGATGCAAACTTAATTCTATGGCAATATGTGCATGAAGTACAGTTTAAAAGGTTGTGATTTTTTTTTTCCAAACATACAGCCTTGTTAGTGAGTTTCAAATTAGAAGAGAAAAAACTGACAGTGCCCCCCCCGCCCCGAATCCTCCTCTTATAATACTCAGAACTAGTATGACAATGACTCAAAAAAAACCTGAGGGCACAATTAATTTTTGTTGGACATGGAGCAGTAAAACTGAAAGACGTTACCTTTTGCTGTATGTCCTGCGATATCCTGAAAATGAAGGGACTCAGTGGTGCAGGACAAAATTCAAGCTGTTGAAATCAAGAACTAGTTTCCTTTCACAGAAAAAAAAAATCAGAAACTAAAATTGACGCAACTTTTAATAAATCTGTTACCTTTTTTGCATCAGAAAAATAAATTGCTTCAAAGTATACTACAAATGCTATAGACTGACTCTTGTGATAAATAAACATATAAAACTGGACATAAACAGCAAATAAAATAAAAGGTCAAATAAAAGGTTTCAAGCCTTTCTGTGCCTACTAGTGGCACAAAAAGATCAGGGAAATAAATAAATAAAACTACTGTTCAGTAATAAAGCCAGTGTCATCATACCAAGAATATCTCTGCACAGGAGACCTCTAACAGTGAGCAGATGTCCAAAACAAGAGAGGCATAAACACAAAGTTTAGGGAAAAAGAAGAGCAAGAGGGATAGACACAATGATGCTTTCAAACTGGCCAGAAAAAGTAGATTCAAAACTTAAAGGATACTAAAATACACTGTTAACATACTGTCAAACTTGAAAGATGTGTTGAGAGACTTTTTTTTCTAGGCTAGATATCAAATCCAGTATTCAGAGTTCATTTCAGTTAGAAAGGTAAGAAATGTAAGGCAATGTAAGAAATACCAAAACAAAGAGACAAACATTTTTAAGAAAAAGATTAGCATAAAATAGGACCCTCACAAGAAGAACAAAAATCATCTGAATAAAAAAAAAAAAACTCACCAGCCCATCCCAAAAGGACCCTCAGCCCAGAACAGCCTGGGGTCAGTAATGGCAAGCGTGATGTCCTACACTTCACCGGGAATGATTCGTTGCACTGATACAGGCAAGCACGTTATTTGAGTTAGAGACATAGATACAGATATCTCAACAGGTAGATATGGGGATAGAGATACGTATCCACATGAAGATACAGAGAAGAGATCTTTTCATCCAGAAAAGATGAAAAAATTGCACAGTTAAGCTCTACTGTAGATTATTTTACAGATAGCTATAAAAAACCTCTGAGCATAACAGATTCCAAGATCCGCTTCATTTCACACCTGCCAGGAATATATTAGGTTTAGATGCTCCTGGAAACCCACAGCATCAAAGCCCACTGGAATTGCAAGGAAGTCTAGGAATTTGCAGGATCTTCCAAATCTGTTCTGATCTTCTGTGCCTGGGCAGTTGCTTCAGGGATGAGATTAGCTGTTGTGCTCAGCTCCAGCTCTCCAGACAAAGAGATACAGCTTGTCCAAGAAATACTGGGGATAATGAATTTGGGAATAAACGTTATGATGTAAGTTATGGGTTTGCAATAATATCTCCTACAATGTTTAGTGAAAAACTTTCTGGTAAAGTCGACAAGCTTTAATAAGTACAAATAGTGACACCATTTGCTACATAACGATGCTAAAAAAAAAATCAGTTACTCTTCAACATGTATAAAAGGAATCTTCTTAATGCAGCCAAACCGGTGTGATTCAGAAGGTCACCGCTCTTTGTTCCACTTTCACGCAGAGTTGACTAAGCCTACTGTAGCAAAGAAGCAAAAGTGAAGAGCTATAAAGGTTTTCAGAAAAATGTATGCTGTTCAAATCAGATTATCCTGAAATTAGCATCCTTTTCTATTCAGGTCTTTCTGTGAATCCCCAGGCTGAAAACTCTGAATGTATGCTCTGGTATTTAGTAAACCATGAAAAACCACGTAAGTCCCTGCTTTTGAGAGGACAGCTCTTCTCTAAATCTGTACCAGCACTGACTGACAGCATTGGCTCCTGTGTCTCCTCACCCAGGTCTGCATCAAGGGTGTCTTGGGTCACTGAACCAGGAGAGGGCACCTCTTGCCAAATGTCTACTGCTTTATTCTCGAGCTGTATAAAATCATGAAACATCATTACTAATGGAAAGCATTAGTTTTCACTGGCAAACAAACCAACCCTTTATTTGTGTCTCAGGCGAATTTTAAAAGTAAGAATAGCTTAATCATGAAATCCTTAAATCTTCTGCTAGACCAGGCCAAGTGCTATAGACCATCAAAGCTGAAAGTTGACAATAACAGAAGCTTTTCCTTTCTATAGAACTGATCATTATAAGGTAAATTCTTTTTCTGACATCCTTGCTTCTAACAATTCAGAAAAAGGCTCAGAAAATGAACAGGAAAACAGTCCCCCATCTGCTGATCGCAGAACAGCAGCAGCTTTTCACTTTGAGAGACTCTGCCAGTCTCTTGCTCACAGCTATCAACTTGGATTCATCTTTTGCCTTCACCCAGCTGAATTGCTGCTTGTCCCTAGGGCCCATTCAGGCTGTTTAGTAACGCTGCCTGTTCATTGACTGACTGCACTCCTCCGTCTCTTTGCCATCTTCACATTTCCTCTCTGCTACCCTAAATTGACAGAAGATGTGCAACATTTCCTGCACTGTAGTTTTGAACGTCCTTGGAAACTGATTACCATGTTTCCTCATTTGGAAGTTACTGTCAAAGACATTCCTTGGGGGGGGGGGGGGGGGGGGGGCGGGGAGGAGGAGGGAGAAGAAAAAGACTTTACTGATAGCACAGCCGAGACCAGCATCTACTTCTTTCAAAGAAAACTTTTATGGACAGTATAGATTTATCGCAGCATTCCTGCACTTTCTTGCTTAGCTCTTTTGGTGCCATCTGTACATACAGCACGCCCTTCTGGAAGCTTGCAAAGGCATCCAGCTCACAGAACATTCTTTAAAGCAGGTTCTCACGGGTAACTTGATGATTTTTTAAAAAAGATCTTCTATTAAACACAAAACAAGTAACTCCCTCCACCACTCAGTGAAAGGGCGAAAGTCTTCACGGGCAAGTGTGGGGGCTGGGACAACCCAGCTCTACCTGCAAGTAGAGCAACTTTTCTGAGGTCTCCTGACACAGGAGATACTGTAGGTCCAGCATGGAGATCTTTCACAGCCCTATTATCTACTATTACTCCCCCTGCAGCTTCTTATCAATCATCCTTTAAAATGATTTCAGTCTCCTCAGCCTTACTTTTTACCTTCACAGTTGCAGACCTCTTCCAGCTGCTGCTGAAGCTGAATCTGCAGATCAAGGTTTTGAAATTGCACAGGCAAGCATAAGCAGACATCTCAGCTCTCATAGTTGGCAGCTAGACAAACAAGTATAAATTATGGTTAGTTACTAAATTTTCACTTGAGATGGTTTTAAATATAAGTCTTTACTTCTAGGAGTATTATCACATCTTTTAGTAGGGACAGAATCAGGTCTTAGCTTCAAGGATAAACAAAATCCAGACTTTGAGCCAAATTCTACTTAAGCTTGTTTGTTTGGGTTTTTTTTTTCTAGCCAGGAATACGCAGAAATTCAGCCAAATGGGTAAGACTTTAAATTGTGATTCATGTAGACTTTCTGTTTTGGGTTTCTAACAGTACATAAGATCTATTTTACAGCAATTTCTATTCCCCTTCAATAGCCGGGCTGGGGAAGAGGGGCTGCAGGGGAGAGCTGGTCAGCACGTGGAAAGCACCGACTCCGAGAAGGATTTCAGGGATTTTGTGGTCTGGTTGCTGCCCGCTGGCCCAGGGGTGCCCCGGGTTCATGCAGCACACGGGCACAGGTGTGGAGAGCAAGGCAGCAAGGCAGGGCCGGGAGCAGCGATTTTTCCGTGGAAAGCAAACAGCTAGTAATTCTTCTGAATCACCATCATGATGTAATTGGCAATTTCATCTCCTCCTTGCTTCATTCAGGGCAACTCCCTAGTGCATCGTGTTTTCTCAAAGGATAGCTTCTATCAGTTTTAACTACATTGTAATTTAATAGGTCAAATATATTTCTGCTGACCAGAACGGCTGTATTTTCCAATTAATTCAAGCATAATGAGGTTCACATATAAAATCTGGTTTTGAAAATTAATATTTTCATTGCAATGACCCTCAGAGAGCTACGACTGGGATTCCATCAGGCTGCACACTGCATAACTGTGCAGATCATAAGTTACATGAGGCACAGGCTGCCAAAATACACAAGTCACAGTAATAAGTGGAAAGCACACGGATGAGAGGAGGCAGAACTGCGCTCTGCTGGAAGGGAATAGCGCATTTGCAAATAGAAATCTTTGATTTTTGTTCTGGATGAAGCATACAATATAGTCAAGCAAAAGTCACAGTAATCAATGGGTATTCTAGAACATGTATGTGAACTTGTGTGAGTCAAAACCATTCTTTGAGCAGGATCCTTGAGAATTTAGTAGTCATATGGCAGGCTTTCTGGAGCTTTTTTGACATGCTCAGTAATGTGTTGGATTTGTTCATAAGATGGCTGAAACTTTCCTTTTTAAGAGGAGAAAAATCACCCAACAAAAGTTCCCTTTGGTAAGTTAAAAGTCCACATCGGTAATTTAGTTTAACAAGGAGTAAGGTTGTTGTACTGGTCCTCAAGTACAGAACTTGTCAGTGAAAAGACATCCCAGCATCTTAAGAGATGCAGCTGCGGTACAGGGCCCCAACGACCACAGCTTGATCCTACAGTGCCACCAGGAGGAAAACAACCAAATGCCTCTATAAAACCAACACAGCAAGACATCAACAGGTTTTTACAAATCATACTGAAGTAACAACTTCCAAAACTCAGCTTAGCAGCAGTACCTGGTTGAGAACTTTTAAATCACCTCTTAAATCATCTCACAAAATTACATTTTCTACTGGCCACCATAGATACTTCACGGTCCTCAATCTGACAGATTTCTCAGTTGTCTTACGACTGATGTTTGAACTGGATACTGTGTAAATAGGATGTTCAGAAAACCAGATATTGAGCATTGCAGGGGCAAGCCTTGTACGCTATTTACACTGAAGCAGGAACGCAGCTATAAAAAGGGTCCTTATGCACGCTATACGAAAGCCAGAGAGCAATGTACTATGTAATCACACCATGGATCCCCTTGCAGCACCCATTTCATCTATAACCATTGCAACACTGCTGAATCTAGCAATAAATGTCAAGCCTAGGAGCGCTTTCCAGAAACCCAAGCGCCCAGGGAAGTCAGGGCTCAGTGTAACAGCAGCGGTAGTACCTGAGAGCCCCTGGCCCCGAGCTGTATGTCCAGTGCAAAGCCAGATGGAGAATGTGTCATGCTGGAATTGAAGCTATTACACTGAAGCAGCTTTTACTTTCTGCCAGATTACTCATCCCGTTGATCTGCGGTTGAGGGCTCCAGAGCTCATGAGCTGGTGTGCAGGGAGGTGCAGGAGGTCTGAGACAGAAATAAAGACTTTGCTCTCTGGTGCCTTGATGCCCCCAGCGTGACCCATCCTGGATTCTACCTGGGATACGAGCTGCACTGCCTTCCTACCCCTCTGTCATGTTAACGGGTTTCAAGGAGTCTGATAGGCAGCAAGGGGTGAAAGCCCTCCCATCAAGTCACGAGGTTCAGAGCGGATCCCCTTGCTCTCTGAACTCCTTCTCAGAGAGAGGAGCCTAAGTGCGGCTGGATCCACTCCTTGGGCAACAGTTCATGTCTAAGGGGTTAAGTATGTACCCATTTATCAGCCAACGGTTGCCTGTCAGAGCCCTCCCAGGGACTTTCATCAAGACAGTTTTGCAAAGCTGAAACAACAGGCAATTTATTCAAGTGACAGATATCACAGATATGGCATTGCTGTTGATAAATGCACTATCCACAAAAATTGAGCTGAAGTTAATAGTTCGGCGCTTTAGCTAATAATATTTTCCTGTGGATACATCCGACAAAGTTGGAGGTGCGACTCTTACCAAAAAGGCATCCCTTCTTGAGGGGGAAGAGAGGTTCAGGCCCATCAACCTGTTCATCAGGTAAGGTTTTCGTTTGACGACTCCTCCAAAAGAGTGTTTTCAAGTGCCAGTTTTATGCTTTTGAAAAATCTTTGGCAAATCTTGGCGAGGTGGGACTAAGTCAATTATTATGTGTCGATCGGCTTTCGGCATAACATGTTGTGTCATCAGAAGTGGGACTCAGCGGTTCGGCACACCCTCGGGGCCGGGAGCTTCGCAGGGGCTTACCAGAGGTCTTTTGTTCTTCAACTGAAGCAACAACCAGCTGTGAAGCCTTCTGTTGGGCCATCACCGCTTACTTCTGTCTGATAAGCCAACCTCCTTGTTCAAGTGGAACCACTCCCTTTTGTTAACGCTTCGGTGTTTGACACACGAGTCCGTGCAAGTCCTCCTCTGGCACCAACAAGTCCAGCAAGGCCACCAACCCACACCCTCCAGCCAGCCCAAACTACCAATGCCCAGCACACCCGTTCTCTGTAAAGCTTTCTCACATTACAGCCTTGAGAAGAAGGCTTCATTCTGGGAACATTATTTCATTAAATTCTCTTTTTTTTTTTAATTGGTATAATTTGTACAGAAATATTTTTACTTTTATGTACCTCACGCTGTTTTCTTTAGCATGCTGTTCTGTAATGAGAACCTTACAGCTTTTGAAAGAGCAGCATCTATTAATCAAAGAGCAGCAATGGGAGAGGGCAGCATTAACATCAGATCTAGAAGTTATTTGTGATATAAAACTCATTCCACTGCATTAGGACCATTCTCACTCTCAGGTATACGTTGACCATTCACACTGACAACATGTTAGTAGGACACCCCGGTCTCCACCTCCACCCCTCCTCAGGCACTGTGCTTGCCAGCTGGTTATCACAGGGTGGCAAGCGTTTGTTTGGACACTTCCTCCTGTGGGTCTCGGTGTAAATTTATGGATCCTGCCTGTGTTTCTGTAACTGTTCTTTCTCTAACCAGCTTGCTTCCTCCTCTAATGCAGAAGAGATGTATCTGTGAAACAGCAGTGAAATGCTAAATATCAGCATAATACTGAACTGAACACGAAAGGAAAGCGTTTCCTGCCTTGATGCATTTGTTTCCTCCTCTTTATGTATTTGGTTTTTAGGAATTAAACAAGCACTGGGCTTAATTTAGGCACAGGTGTTGCGGGCAGCACAAGTGCCTGTGAAGACACTTTATCACTTTCACATGGGAAAAACCATTTTGGATCCCATTCTCACATTGCCTGTAATCATCTTTTATGGCACTTACAATAGCAGCTACCTGCCAGCTACCAGAAATTAGAAGCTTTTGTAACAGACAAAGGAACTCTGCCAATACCAGCGTTAACCTTCTAGCTCTGCGTACCAAGGAAATGTGACCTCCGAGTTCAGCAAGCAACAGGCACAACTGTTGTACAGGGACAGAGCGAGAAGGGAACCTTTACACGCGTCAAAGCCAGTGTGCATTAACCAGGATACAACATTGGCAGGAGGGCAAACTCAGCCTATAGGTAGCCACTTTTACGATGCAGCAGAACAGTCCTGTCCCCCCGTGATAGAAATAGTACACGGAGACAAGAGGGAATAGTCTACCTACACTTCTGCGAAATGGGACATACAAGAGATGTTTCGTGTAGTACTATTCAGAACGATAAGCAGAGCTCCCACAACACCGCTATCCCTCTGGAAGGAAAGGGAGAAAGTGAAAACCACGACGGACGAGATGGGCACGACAGAGCCCTGCCGATGGCCGGGCAGCGGCCCTTTGGCTGCAGAAGGGAGCTGACTGCAAAGCAGCAGCAGGGACCAACAAGACCCAGAGTGGCTGAAGGGAAAACACACAGGTGACAAAACGTCTCCCTCCAAAGCTGACAAAACATTTTAGGATTGTAGGATAACGCAGGTCAGAAAAGATCGCAGAAGTCATCTAGTCCATCCAGGATTCCCACTCAAAGGAGAGTCAGCTGCAAGGTCGGATTGGGTTACTCCAGCCTCTACGCTCCTGCATGCAGGCAAACACCCTAGGAAACTGAGCCTTATCTTCCAACCTGACCATCCCAAAGAGTCCAAAGGTCCCGAGGGCAGTCAGGGCAGTCAGATGGAAAGGTTCAGGCAGATATTAGGCAGAGAACATGCTGCCCGCCGGCAGGGAGTGCGAAGCGTTGCAGCTGTACATGGAAAACCCATCATGAAGGCATTCCCTTGATGAGATGCTCCAGCTGAAACAGACGCTGGAGTTCAGTGATCCAGGCAGCAGCATAACACAAAAGTGTAAAATCAAAAGGGTTTGTCCTTTCTCCAGTCTTGTTAGAATCTCTCTGCTGCTACCGATTGATATATTATAGCATGGGGCATCCACATTACTCATACTAGCATTTTCTTCCCTTATGCTCATATTAGAGATGCTGCTTCTACAGTACACAATTATATATTTAGAAGTCAAAATAGTAGGTGGTCTAGCTGAACGCAGGGAATTAACCTATGTTTAACTGCAAAAGCCATAAGACCAGCCAATCTTTTTGGTTCATTTCTATGTTGCAATAGCTTTCTCATTCTCTCCCGGGCCCAGACATCTAGCCCACAAATATATTTGGCTAATAGGACACAGCAAATATGTCCTTTATCCAAAAAGATAAAGATTTGTAATAGTTTCCTCATTTTACAGTGATGTCAGGAGTAAAATTCCTGGATGCTACATGTAAGAGGAACTCCTGCTCCCTCCCCTTCTTTGAGGCTCACGAGGACTGAGCGTTCAGAGTGGCAGCTTGCCACCGGTACACACACACATCTTTCAAAAAGCTTTGCTGAAAATATACATGAAATCCACAACTCAGACTCCCCGAAAAAACTTTCAGCAACTCTTTGCCGCAGGACTGATCAGTATGGCAAAGACCAGACCAAACCAGAGAGCCACCACACATCTGTAAGGCACTGGTTTTTCAGGCGATGTTGCTGAAAGCTCCTTGAACAGGAAGCACTGGCCACAGCATGGACTGGCACAACTGCATTTACAGTGGGAATTTTCTGCAATTACAACAGGATTATACGAAACAATAAAGGGTCTGTGAATCTAACTCATTCTCCTAAAGTCCTAGCAGTTGTACAGTGACTAGTAAGACCCAAATGCTACTTTTGTAATGGTGGTTTTAAAGCAAGAAGATATAGCTGATGCACGAGCCTTTTCCCACTGGGATTGGTGTGCATTTGGGAACATTCAGATCTACATTCGATAAGACAACCTCTGCATTTAGAGATCACGAAGCTTACCTAAAATGAAAACACGGCCAGTGCATTCTGAGATATATTTCCCGAATGAGTCTGAATCAGATGCATGAAATGCAGCTCTGGAAGCTACAAAGCTCATCAAGCCCAAGCTAGCTGACAGGGAAATACTTTAAAAGCAGGATGCTGTTTGATTAGACTGACAACCGATTTTCTAATCTGGGTAAACAGACACCACCTGTTCTCTCCTAAAAAATGTGGTAACATCGACAAATAGGAACAAAGGCTTCGTTGTTCACCTTGAAGCACTGCCAGCTTCTGAACAGGAGAGTCTGCTTTTCTATATGGTATTTGAAAATTGGGTTTAGACATGATTACCCTACCTGTCCTTGAAATACTAATCCCATTTCAGCTACGATTTCAGCAGAATCTACAGTGGAGTATGTGAAACCTGCTGTTTTCAATGGCAAATGTTCGAACTACTGGTGTTGGTGCAGCACTCTTCTGTGCTGCGAAAAATTTCAGACCCTCAGGTGTGATTTTCATACAATTTATGACTAACCCCTGCAGAGTGCTCACCTGGGCTACAACTGTTGGAAGGACATGGGCTCTGGTTTACAGCCACCTCCTCCACTTGAGACAGGACAGCCAGAGAACAAACACTGAACAGTGCTGTTGCACTCCCAAATGTAGTAAAACTAGGAGACTGAAGACAACATCCATTTGAAAAAAAAATAATTACAGAGACATACCTGATTTGATTTCTACCATGTACTCAGGATTCGGCCCTAAATTAACATTTGTCTTAAATGTTATGCTCTCCATCTCCAGGGGCAGGGAGCAGGAAGGCAGCACTTAACAGCACACAACATTCGGGTGATTCCTAGTTAAGAATTCACGTGGTACAGTGTGGGGGGGTGTGGAAATCATAGTTCAAGGTTTTAAAGGCGCATAGTACTCATGCACATTAATTTCTCAGTCTCTTTGGTTCTTAGACAGACGAGGAAGAGTCAAGACCTTGGCTACCTGAGACCCTGCAGGATCCAGAGCTGCCAGGGAACACTGAAAACTCAGGATGAAACCGGGAAACAGCAGCAGCAGCAGGAGGTGACTGAAGTTACTGACAAAGCTCCATTCCTCGCAGTGGGTTACGATTTTATCCTAGGAGGGGAAAGAAATCAGAAGAGGGGAACGAGTTGCCGGAAGCCAGGTTAGAAAATTCAAGAAAGCAAACCGGCCTTTTTGACTTCAAGATGCCAGAGCGATGGGCTCACACGTGCTGTAGTTTGGTTTTTTACGACTGAAGAACAGTACCCTGCAAACTTGTGTACCTACTCAAGGGAAGTTTTACAGTTTAAATGGAAGGAAATAAAAAGTTGATGTGAACATCTTGTTTATTTAACAAACATTCCTGCGAAACCCCCACCTCTATTCAGACCTAAATTTGAAACTCTGTTGCCACTCAGCTCTGCAGAAGACAGTTCACCTCTTTGTTCAAAAGTAAAAAATAAGATAGTGACTGTAGCAACACTTAGCGGACAGTTGGAAAATTCATGTTCCCTTTAGAGGTACATGGCTACAAATAATCCTCTCCTCTCTAAGGAAAACACTTTTCATACTCCTTTAGCACAACTGGCTGGTAGAGTTTGGAGCCAGTCCACCTGTCCATCCTACCGGACTGAGAAGTATTTTAAGCATCAAAAGATAAAAACATGGTTCCAACTCTTGCTTTGGTGGGGGCTGATTTAAAACACGTTATAAGTTAGTAACTTTCCTGCAGGCAGCGTACTGTTTCACATACAGACCTGAAGGCAGCCGCAGCCGCCTGGGAGTGTGAAAATGACAGTGATCCATCTGGTATCACGCCCTCCTCAAAAAGCTCTCTGCAGAGCAGAAGGTGAAACTATCGACAGGAAAAGGAAAGGAAAAAAGAAGGGGGGGGGGGGGGAAGATGGGAATCTGCTTAAAAGACAAACCACACCTCCGCAGAACGCAACACCTTGAACACGCAGAAGAATTGACGCCTTCTCATCCCCAGAGCTGTCTAACACGTCAGAGAAGCCCCAAGTAGAACTGGGATGCTGGGGTGTGAAGTTTTGGTCAGTACCAGCGCAGGCTCCAGCACCCAAGGCTTCACCCTCCCTAAATAAAACACAGCTTACAGAACAGCACTTTTTTGGGGGGGAGTGAGGGAAGAAGGGACTGTGCTTCACAGCTTGTAGTTTCACCACGAAAGAGGGGTGTTACACACAACGGAACAGGGGGTTGAGGGGCTCTGGAAAGAAAAGGAAAGCGTGTGGGTCACAGCTCAAAACCACACCAGGTCCCAATTCCAGCGTTAGCAAAAGCGTACTTAGAAGCAGCCCCCCGCTGCGTCTTTTTGACTGAGCAGTGTTGAGAGCATCTCTACCATTTATTTTTCTTGGCACTTTAAGCAGTCTTGCAGGAATATATATTAGAAAGCTGAAAAAACAAAGAGCTCAGGCTACATTTCTGAATTAAATAACCATTTCTCCTTTATAAATGCCAAATGCCACCCTAACATCTAGAAGTAAGATCCCACAATCCAGCTGCTTGCCCAAGTCTATGTTAAATTACTTTACATGTGGAACAATGAAAATGTTCAGTGCAGGGCTCTGATTTTCTCACTTACTCTTCATATAGTTGTCACAATAAGTCCCTCACCACCAAATTTCTGGAACCCAGAAAAGGGCCTCATTAAGGTGAAACATTGTCAAAAAAGGAGGAAAGACTGCTAAATTTGTTTCAGCGAGAGCTGCAATGAGCAATACGCAGGCTTTACCCTGCAGTTCAGAACAAACTTCGCAGTCCCTGGGTCTAAGACATCTACTCAGTTTTCCTTTTTTAGTTCACACTAGTGCAGCACAGAGAAGAACTCTAGCAAAATTCCCTTGAGCCAGTGAGGCTTTCTGTAAGTGAGCAGGTTACAAGAGCTTACCGTCATTTAAAGATATTTCACTTGCGTTTACAACTTCTAGTAATCCAATACGCAGAGTCTGTTGCATATAAAAAGAAGCAAGCCAAGCAAACCCACGCTTACGTAAGTTTTTCTCTGAATAGTAGCTGTAGTTTTTGTTCTGCTCCAGTACTCACAGCGCCTTCTGATACACTGCACCTAGTTTGATCCTGACGGTTGAAAGTTATAGTACTTAACTTTAAAATTATAGCACATAAAAGCATAACCTATACCTGAAACTTCAGAGAGGAACTTTTTATTGTCTGCCCAACTGGCTGCTGTTCCTTCGCTAAAATGTTGTAGTTTTTGAGCACAGTTCAATTGGTTATCACACACTCCCTGCCCTTTGCAGTCTTGCTTGCACCGGAGTCAAAAGCAAGGACACAGTTAATCAATCCAGGTTAACAGTACTAGCAGCATATATTACAGTACTTAAGGTAATGAAACACAGCTGTACCGTGCTTGTGCCTACCAACTTGTGCTGTCCAGCAACCAGCATTTCGCATTTCGTATGTAAAGACACTTCCCATCTGCCTAAGTGGAATATTATTTACTGCTGAATACTATTCTGCATGAACAGCAGAAAGCTAAGTGAGAAAATACATAATAGCTTTTGGGGTTGTTTTTTGTTTGTTTTTTTTTTTTTTTTCCCAGAAGTAAGAGATTCACTGAAAGAATAAATCCTTTTTTAAAAAGGTAGTTAATTTTGAACATTTTTGCTTTATCTTTGAGGTATCGGCTATAGCCAGTTCACTCAGGACTCTATCACAAGGTGGAGACACTGAAAAAATCAGGACAACACAGAAACAAAGGCCTTGTTATGTGAATCTAGTACTAGCACTTATGATTAATTTTACACTTAAAAAATTCCATCTTTGTTTTCAAGGTAGCTTGCTATTTGTTAATAGCATAAATATAATAACAGAAAACATGGCAAGTGTGAGAAGCTTTTTGACTTTCCTGTACCCACTCAAGAAAAAAACGTAAGAATGTTTTTATCAGACTAAACTGTGCTGCTATGCTACATCCCTGGCATACAGGAGGGGTAAATGAAGACAGACATGAATTCTGTATGAGATAACTTATTTTATTTATTCAATTCTCAACTTAATTTTGATGCTAAAAATTGGTCAAAGGCACTTCAAAGAAGGTACTTAAGAAACAAATCCTTACGGTGATCATTCCAGACAAGTCACCAACTTACACCTGCCAGTAGGGACACGACTACCTATAACTGCAAAGTGAAACATTCACAGGTTTTAAGTGGAGCATACTGTCCAGCAGCAATATTCAATTCTTACAGAGCATTAATAACATTTGTGGAGTATTTTAAATACAACATGGTAAAACAAAGCAAATTACACTTTCGGAGTTCCACAGAAGTTCATCTTGACAGAAGAAGGACAAAATTGCCTTTCCAAGTGGTCCTGTATTGAGGGATCTATTTTCAGCTGTGCGTACACCATGAACAGCAGCAGCAGGTACATCAGAGAAATAACCCACATTTTTCCGTCATACAAAGATAAAACGCCCTGCTCAGATAGCAAACTGTTGATAAGAGGTCTATCAGCTACTCACTAAAATTTATACTTCTGGAAGTGTAACAGAACAAATTGCAACATGTGAAGAAAAAGTGATTTTTAATATATCCCCACCAAAGCAAAACAAAGAAGTGTCCTTAAAGGCAAAAGGTACTGGAAAAGCAGCTTCCACAAAATGAGAGATTGTGCTAACATCACCACCATTTAACCTCTTCAGTAAGACCACTATAGACTGCAAAAATTAACTGGAATGAAAGAGGATTAAAATTGGTCTTTTTCTGCAAACAAAGATTAAAACTACCCTCTGACTAAGAGTGGTGATCAGAAGGTAACTGTTCGGCATTCTCATTTCTTCTTCACTAAAAAATACCTAACAAGGTTAAAATGTTACTCTGTTACACTAAGTGACATTTCTACATCCAAATGCAAACAACTGCTGCCTAGTCATTTCAAGAAAACTAGTTCAAAATTTTTAGAAGGGACATTTAAATCACTACAGTGCCAAAGGAAGCTTTCAGTTTTTATAAAATTAAGAAGCATCTTTTAGAAACAAAACAAAACCACAGTGCAATAATCAGTATAGCCTAAGAGAGCCTATCTTGCTGTGCTTCAGAAAGGTCTATCTACCTGAAATACAGTAGCCTCTTTCGGCTGCAGAAATACTCCCAACTCAATAAATACTTTCTCAAAGCACAAAGAGCCAAGAGTGAAATAACAAACTACTCATAGTAGTGTAATATTGTACATGAAAATTATACTAACTTTTCACATTCCAACCTTGTCTAATGAAGCTTTTGAAGTGAGTGAGAGACAAACCAGTATTTCAGAGGTATGAGCTCACTGTTATGGCAATACAATTCAACAGAGAACAACAGTCCTCTGTTACAATCACAGAATGTAAAAACTGATACTTTTCTAGCTTGTCGGGAAGGAGGGGAAAAAAAAAAAAAAATCCTTTGCAGTGCTGTTAGAGAGGCAAAAGAAATAAATTCAGAGGCCTAACAGCAAGGGCACTTTAAAACAAAGCAAGAATGGATGTTTGAAGAAAAGCCTACTGTTACTTCTCCAGACAGGCCACCTCTTTATCACAAGTTAGTATGTTCTTAGCCTTATTCCCTCAAGGAATAGAACTTGTTCCTTTATTTCTCCATTCCCTCTGAGGTCCTGCATGTTTTGTGGAAAAAGACATCCCTGCCCCACTCTGCTAAACCCACAGCCCACAGCTGGGCAGCAGACAATTACAACCCTGCTGAGAAAAGGCTTCCCTGTGAGCTCAGCAGTGGCTGGTTTGACTTGCCACCTCAGCTACCAGCCTGTGTGGAGCTCAGACATCTCACTACCTGCTTCCTCTTGTCCACCTGAGACTTTTGCGTGATGAAACTGAAAACCCAAAGAAGATAGTCAGGATAATAAGGAACACGAAGAGGAAATTATGTTATTTCACAGGGCAGCACAGGGCCAACATAGGATACAAATCTGCAGAAAATATGCAAGATTAGTTCTGCCCGTTGTGAATAAAATCTTTAAATCCTCATGGATGAACTGAGGAAGAGAGCAGTGATAAAGGAACAGTACCGTACCGTAGCTCAGTAGATCTACATGGGCTGAATGTACACAGAGAGAAAGCTGGGATCTTGATTTGATTTTAGAACTTCCTTAAGTATTCCAGCAAATTTTAATTGCATGTTTGAACAATGCCACTGGAGTTATCAATACCACATAGGTTTCATAATATTATTGGTTTGTGTTGCACATGGGATAAACATTGAGCTCACAGAACGAAGCACCTCTCAGCACAGCACCCTCCATTCTCCTCTGGACAAGCATCCCTCTGACTAGAGCAAACTGGATACTTTTTCCTTTTTTAAACAAATGCAGTTCTAGTTTTCTACTTAAGTCAATTAACATAGAATAAAGCTTGTGTCCCTTTCAGTACTTCAGAGGCAGTCTTGTTCATAAAAGACCAACAGATTTAACCCTGCAGGAACTGTTAATTTAACTAATACTTGTACATGAACCCAGCCTATATTCAGGCAGAGAAGATGTCTGCAGTATTTCAACTCCATGAGATCCATCAGTAATTGCCATCATGCTGCAGAGCAACGGTCAGAAACAAAGTCGTGACTCTTTCCTGTTGGACAACAGATAGAACCCCAATCTGTACAAGAACTATCTTTGGAAAAAAAAATTCCAGTACTTTATGGTAACATCCTCTTCCAGGAACATCCTGAAGGACAGCAGTAGTAAATAAGGCTGTCTGCTACCAGTACGTGCCCTTTCCAAAACAACGACTGGAGGTAATTAGGTTATGTCCAATTCATCAATATGATGAAGGTGAAAAGTTATAAAAAGATGAAGAAACTTTTGTTCAAGTGTGGAATAAAGACACACTACACGTCAAGCTTAACCCCATGCCCCACACTGCTATTCACTCAACTGGAAAAAGAGAAAACCAGAAAGTTTTATATTAACTATATAAAACATAGGCTTGACCTCTGAAAATTTTTCAGTAATTAGAACACCTGTTTTTGTCCCACACCAAGAAAGTGTTTTCAGTTAAGAGGCAGAGATACTCATAAAGTAGTGGAGAAAGTTAATGTACTTTGAAAGATTCCTGCATTCAAGCTGGCTTACCTGAATAACTGTATACTTCAGCTTCAGAGAGAGTGAAGTAAGGATCATTTAACACTTCGTTCTGAAAAAAGTAACAAGAAGCAGATACAGAAGAATTTTAAAAGTGGAGAAAAAACATGTTCAGAAAAGTGAAATTAAGTACTTTAGCCAAATAAACTGTATGTGTAGGGAAGCAGTCAAATCGGCCTTGCTGCAGTTTTAAAGTAGGACTTGTTTGTATCTGCAAAATTTTAATGAACAAGGTAACTCCACAATCTCAAAGTATAGTGATGTGAAAATTACATGGAAGCAAACATTGTAATACTGGCCCAAACCAAATTATTATAATACCATTGTAACTTCACTAAGATACTATTCTTTCTGGTTTACATGGAAGGTGTGATGGAAGACAAAAAAGCATCTGCCTTATCTTATGCTGAGAAATTTTGAGATGAACTTTTATATTCATTCAACCAACAGGATAAGTTAATACAAAAAAAAAAAACCCAAACAACCCAAAAACCCACAGGCAAATATGTAAGCAGCTTGCATCACCTCAGCAATTTAAATAATAGCAACTATTTCTATGTTTCTCCCTAAAACAGCAGTGATCCAATTTCATAATGTTTTGTACAATAAAGACTTCAAAAAATTAAAAATAATTCATAGCAGTGAATTCCATTTCTGAAACAGTTCAGATTAATCTTTTTGGTGGATCTCTGCCTATTCATAACCAGTCGGTCATTAAGGCAAAGCAGACTTGACACACTATTTTCAGGCCTCTCCCTTCCTTATAGCACAAGGTAGACAGAGTTACTTCAAGATATTGAGAGTATTAGAGAAAGCCATCATGAAAGATTTGATTATGCAGCATCCAATTTCTAATATTAGAACTGAACTAACAGAACATCTGGAAGTAAATAGAGAAGAACAGAAAAAGGAGCAGAAATACTGTATGATTATCTTTGAACCCGTTCACTACGTATTTTTATACAAATTCTTCCAGACATTAGTGTACCAGAACAATCTCCTATTTCACAGCTTTAGGGCCCCAAATCTTCACAAGCAGGGCTGCAAGGTCACACTATCCTGAACAGTCAGAGCCAGC
Source organism: Opisthocomus hoazin (assembly GCF_030867145.1). Taxonomy (NCBI): domain Eukaryota; kingdom Metazoa; phylum Chordata; class Aves; order Opisthocomiformes; family Opisthocomidae; genus Opisthocomus; species Opisthocomus hoazin. The sequence continues at coordinate 65,849,010 of NC_134417.1, forward strand.
ACTGGACTCTGTCATACACAGACAGCGACAGGAAGTACTGCCAACGTGATTTTTGAAATAAGAATCACCATGAGTAATTTTAGTCCACAAGCTTCATGCAGGAGTTCGAGGAGACTCTTATTCATTGTACTGGCTTCTTTTCATTTTCTTCAAAGTCCAATTAATTCTCAGAAATTTTTTGCTTTAGCTTTTGATTATCCTCCAGTGCTTCATTTTTGCTCTGCTCTTCTGGATTCTTTGCCGAATCAGGATTATACCGATACAAATACCCATATGGACGGAGATGATAAATCAAATATTCCAAGTGATACATAGTCACGGAATCAACATAGTGGAATGAAACTGCTAGATCGGAGCAGCATCCAGGACCCTGAAATACAAAACAAGTCAAAATAATCAGCAAGAATTGCAAAGCGTGCCCTGGATTGAAGATCCAGGAAAAATTCAATATACATACTTGACTTCATGGTAAGAAATTCACTATCATCAGTCATTCACATACTTCAAAACTTACTGTTAGGCAAGGAAAATGCATCAGCTCTATCTGCCAAAGCATCTTTCCAAAATAAAGTCAGACAAAGTATTTTGATTCTGTAATCAAGCCTGTGAAAAAACTAGCTGCCCGCATTAATATCAGAGATTTTTTGCTTTTCCATATTTCTTTTAATATGTTGGTGTTTAAACAAAACCAAGTAGCAGCAAGGAGGTCTAAATGCACTGCATTCATATATATAACAACACATGCTTGCTATTCATGGCACCATCCATCCAGAGTATATAAGTCAAACGTGTGTGTCCGCATGCACCTGTGTGTGTGTTCACACATTATAGATTTTGACAAGATTGTCAGTATCTAACTTCCTACACATAAAAAGTTGTAACAAATCATTTTAGAACATTTAAAAAAAATATACTGATTTCATTTACATTAGTAAGCATTTTTAAAAACTAAAAAATCATTCTTAAAACATTCCTTACAACTTGTTTTTCCTAGCCCAGATTGGGTTTTTTTTTCAGCTTTATTGCATAAAAAAATCCAACATCCTATCCTTGATTTTGGCCACTTTGGCTGATCTCAAAGCTAACTGAAAAACAATACTTTTGAAAGTGAGATTATAATCCTAAAAAAGTGCCACATTACAGATTATATGATTATTAAAGTTTACAATGCAGAATACCTTCAGACTGCTTTAATTTTGCTTTAATTTCAAGTAGTGTTCTGCTCACCCACCTCCCCCTTTTTTTTTTTTTTCCTTTTTTTTTTTTTAAACTGGTTATTTCGGGTGTGGAACACAAAGGACAATCTGAAGTTCTTGCAGTAAGAACATTTCAGCTTGTAAATGCTATTTTTGTTGCTACAACAACAACAACAAAATTTAAAATTAGCTTTGCCATCTCTCGTGCTTGCCTCCACTTCTACAGGAGGTAGACAAGAGTCCAGTACAACTACATAAGGAAATCTAATCGTATTTCCTTGTTTGGGTCATGCTTTCACTTCACTTCTAGGCAGCGTTCATTCTTCTATAATCTTTTCAATAGAATTCACTTACGTGTACATTTTAACAACCTTCAATAAAGAAGTGAGGGCAGGGCAGCTACCAGTGTTCGAGCCAGGTAACATCGCACACTGTTATCAGTGACAAGAGAAGCAGATTGCAGCACATCTCCGTTTGCAGGGAAAAAGACTAGCAGGCAGTACAGTCACGCATACCATCACCCACCAGCCCCTCCAGTAACTTGAGAATCTCTTAACCAACCACAACCATGAGCAAGTCTCAAAATTACTTGTTTCTACAGGTTTTATGCAAAGTTTGCTGTTGGGTGGATGATACAGGTGTATCAGTGTCACCTTCCCTTTCAGCAAGCTTTGATGTAACTAAGCCATATGGTTTGACCCAGCTCTGTGCACTCAGCACACACAGCTTGGAATGAACCACCCTGGTCTCGCTTCTCACTGCACACTGGGAGTTGGGTGGCTGGAGGAAAAGCTAGGGACACTGTGCATGAGGTATGAGGGAACAAAACAGAACTGTAACTTTGCAAGGAAGGTAGTGGTGGTGACACTAGACAAACGTGTCAAAAAGGTTTCATCATTTTTTACTGTCCACACAACACAGCAAAACAACAATAATAATTTAAGATCCCTTAGATCTTCTGGAACATTAAGTTCTTAGCATCAACTTTTAGTTGATTAGTGTATTTAACACACCTATATACAGGTGTATCACATGATATTGCATCTTCTTTCTAAAATATATTGAGCTGCTATGAAACTGCTAATTCGCACATCCTACACATCATAAAATGTACTTCATAAAATTAGTACTAGTTTCCTAAGGACTTACCTCTACAGCAGGATAATAATTATAATTCCAGTACCAGAATGTTTTTGGTAGGTATCCTCTGATTAAGTGATGTTCTGGAACGAAGGGATGAAAGGTTTCTCTACCACTTGTATCCCTAGAATCTCCTGCTTCCACATTAATGACCTCCATGCATTTTCCTAGTGCTAGGTCTTCAATAGAGGAACTGTGAGAGCATTTGTTTGTTTTAAATGCCGCAACAAATCTCTTCAGAGCTTCTTTGCTCAGAACATATCCTGCTCCTCCACTCATGTAGCCCTGTTTCACATAAGGCTTAAACCTTCTTCCAAAGTATATCGGTTGTTCAGGACTGTATTTTGAAAGAAGCCATCTCAAATTGTCCAATATAACATATGTGTCATCATCTGCTTTCATAAACCAATCAGCATCATCAAAATAATGGTCATACACATATTGAAAAGCTTTAATAGTCTTCCAGTACAGTTGGTCCCTTCCTTCTTTGGTTTCTAGGCCCACAGTTGGGAAGTCTTTATTTTCCTCAGAGCTCATAAAAAGTATTTTATTACAACGTTGGGCCCAAGTGGCCTTAACATGCTTAGCTTTCTTTTCTAGATTTTGAGGTCCAGTCATGACCCAACACAGTATTTTCACCTTCTGATACAGTCCCTCTGCAATATTTTTATTCTCATCTAAAAAAAAAAAAAAGAGGCAAGTTCCAAAACAATATTAGACTTGATTGCAAAACAAACCAAGAGCAACCTCCCCCAAAACATTCTGTTTCTAGATCAGAAAAGACATGCAGAAAGACAACAGGTGTTTACTTCCAAATGTACCAGCTAATGAAATTAATTTTACATTTATGAAGAAAACAAACTAGACTCCCAAAACGACGAAGCTTAAATTCTTAAAGCTACTTCAACTTCACAGGATAAAGCAGAGCATAGGAGTCTTATCAAAATGGGTATCTGTTCAGGGAAGCGTGGCTTTAGAAAACCTTGATTTGTATATAAAAACTGTTTGAAGGCAACCTCTTTATGGTATTGGAGGACTACTGAAAATTAAAAAGCTGAATATATTTGCCATTCACAATGAACACAACTTCACGATTACAACACAGAAAGGTCAAAAAGCTAATAAGCTCTGTTATATATATATACACGTGTTAATTAACAAAACCTAATAAATATTTCTAAAACAGCAACATATTTTTGAAGGAAAAAGCAGATGGTAAGCCAGAAAGAATTTATCACCAAATCAAGTTTAATCTTATTTGCAAAAAATCAGATTAAATAAGTTAGGATACTATGAAACTAGTATTATTGTTGTGCTAAATTGTTTTTATTTGCAGACAACCCAACAGAATAAATAGGCACAGTTATCTGAGGTGTGTAATATAATGTTATCCAAGCTGTGAAAACATTCATTTCCCTCAAACAAACATTTTCACTTGATACATACAGAGTGATTTTAACTCATGTAAAAGAATATTTCATGGAGAGTGAGATCTGCATAACTGGTCCTAAAATATCCCTTCTTACACTTTATGCAACGACATTTCAGATTTCTTTGTAACAACGTTCTACAATTAGATGTGAAACACAAACTTGTCTTACAAAGTCTGCACTTTAAATATGTTTAGATAGCAAATTGCTTATTAACATCTTCTTCAGCAAATGCATTACAGTCCATTTTTTCTCATCCAAACTGTCCCAACTCGGACACTAACTGTGTTTAGGATTTAGAATGAACACACTTAATGAGATGTGTCCAATGTAAAAGTACACCTGAAATAATAAAACAGTCTACCTTCTTTGCAAAAAAAACCCAAGCCAAAATAAAACAAAAAAAAAAACCAAAACAAACCAATAAAAATTAGAGTCCAACTGAATTTCTCCGGTTTTGGGTACAAACAGCAATCTGGGTTTGGACGGCTGCATCATCAGCTTGGCAAACAACACCCACAGTGACCCCCTCTGCTGCCCTGCCCCAATTCCAAGTTTTACTAATCGTGTCCAAAAGTGAGTTTCCTCTTGGGTTTTTTTGGAGGTTTTTTGGGGTTTTTTTGATAGCTTTATCTAAGAGGCTAGACCAAAAGTTAGAAGTGGTCCAAAATTAGCTTCTTAAAGCTAAAGAGTAATTCAGCCACTTCTACAATGCTAGCAAATATATCTGCTTAGCAAAACCACCATTTGGTGTCAACAGTTCATTTGAGAAGTTCCTGCTCCGAACAAGTCTGGATACAGAAGCTGGACAAACAGTTGGGCTCTAAGGAAAAAAAACACCACTGTAACCAAAATGTAAACAAAGAAAACCACCATTCAGGAGAAAAAAGTTATTTAGATGTAACCTGAACATGGGGAAAGTGAAAGAAAAGGATTCATACAAATTCTTGGCAGTGAAGAAAGCAACATTTTGCAATGCATGAAAAGGGAGCACATTATATAATCAGTCAGGCATAATAAAGTACCTTTATGCTGTCCAGAGTCTGCATTGAAATTCATTTGTCCTTGCAGCTGATTGTTATCAGTATCTGCCGAGTGTTGACCATGTGGATCATTGTGGAGGATGTGAGGCTGGATCTTAACCTGTTCTTCTAGTACAATGCTAAACAGAAGATAGCATACAAAAAATCCTATCGCTGATCCAAAAGTGAAGGTCAGAAGGTTCATCAAAGACTTAGAAGAGGCCATCGCCTGAAGGTAACACACTGCCAAAAACAAACAAAAAATACATTAAGCTTAAAGCCGCTTAACACAGAAATAAAATCTAGAACTACAGGAAGATATCAAGGACTAAACCTCTGGAAGTAGGGATCTCAGTTCTAGCTCAGATTCAGCTCCCCTGGGCTTGCATGGAAATTTAGGTACAAGAGCAATGCAAATATACACATAAAAATGTACAACCATTGATAAATCAAGCACACAAGGCCTATCATAAATTCTTTAGCTTAAAATTATAAATGACAGTCACAAATCACAATAGGGGCTGTACATACAAAAATATTATATTTATACAATACTTGTACAAGAACATATACTTTTAAAGTGCAATATCTTAATTATAAAACTGTAATATATGTTCACTTCTTTATTCTCTTTGTCCCAAGAAATCTGTGCTTTAAAATGCATCACTTAAGTCTTTTATGAAGCTAAAAGATGATGATCAAAGGCAATCTACAGGTCAAGATACAATAGGGTCATGAGATGTACTTAAACTCCAGGAGTAAGTATATTACAGGAATTCTTTAAAAGATGTCAAATGCAAGCAGACTTTGAAGAGTTATAAAAGTAACTCTGCTCTCAAAGTGGAGCAGTTTTCCTTCCACTTTTAGGAGGTAGCGAGGATAGACTTTCAGAAGAAAGCATAGAACAACATCTGAATTTTCATACAGAAACACCCATTTTTAAAAGGCATTTGGAGGAAGAGGAGAAGAAAATGCATCAGCCCCAAGGCCTCTTCTACGCATCTGAATCCTTGTATTCCAGTAATAAAAGAACCATTCACTTCAGCCACACCCTTGCTCTTCAAAAACTAAACGACTTGGCTGACCATTTTTAGAAAATTAAACAAAATCAGCATCTACGCCTAAAGTGAGCTTTATATATCCAAAACAAGTGTGGATTTTTATATATTAAACACTTGCAAACTGATTTCACGCTGTTGAGGCCTTTTCATCTCTGCAAAGGGTCGAGATATTTTCTAATATTTCCTGACTGAACTATAAAAACATTGACGGTTAAATATATACTGGATTCAAGCCAGAGCCTTACAAACAAGTTGATGATGTTCCTTCCATTAGGCTCATTCTTAATGTCAATGGGCAGAACCCAGTTTAGTTAGCTAGGGAGCCAAAAAAAGAAAAACACGGAATGTACAGAGCATCGATGAAACCCATCGATCAGAAAACAGCTGCAGCCATCAAAACAACTCATTTAGCCTGCACCCACTTCTCTCATTGGCTGTGCAGAGTCTGTTGGAGAAAGACTGTCCCCAGGCAAGCTGCATGAATCACTTCGCAGCAACAGGAGCTCCAAATACCAGCTCTCTGTCTGAGCACTCTCCTGAAGGGAAAGCAGAGAGGACAGAAAGCAAGTGTGTATTTTGCTAGGTTGGCACTTTCAGAAATCATCAGATTTACTGCACACATGCAGATCCAGATCACTGGAGAGAAAAGCAGCTCTAATATGCTTATCTTTCCAACACTGCTAGAAAAAGGAAAGAAAACTGGAAACACAACTTAAAGTACAAAATAAAAATCAAGAAACTTAAAGGTTGTATCAAATTCACATAATTATAACTGTGGTTGGTAAGGAGGTATAGTTCTTTAATATGAAAAGGCACATTTACAATTTTATAATCACATCTTGCCTACCCTCAATTCAGTACTACGTCTTGGTAGATACTAACAATTGCCTTTAGACATCACATCTTAAAGTATAAAATGGACTGTATTATCATTTGTGACCCAGGCCCTGAAAAAATGACTTGGTTTCCAGCATTCTTCTATTGTCTTATATGCCAATAAATTGGGAAGAATACATGAAGACTTAGATCAGGTGCCTTCAAAAAAAAAAAAAAAGGCAAAAAACCAAAACACTTAAGGAAAAGCCTATATGCACAAGCAGCCTATGACGATGAAAAGTAACCACTGTACTAAAATTATCATTTTTTTGTTTTCACTTTTCCCATCTGTCATCACATAGTCCCTTGAAAATCTGCAATACACAAAGGAAGAGGAGTGGAATAAAACAACGCCTTCCTTCAGCATATTAAAGGGGGGAAAAAAATAAAAATCCACACATGCACACAGGGTAGCAACAGCACTTTCTAGAAAGGAAAGTCTCCATTGTTCCACTTCTCAATATTAGGTGTCTCTTTGCAATACAATTTCAGTTATCTGCTGTAACAGCTGTTAAAATTATTCTTGCTTGGAGAGAAAAAAAGAAAATAATTTGAAAATAACTGCTGCTTATTAAACTATGGAATTATGTTAAATTAATATTCTTTAGAAAAAACTTTAAATGTATTGGAAATGATAAAAGAAAAAAGTGCATTCATCACATTTGGAAATCAGAAGTTGACTTGGCAGTATGCTACAAGCAGACAGAATTTCTGGGAGCAGATAGGGACAGATGCTCATGCTGTACTTCATATTTGTTATGAAATGTCTCCAGTTACAGTTTTCAATCTAAAATAATCTGCTCATCATTCTATCAATTTTATATCAAGAGACTGGACCACTATATATGTGTGCATCCGTATGTTTATAAACTCCAACAGTAAACAGACTTTTCTAATGCTATCTTGATATTTGACATAAGTAGAGTCTTTTAACTTGCCAGCAAACATAACTGAATGCTATAGCATTAGACTAGAACCAGAAAATGTCTAAAAGGAAGGCCAGTTCTTATTGTAAGCATCCTCACTCAGACTCTTTGTTGACATTCTTTTCTACAGAGGGATTTATTCAGGGGCAAGACATTCAAAACATTTAAGTGTTCCAGACCAGGTGGGATGAGGCTTTGAGCAACAGGATCTAGTAAAAGATGACTCATGGCAGGGAGTCAGACTAGACGATCTTTAAAGGTCCCTTCCAATCCAAACCATTCTGTGATACTATGATTCTAAGACACACAGAGTGGGAAAAGGTAAGTGCAAAACCTACTGGATCACTAAAAGATCCCCATTTTTATTCCTATTTATTTTTACTTCTCTTGAGTCAAAAAAAGACCCTATTTAAAAAAACACCTACAACAAAAGCCGAGGTTTAAATTTCATTTATGCTCCACTGCTCTATCATGGCAGCTTAAACAAATGTATCTATTTAGATATTCATGTAGGTAACCCTATTCACATCAACCAGACCAATAAATGTTTTTAAATTCTATCGCAACTTAACAGTCTTTGTAGATTTGGCTCCAAATTTAAATCGTGTGAGTCAACTATTTCTACATCTTCAAACTTATAGAAAGTATATATATTTATGTATATACATAATTTTTTTTCTGCATTAGGTGCTCCTGAACCTGGCAGCCCAATGAAGATTAGGCTGCTGCAATTCCATGTCCCCAGGTCCAGCCAGTGATGAGGCTGAGGATGTATTCCCACAGTTGCACATGCAAACACGCATATACACACGGCTAACCATACAGATCAACACAGCTAAAAACAGTGTCCATGCAAACACAAACATGGTCTGGCCTACCTGACCAGGATAAAAGTCATTAGCAGGGAACATACACATACATACAGTGTGGATCCCTCCAGTAACTGCCCTCAGACAATCTATCCAGGAACCAACCCCGAATGCTCAGCCTCCCTAGAGCCCCACTCCAGTTGCTGGTACAGACCTTCTCACCCACACGCACACACACACGCAGCTCCCCACAGGCATACCACGATCCCCCAGTAAGTGGCCTTGGACATTCAGTACACTCAGTCACTGGCCCTCGGACCATTTCATCTCCAGTTGCCTCGCTCAGAGACACACCTGCAAATGAGCCTCCAAAACAACACCCAGATCTTACAGTCCCTTCAGCAGCTAGCTTGGACCTCTCCTACTGCCAAATCAAAGACCCTCTAATCTCACTTGTACCTATCCCACACTTACAGCGGCCTCAAAACCTGGCTCCCACGCCTCTTACCCTACTCACTGGCTACCCCTGCATGATATTCACTAGCAACCACACACTGGCACACTTGCCAAGACAATACACATGCACTGCGGTCTCCTCAGTTACTGGCACTCCAGATACACAAGCCTCTATGACTTACGTTCTCCACTCTAGTTGCTGATATTTAGACTCTCACTCATCTAGTCTCTCGCACACCAGACACAGAGGTCCCTGTAACTTACGGTACCGCTACCAGTTGCTGGCACTTAGACCTCAGTATGCACTCATGAATACAGCAGAATCCTCTCATCCAGGAAAACAGTTAGAAATGGAGCTTAATGAGAAAAGAGGACAGGCTGTGGTAATTTGACACAAGGCACGGTCAAACATAGTGACCAGCCACTTGTTTACAACTGACCAGGCCCTTTATCGCCTTATCCTTCTATTTTCCCATACTTGCTCCTCCTCAAACCACCCTGTTCCCTCCGTGTAGTCCCTCCCCTAAGCATCCCATAATAAGTTTCGAACAGTCACACGACGCTCTTCCCCTGCATCGCATAATATGTCCCACATTCCGCAGGCAGTTACCCCCCTCAATCTTGTAACCTGTTCCAGAAAGCCTTTCTGTTGATTTATCTTGATGTGTGTCACACGTGGGCAATAGGGCTGATTGCTCTCCGGTGACAGAACCAGGAGCTGCTTCCTCTGACAAGATTAATGGGGTCCCCCCCCCCGCCATGCCTCTGTGCGGTCCTGGTGGTGAGCCTTTTAACACATTAATCTAAAATACTCTTCTCACTCCGCTAGCTGTTCCAACAAGGATTAAGGTCACCTTCCTAAGCCAAAGCCAACTTAGGGAATCCCCATGCAACAGGAATGTATGATACCGGACCTTACCCCAACCCCACCACTCAAAAAACCAAACCCAGCCACCTTTAAAATAAATCTCTTAAGCGAACTCAGACCATGTAACTTTTTGAACTTGTTTCAAGAGGAAACACATTCCACAAGAAAAATCCCAAATCTTGGATTTTGGAATTTACAGAATGTGTGACATAACTCTAGATATTTTTATACATGTTTTTCCCATTTTCATTCCATAATCACTTTAATATTTGATAAATTAACTACGAGAAATATGGCTAGCCTACGCACACAGCTGGCTCCTCCTTGTATCCCTTACTTACAAAGTGAGGGGGAAGCTCTGAGGCCCCAGCACGAAGCAGAATGTAAATATCCTTTTGAGAGCTGCATAATTAGCAATGAAATTGATCTCTACTACCACGTCCTTAACAGTCAAGCAACATATCAGAACAATTCAAGTCAAAATGTAGGAAGTGTAGTTAGCTGTGCAATACCCAAGAAAGGTCTTCTGCTCACTAAGCCCCATTATTTCTGGAAACTTAATATGTAGCTATTTATATGCTTTCAAAAAGAAGCTATATACAAAAGCTGTACATTTGCTAATGTGGCCTGCATCAAGGATGACTATGAACTGCTGCAGTTTCCTATCAACTAAGCTCTGATTATATTTTTCACTTTCAAAAATATTTTTAAAAAAGTCTAACGTCTTAAGCATTTCTTTGGGGAGGAACTTTTCCCATCAAAGACTCTTGGTTGTTCTATCAAAAAATACAGACAAGAAAAGCGAGGTATTCTGGTACAGGTGGCCAGTAACAGCACTGCAACAAGATGCGCAACCACCCACGGCACAGGTGAGAGGGAGAAAGATCTTGGTAAGCTGCTTCCTCGTTCCAAAGGCTGGACTCCCTCCTCTCGCAACAAGCCACCATGGCCAAAGCACGGCATTCTAGACCTCTACTAACCTAGCTCTTATTAAACTCCACTGCGACGTCAGTCCAGGAAGTCCCCGTTACAAGGAGCAGAAGGCGGGTGGGAGGGGAGCGGGGAACAGCGAACAAGCCCCCCCCCGCCCCCCCAAGGCGCCCCTGCTCCCTCCGCTGGGGCTCCGAGGGACTCGCTCTCTCCCCAGGAGAGCCCCCCACCGGAGCCTCCCCTCCCCAGGCCAGCAGCCAGGCACCTGCTGTCCCCGCAACCGCGGCTCCCGCAGGCACCCTTCTCGCCGCCGGGGTGATACGCACCGCCCGAGCCCCCTCCTCCCGCCCCGTCACCGCAGGCAGGCACCTTCCGCGCCTTCCTTCACGTCGCCTCCCCGGACGGGGCACCGCCTCCAGGGCCCCACCCGCCGGCCTCCCCCCGCAGCGGCGGCCCGGCCCGGCCCGGCCCGGCCCGGGGCCTGCCGCCCCCTCGCCGCCGCCCGCCCCTCACCTCGTCGGCCGGCGGGGGCCCGGCGCGCGCTCAGCCGCGCGGCCCGCAGCCAGCCCTCGGCCGCGCGCAGGTCAGGCCGCCGCCTCGCGCCGCCGCCGCCGGCACCATCCCGCCGCCCCGCGCCGCGCACCCTCGGGGCGGGCGGGGCCGGCCCCGCCCCGCCGCCTGCTCATTGGCTGCCGGCCCCGGCACCCTCATTTAACCCTTGCCCGCCGCGCGATCTCTGCCGCGTGGCGGCTCGCTTGTCCTCTCGCGTTCCCGGCTGCCGGAGGGGGGCGCGGGAGGAGCGCGGCTTCCCTGACCGCTCTGCCCCTGCGCCCCGTGGGGACGGCAGTCCGCCCGCCCGCCCGTCCGTCCGTCCGTTCCCCGCGGCCGCGTCGTCGGGCCAGGCCGCGAGCAGAGCCGGCGCCTGCCGTGCGGCCAGGCCGGCGGGCCGGAGCTCCAGCGTGAGGGCGGGAAGGGCAGAGCGAGGGGCGTCCCCTCCCCTTCCCCGCCCGCAGGTCTGAGAGCGGTGAGGCGTCCCGGCGGGGCCGCCCCCTCCTCAGGCACCCTGAGGAAAGCGGTGCCCCGGGCAGGGCTGTCCCTCCGCCCCGCGTCGCGTTACCTTGCTGCTGCCCGCCTGGAAGCCGCGGCCGGGCTGTGGAGCCCCGCTGCCTCCCAGCCGCTCGTTGCCGTTGCTTCAGCCGGTCTGGCGCCTCGGCGCTTCCGAAATACCATGAGGCAACGGCGAGGGACGTTGCTAAGTAACCGCACCCTCTGAAATCATTCCTTATCTGCCTGTGCTAGCGCTGCCTACCTTTCCAACGTCGGTGGCGTTTCTCTCTCGGTACCTTTCCTTAGGAAAGACCTGTTAAATAGGGATTATAGATTTAAAAAGTGGTTTGCATTACAGTGTAACCAAAGCACAGTGTTTTGCAAACAGCCAGTAAAAGGAGCTCTGCAGTTAATGGTAGAAGGTTTATTTATTTTTTTAAAAAGGACTGGGGCGCAGGTGCAAGCAAGCCAGACCCGGTCCACGCCGAGATCCACCAGTGTTTCTGTAAATGGAGGTCGCTGCTCCTGACGTCTCACCGTATCTCCTCCCTCCCCATGGTGCTCAGTCCTTCCTCCAGCTTGTCCAGGGGTTCAGCCCAAACCAAAGCTTTGCCTCTTCATGGCTATAGGTCTGTGTGTTTGCTTTCTGCCTCCCCTTACTCCAAAACAGTTACCGTCTCGAAGGTGTGCCCTTTCATCCTCTATTTTTAGTTCTTTTTCTCTGGACGATTGGTCATTCAGGAGATGCTGGCTTTCGTACTGGTTTAAGACGCTCCCGTGTCCCAAGTGCCTCTGGGTCATAGCCTCTCATTCCTGCTCCATCCCACATTTTGCCCCCCCCCCCTTAAAATAAAACTCACAAGTGAACAGCATCTCCTTGAGCTAGTTTCATCACAGAAGAAAGGGTGAAGAATTGAGGTGAACACACTTGTTGTAGGGGGGAAGTTTAAGTGTTTGGTATTAAAAAATTCAACTATAAACAATAACAAAGACAATGGAAATTGCAAAGGCTGCTGAAAGAATAGGTATCTGTCTTCTCCTTTCCCCTTTTTTCCCCCCCACTAAGTTTTGATAGGAGTTCTGTCCGCTCATGTCCAGAGCATGCCTTAAAATTCTGAAATAGATTAAGTTTTAAAAATGTCTCATATTAGAGATAATGCAGTATGATTGAGTTGAATGTAAGACTTCATTTTGCTTGGCGAACTGTAAAGCCTGGTCTTGCATCATGGGAGTTCTGCTGTCAAGAATTGTGGCTCATGTAGATTATACACATGTATATGTATGCATGAAGTGCTACCCTTTTCATACTGACATGTTCATTAAACTGTTTCACTCTATTAGGCTAGTTTGAAAGAAAAATTTTAGAGAGAATGTGGAATGTGCTGTAATTTAACAGAAGTCAGTCATGTCTTCCCCATTAATATTGGTGCAATACAAAGTTTGCTTTAACAAATGTGACTGTTTTGTCCACGTTGTAGTAGCTGTTTAGCATTTTTTATGAAGACATTTATGTACCACACACAGAAGCAGGGTTTTTTTTCACTCAGACAGAAGAGCAATCTCTGGCAGTTCAGCGTCATGGAATGTGCAGAGCTGTACTTCCTCCAAGGGGCTGACCTTGCCGGTGCCCTGACAGCAAACACACTTCCACACCTTCTGCTGTGCAGCACTGCTTTGCATAACAAACTGCCTCTGCATGGCACTGGAGAGGGAAAAGCCAGTATCTTGCTCTGGGTTGGAAAGGGGGAGCAGGCCTGGTGCTCTCCCTTGCTTGCAGGGTGTGCAGATCTGCTTGACCACAGTCCCTTTCTATATAAATGTGCTCCTTCTACGGGAGACTCTCCTCTGCCACTGAGAAAGCCCAGCAGTGATGGGGGACACACTGGTACCATGGCAATACAGCAGTGAGATTCACATCACTTAACTTCTGCCACGTGTGACTGGGAACAAATGAGAGGGAAATTAAATTCTTAGTAATTTAAAAAGAAATAAGTCCCTTTGGTCTTCATGCCAGTATATACGAAAGAATGAGATCTTTCTCTACCTAGGAGGGCTAGCCATATTCAACAGGAAGACTGTTGTTTCCTACATGGTTCCAAAAGGCACAAGGCAAAAGCAAGGTAGCAGGCCCTTATCGCTAGGTGGGTCTTCATGCACTACCTGGCCGGGCATCTTCACCCCTAAGCCCTCTGGAGAGCACTCCAGAGTATGTACCTACCATAAAAGCCCACTCACAGATCAGCTACTGCTCTCTACTCTCTTCATTTCCATGCGCAGGAGGATGAGAATACAGGTTACTAAATAAGAAAGCAGAATGCTACAGCTGTTGTGAGGCTGTGCGATTTGGCAAGTCATTGACTACGCACATAATATTTAAACATTTAATTGGATAGCTAATAAATATCTGTGTTGAAATTGTGATTTCCTTCTGTAAGCAGCTTTCTACATGCTAATGGCTGACAAGGAACCAGCTTTACCAGATGAAATTCTGCATAATTCCATGAATAACTATTTTGTTTTCTCAACGTTTTGTTCAATTATAAATGGTCTTACCTTGACTCCGTTTATGCCATTGCTTTTATGGATCATCAGCAAGACCATGAAAATATATTTTGACTGAAAGCTACTTTTGTGTTCTCAGTTCACTCCTATTTGGTCAAACAGACAACCATTTTAAATGTAATGCCTTATTCATTAAATATTATTTACAAAAAATCCCACTCACTTGACTGTTCAGATTCAGTGAGACAATTCTTCTTTAAAGAACCTACTACCCATTATCTACTGTAATGTGGTTACTGCGTGAGATAAAGTGGATTATAATATAATAAAGAAAAGAGGGTTCTCTGTGCTGAAGTGTATTGCCCCACCTTCCTTTCACCTGTAAGAACACCAGTTGGCTGAAAAGTCTGACATCCTGTTATGATACGGAACTTTACTCACTACATTTCTTGCACAAACAATAGCGGAATTGCCCTGTAATAACACACATTACTGATCTGTGAAGTTAGAAGTACTGCCTGCATTTAAGCAATGTACAATCTCTACACTGCTATTCATGTTAACCAGATCTGCTTGCAACAAATAACTGACTTAAACCATTGTGAACTGAGAGATTAGTATTTGGTGTGTGCCAAAAACTTGAGTGATACATTTTGAGTGGCAGAATAAGGAATTAAATACTAGATCTTGCTAAAAACGTGAGATTTTTAAAGAACACTTTGAAATAATTTTAAATAAAGGGGGGAGTTGTTCATTAGCAATATCAAATAATATTAAATGTCTTTGTATTTTAATTGGAAATATCAGACAATGTAATGAGCTATCATTCTGGAAATCCTGTGAGAAAAGCATTTCCCACAATGTTTCTATCCTGCCCCAAAGCCTACTTCAGAATGGTCTGGACTACATTCATATTTCTATGGATGAAACAGTGCCAGGGACCATTCTTTGACATAATTATTTTACAGTTTTTCAGGTCAAAGTAAACTGTGTTGCAGCCCACCAGAATGAGGTTGTCGTATCACGAAACTGAGAAAATGACGCTCATTTTCAGTGCTGTGGACCATGGTGGGAAGGCATGCACGAGCACCCACGGGTTAGGAAGTCTGCTGGGATTCCCTTCAAGGGCTGCCCTGTGGATGGATGGAAACCTCAGTCTTGTAAATATTGCTCTTTAGAAATAGCTCTTGGCAAGTGTTACTCTGTAAACCTTGCCCAGAGGTTTTATCAAGGAATGCTACTTGGCATGGACATAAATCACACCAATGAGTGTGCAAATAATTAATCAGCTTCCCATACTTTAATTTACTTTCTGGCCCTGATTCATTTATAGAAATGGCCTCGCAAAACCTACTTTAAGCACTTAAGAAACATCTCTCTTTATTCTTGTTACTGATATATTTCTCTGTAGATAAGTTTATTTCCGTTTATTTTACATACACATGCAACTTAAAAGTTAGCCAGGGCAAGTGCAAATGTTTTCTCTGTCAAACCATATGATAATAATAAAATAATAAATTCTAAGTAATAAAATCTCTAATAAAAGAGATGCATTTCTGAACAGCTTGAGGTGTAGCCAACACTTGCAGATACATTCTTTTGTTTGCCGATCTCATACCTGTTCCTGGCAAAAGCAAAGATATTCAGGGGATTGTTGTCGGCTAAAATGAGATTCAAAGTAATGCTGCTAGAAAGTATCATTCTTGTATAATTGTATTTCTACGAGAGTTGATAGACAATTTTAGTTGGCTCATGTTTCTTTAGTTTGCTTTAAAAAAAAAGCACTTAATAAAAATGTTGGAATTAATATTGGAAATTATCCTGTTAAATTAGTAGAAATACGCACATTATTATCTGGCAACTGTGATAAGAGATGAGGTATTGTTCAGTAAGAATTAGAATGCAGAACTAACTCTTTTTCTACTTTGCAGTCATTAATTGTTTAATTCTTTTAATACTTCTGAATTGATACTGCATTTTGAGTTCCTTTACAATTGGTTTTCTTCTCTTTTTGTTTTTTTTTCTCTTTTTCGAATCAGGAAGAATTCTCTTTCTTTATATATAAAGAGACAAAGCTATTTTTACAAAGTCTGTTGTTAGATTTTCTAGCTACGGAAGAACAGGGAAGAGAGACATTCCATTTTACTGTTTATATGACAGCAGTAACAACTATAGAAGTTTACCGCTGCACAGAATTCAGAATTAATTCCTGGGAAAAAAGCAGAGCAAGCAGCTATATTGAAGAAACAACGCAATCATTTGAAGGGTTCAATACTGCTTGATATAACAGAACTAGCAAGACGCCAATACATACTGTGAAGTGAGCTCTATTTTAGCATGTACTTCTGTGAGAAAACGGGAAAAAATACTTCCACTATTACATTTTTTTCTTTTACAGAAAATATTTGGCTTAGTGTATGTGATAGTGCAGCTGTTTATTTTCCACACTGCAAAGTGCTACATTTGCCAGTCTAGTTACTTCATTGTATTTGTTCTACACCTCTATTTCTGATAGCAACAATACTAGCAGGGTGACGGTTTCTCATTTTGAAGTAATAGCTCGACCTAGTGATGGGAAAGAGCAGCTGCAGTCATATGTTTTAGAACAGTTTCTCAGTCTTTTATAAAACAAAGACCATCTAGCATTCTTTAAAAAAAATCCTCATGCAGTGTTCAATAATTGTTATTCTTCTTCCTCTATTGTTCTTAATTGTATTTAGCAGAGCATATATGTGCATTTAAGCACATTTCACTGGACACTTACAATGTCTTTCAGACACAAATCACAAAATTAAATACAGTGCCTTAAAAGACTAAAGCAGCATAACTGATGTGTGTCAAAATAAATTTATTAGAATTATATCCAGTTATTCTATCTGAAAAATACATTCAAATGTATTTTAAGTCTCTGTTATGTCTGTTCAAGCATGGATTTAGCTGTTACAGCTTTATACCAGCTAACCATGTCTCTTACAGCAGAATTTAGCTGTATTCTAGAAGAAAAGGATCTTGTTTGTATTAAACAAAACATCTATTGAACTGGACAAAATCTCACAATGAGCATATTACAATGAAAAAGTGAACTGAAGATTGTAATTTGCAGTTAATCCTGCTATATTGACTACAACAGTTAGTTTAAATGCTAATTCAGCTGACACCTAATCTTTCTTACCATATGAAAAAGAACCAGAATTTAAATTAGTTCTACCATTACGTCTCTAAAAACTCTAGGGAATTATTCTGCTTTACGTTATAGAATCAATATCAGACAACTCATTTTTCTTTCTTATTCTGCAAGTGGTTAAAAAAGCATACGTAATAGTTCTTTGGTTTTGTGGTTTGTTTCCCAGCCGCCCTCCCCGGGATGAGTGAATAAATTACACTGGATTCCTTCTCATTAGCCAAGCCCACCATTCAGCTAAAGTCAGCAACGTTTCATTCCTCCGTGGTCTTGGGCCTGCTGACAATAGAGCCATTGGTATGCCGTATGCTGTGCCGCAATGCGCTGTATGGCGATCGGCTCTTTCAACAAGCCTTTCTTGTCTGTGCTAAGAAACACGGGGGATAATGGAAGGGCTGGCATGTTAAAACAAGGATGCAGCAGCAGTGCAAAACGCTTAGTCTTTTGTGCAGGCAGTAACAAATCACCTTGCTTTGTGTTCTCTCTTGCTGCTGCACTAGACATGCCTTCCTAGCACTTTACTGAAGTTCTGAATGCCTGGGCTCTAGAAAAGATTTTCTCTTAACACTTCAGTGCTGTGACCTCGGACTCCGAGGTCAGAGCAAGTCTTATTTGTTTTGAAGCTTAACATAATTAAGCAGAAAGAAAAGAAAAAGGATTAAATAAAGGAGACTATAGCAACAGGAACTCCCAGTGGGAGAGACAACTACTTTTTATACCATGAGAGAGAGGACTGTCTGAAGGAGAGACAAGTAGTCTGCCTGTCCTTTAAACATCTTCCAAAGGAAGAGAAAATAACACAGAGGAGAAAAAAGAAAAACATATATTCAAAATTAGAGGAAGAAACAGCTCTGTTAGGTCGATAAGTTCTTTAAAAGCTGCAGGCTCAAAGCTCGAGGGCGTGTGGTGCAGCCCCACTGGGTAAAAGGCAACCAAGTGGTACAAATGGGAGCCTACCTCACGTCAAGCTACGGATCTCCAAATGGCTTTTGAATTGAACAGTTTCTCTTTTCACTTCCCCCCCCACACACACTCAGATATGGCAATTAAAGTATGGTTCTGCCCGAGATCTTGAGTGCAAGCACTCAAAATTTAAGAGCACAGTCAGATGTATTACCAGAACACCTGGCACTACAGCTGTTGCCTGGTAAATGTACACGTATCCATCCCGCCTTTATATTTGTAAACATAGACAGAGTGTGAGATACGTTATTTACGGCAACCCATGCGACTGTGGAAGCGGAGCTCATGTCCACCTTCCCCTGAGTCCTGCCCACCAGTGATCTCTCCCACTGTGTAATGGGCTGCCAGTGTCACCATGGTTGGTACAAGGATGTTTCTGTGTGGCTCTACTAGAAGAAACAACCTGCTGCTTTCAAGCTCAGTCCCTGTCCTAGAAAATATATGAGAAATGAAGCCGTACACTAACTCCTGCCCCAAGGACGGCATTAGGTTCTTATTGGTACGCATTCAGGAACAAAAGATGTACATGCATAGAGGACAGTACACTGACTTCAACACCAAAGTAATTTGTAGATGCTGACAAGCACAGATAAATCAATAGTAGCATATCCCATTCAGTTGGCCCTGTGATGATGTGTGGCAAAGTTTTGTGCAGCAAATACACCAAGGAAAAAATTCAAACTGGAAAATACAGGATTCTTGGTGACCTGTGCCCAGCTTACATCATGAACATTCAGTCACTGGGAGTTGAGAAAAGGATAGTTTGAGGCATTTGGAAACGCGAAGCCACCGATTCCCATGACTCCATTGCTACACAAATTAGAATTTGAGAAGGAAAAAAAGAACTATTGCTGTTGTAATTCAGTACGTGTTCAAGGCCAGACGGGGAGGAGTTGGCCCAAGCTAAAACTAGATACTGCATGCAAAGGGAGTCATCAGAGTGTAGACAAGATACATCTCTCTCCTTCCCACAGCCAAAATCTCCCGTTTTTCTAAAATACTGTTTCAGTGTTATCCTTATTATGCCTCAAATTGTTGGTGATGCAGCATCTTTAACGGGTCGTGACAACATAGATGGTCTGGCGGGGTGCAGAGTGCCCGTGTTCCACAGCTACTCGCTAGCAATTGCTGTGCAAAGGGCTGGTGCAAGGCTGAGCCGAGGCACATCAACAGAATTTCTGATGTTTTACAGTCCTGCCGGTCGTAACAGCCTCACCCACGAATCCACTCGTGGCAACCTTCACCATCAACAAAGGGTGTTCAGCTCCTGTCTTGAAAAACTGCAGAGTGTGTGCATTTGAGGCTGACAGAAAAGGGAAAGTCTTTCTCTAATACTTCAGTCTGGCCATTGTTTTCTACTTCAGATCTTGTTTTCTTGCACAGCTCTGGTGAGAGCAAAGGATAGGAGAGAGAGCTGGGAGAGCCACCATCACAAAACTAGCTGAATTGTGTTCTCTCATGCAAAAAGACAGAAATCAGGAGGGATACCTTCAGGAGGCTGCAACCTGTAAAAACCCCAGATATTACAGGTTGTTAACTTATTACCCATCCCTGTGAAAGCCAAAGACCTTCACTGTACACATCTTCTAATCACAGCCCCTGACTTCTGCCTCCTCTCCAAACAGATTTCATAGATCTCACAGAACTCACACATTTCCAGTCTTCCAGGCATGCTGGCGGCACCACATCCGATGGATGCGGCAAAGGTATCCATCTTCAGTGGGAAAAAATGCGGAGCACAGACTTCAGTAATGAGCAATTTTCAGCTGAGAGTTGAGCTCACAGTGACCAGCTCAGTGTAACAGCCACGCAGCTGCAACAGTTTGTTCTACATTGTACTCATTTACCTGTTCACTTTGACCTTTCTTTTACTCATTTACCTGTTACCTTCAGAGAAACCTCTTGGCCTTTCATTTCAGCTGATTAGAAACAGAAATAATCCAAGTATTTCCTAATTAATTAATCAGGAAATTTCTTACAGTGTTTTTCAGCCATTGTTAAATGGTTTAGCCTGTGGCCAGACGGTTACTCGCAGGTACTAAGCAGATGATACAACAAAACAGAAAGTCTCTTAGCTACTCATGGCCCCTGACATTTACATTCAAACCTGTTCTCTCCACCCAGCTGGCATCAATTTAAATTCCTCCCACCAAAAATGGAGGGAAGAAACATCTTTAGGGGAGTACAGTGGAGAAGACAATGCTTTGGAGAAACTGTTACACACCATAATGTCTGCAAGAAGGAGAAAACCAAGAAAGAGGATGACCGAGAACAGAGCTGTGAGAATGGGGTGTAACTACACCGAGTGCTGTCTGCAGGTACGCTGAAAGAAGAGTTTGGACATTGAAGAACAACACTTAATGTAAAGGCACTGTAATGGAAAGGCTAGAAAAGGGCAGGGACGTATCAGTTACAGCCTGTGCTATTGCAACTACCAAATAGTAACAGTGCCAATGTTTAAAACCAGATTGTGTGTGGTATTTCTGCCATTAGTCCCATATATAACACCATCAACTCCATTAAAATGCAGGATTAAATATGCAAGGCATAGTAAAATACAGTAGTTATCCCCAGTTTTTAAAAGTGACTAGAAAAGAGCAGGACAAATATGTGGCTGTTACCCAGCATGCCCTAAGGGTGCAGACATTAATGAGGACTTAGGAGGTTTCGCTCTTCCCTGGTTGTGTTTGCCCAGCCTCACTGGGCCACTTTCGGCACGTTGCTTCTCACCCTCCCTGCTTCACTTTCTCCATGAAAAGATTCTTATTTTACCAAATGGTTTGTGACTTGCTACCCTAAAGCACTGTATGAGATCTAGTTATGAACCAGGAATTGCTCATAAAATGAAAACGTCCAGGCAACAACTTACACCTAAGCAGACTCCTCCAAGAATCTTTTCTCTGTGCAAAGATGTAAAGACAGAAAGAAAAGCTGTTTACAAAAGTCTTTGACAAAAAAAAACCCAACCAAAAGCTAGGTTAATACATTTGTATTTTTTCAAAATGCAGAGTTTATGACATATAGATCTCTGGCCAAAAAACCAAGATATAAGGTGTTCCCCAGCACAACCACTGCTCTTCTGTGAGCAGTGGGTCTGTGCCACTGCATGCACTTTCACGCTGCTCCTCCAGGCAGTGCACAGCTCTGAACCGTACGCGTGGCATCAGCCGGCTGCCCAAAGCCTGGCCTCTGGCAGGGCCAGTCCTGCGTTCAGGTGAAGCTGTGCTAGACACAAACCTCCTACATCGACTCCTGATCGGCGCCCGAGCCTACTTCTCATGGCTAGGACACTCCAACACATTTTTCTTTCTAAAGCCTGAAAATATCCTTTTTAATGGCTTTTTAAAGGTTCTTTTAAAATTCTGCACACAGACCATGCTTATTGCTGCTGGTCTGCATAACCTGAAGAGGTTCATGCACAGCACTGCAGTTTCTAACTAAGTCCACTAAAGCTCGCTATGAAAGCACACTGCATGCAGGTTGCTAATGGCTCTCTTGAAGTATGTGTGGAGAATTAAGGCTTATATTTAGCACTTCACACCCTAGTCTTCGGAGTTGAATTTCATTTACTTTAGCACTCTCAAAGGCAAAAAGGCAAAACTGTCCAATCATGAAGTTCAGGTAGGCACCAAAATCCCTTTTTACCCACAGCATCTATTATTCTGATACCTGTGAATGTTGCAAATGTAACAGATGTAGCGTATATAGGTAAAAGTTATCACTTTAGGTTGTCAGAATCATTGCACAACCAAAGCAAGTCTTGGCTCTTTGTGAATAGTTGGGACGGTTGTAAGGTAAGAGACCCCTGAATAATCCCTTAGGCGGCTCAGCCTTGAGAGCAGATGCGCAGAACCATGGAGATCAGGAGGCTGCAGGACGACCATACGACGGGAACGCAGCACCCTTGCAGGACACGATATAGGTGATCTTAGAACTGAGTTTGCTCATAAACAAAGGTCAACCAGCAGCCACCGTGATGAGGAGTATGAGCCTTCATCTGAAGACCCCCAACAACCACCGAGAGGCACCAACAGACATGCGCGAAGGACATTAACATATGCTAATGAGTTCTCGGAAAAAGTATGAATATGATAAGCATTTCTCGGAAAGGTAATGAATATGTATGTTAACACAGTGTAACTGCCTAGTGATGGTGTCTTCCCGGCACGCACGTTAGGCGGAGCTACCCCTGTGCGCCCCGCGCTGCGGTAGGGAACGCCACTTTCTCAAACTCCAGACTGAAGCTTTGGGGAGCGAATTATTTTGCCGCTTTCCGGTAACAATTCGAACCCGAGTTCTGCACAGCGGAATCGCCGAGTCCTCAGTCAGTGCTTCCATAGGCCCTCGCCCCCACGACCACACAGAGCAGCCTCAGGGCAACCCCGCGGAGGGGTCCGAGCGCCGCTCCCGCCCCGGCAGCCCCGCCGCGCCTCATGGCGGGCCTCTTCCCTCACAGCGCGGCGGGCCGGTGGCGGAGCCCGCGCTGCTCGGCCTGCGAGCTGGCTCCTGCCCTGCCGTGGGGCTCCCCGAGCCGGGGCAGCGGGGAAAGGCCTCGCCCGGCCTCGGCGGCCCCGCGGCGCGGGTGCGGGGACGGGCCCGGGCCCGGCGGGCGGGGAGACGGCGCATGATGAAACTTCGCGGCGGGTTTCAACAGCGGCAGGCGGCGGGGGAGGAGCCGGCAGCGGCGGGAGCCGCCTTCCGCATCCCCCGCCGCGGCGAGCAGCGCGGCTCTCCCGGCGCCGGCGGGCAGCGCGGGGTAAGGCAGCGGGGCGGGCGGCGGCTCCCGGGCCGCGTCGGGTAGGGCCGGCCGGGCGGCCTCCGGGCGACCCCCCCGCAGGGCCCGGCCTTGCGCCGCTCCTCCCGGCGTGCCCGGACCCGGCTTGCGAGCGAGGGGGCGGCGGGCCCTGCAGCCGCCGGAGGAGGGGGTGGCTGGGGGCCGGGGGTAGCGGGCGGGCGCGGCGGGACCTGCCCTGGTGCCTGCGGCCGCCCGTTGGAAGAGCCCCGGAGACGGCGGGGGATGCGGAAGCCGGCGCAGCTGGAGGGAAAGCCCGGCTGCATGTGCTCGGGCCGAGCTCCTCGGCGCCCTCCGGGGGAGAAGGGCACGGAGGGAGCTGTGCTGGTGCAGTGTCGGGCTCGCCCGGGCGTGCCTTGTCCGGCCCCGGGGCTGGAGGCTTCGTGCCTCTCTGAAAGCTGACCCTAACCCTTGGGGCTGGGGTCTCCAGCACCATCGCTTGACCTGTAGGTCCCCAGCCTCAGCACACCCCTGCCATTAGTCAGGATTAAGAGAGCTACAAGGCCTGTATGTCCAGGGACACTGCGGCTAGAAAAGGGGTGCCGAGGGAGCCCAGCACTGCACCAACATTGCTCCATCAGCATCTAAGATGGGCCACCATGGTGCTGGGGACATGGGCCTCAGCCCCAGGCTGCAGTTAGGGCTAGGATTAGGGTTTGGAGAGCCTCAAAGCCTCCAGCTCCAGGGACACAGGAGCTGCAGAAGGCGTGCCGAGGGGAGCACGGCACTCCACCAACGTTGCTCTCTCCAGACCTTTCTCATCTGGGCCAGCCGTTGTGCTGGGGAAGTCCAGTCCAGTCTAAACCTACCCTCTTTCCGTTTGGAGCCTGTGCCCCTTGTCCTCTTGCTACAGGCCTTGGTAAAAAGCCTCTCTCCATTGTTCTTATAAGCCCTCTTTTTGTACTGAAAGGCCGCAAAGTGAAAGGACTGTTAACGTTTCTGCCAAGATGATGTTACTTCAACAGATCTTACCAGATGCCCAGTAACGATTAGTTATGTTTGTGCTCTATAAAAAAATAATAGATGTCTTCAGTGTACCTAAAGGTAAACTGAAGCCTAATTTCTTGCTTGGCCAAACATTAGTAAAGTCTGCTATTCTCTTCATCAGTCCTTTCAACGGTTAAGAGATTAACAGTCTGCATTTGTTTCCTGTGTTTTCTAGGTGTCGGCTCTTGCTTATGATGTTTGTGTCTTTGTTGTACAGGTTCTCCACTTTCAGGTAGATCAAGAGCCTCACCATGTGTGGTATCTGGGCCCTGTTTGGGAGTGATGAGTGCCTTTCTGTCCAGTGTCTAAGTGCCATGAAGATAGCACACAGAGGTCCCGATGCGTTTCGTTTTGAGAACGTCAATGGATTCACCAATTGTTGTTTTGGTTTCCACCGCCTGGCAGTTGTTGATCAGTTGTATGGCATGCAGCCTATCCGGGTGAAGAAATTCCCCTATCTCTGGCTGTGTTACAATGGAGAAATCTACAATTTCAAACAGGTAAGGGTTGTATGGATCACACAGCATTTTTTTTCTTTAATTCAAGACTAATGGATATTCAGAAAATGTTTAAAACATGGTGGACTATAATATCAGAAAAATTTTAATAAGTTGTCAAATGACTAGTATTTAAAAGGAAGCAAATTATCTCGAGCTGTGAGTCCGTAGTGGCTTAGATAGTAACATACTTAGTCTTTATTACTGAAAAATCGCTTTTTAATTGACAAGGAGGACAACAAGTATTTGTATCTTCAGGTCTGATCAGCTTAAAATAAAGGTGCATTCTTTGTTATCTTTGTGGGAGGGGAATTCCAAACCTCCCCTTCTTTGCTCTTTATAACACAAACGCTTTTAGACTGTCTTGCTCTTCAGTTGTTTTGGGTCATTCTCTAAGCTGTTGGGCACTGCATTGTTATTTCTGCATGTCAACCTAGATGGCGTATGTCGCTTATAATATACTAATGTATAGCATGCATGCTTATCTATTTTTGTAAAAGCAGCTAGCACCAGGGAGATGTTTCCAGTATGCCACCAAAGTCCTTAGGTGTCTGCAGCTTAAGGCAGATGCTGCGTGGGTTTCTTGAGAGCCACTTAGACAAGTCTCCTGCACACAAAACAAGCAGCAGCCCTGTACTTCCTAAAGTGTCTGAATGTCCCTGATGGGTGTGATACTGCTGCTGAACACATCTGTATGCCTCAGTCCCTGTGCTGAGATGTCCATGCCGCCTCTGTTACTTGTAAAGGGAAGTGCTTCAGATCATCCAAATTTGGCGTGTAAAGCATCTTACAGTTCTGACTGTTTCTGAATCATGCTTAAACTGGGCGTGGTGGTATCAGAAACATGAATAATCTGAGATGTCTTAGTAATTCTAACATCACATTTTTTAAGTCAGAGTCAGGCTGTTGTCTGTGATGTCAGCAATACCAGTAACGTCGTTGAGATTTTGACTGAGTAGGCAGGATTTTTTTTTTCTTTTTTTCCCTTTCCCAGTCTTTAAATATATGGCTGTTTGAAAGGTGAGATACACTTTGACCCACGGTGCATGTGAAATGTATTGTACCAACAGTCTGTAACACTTGCTGTGCTTTGTATTGTATTTTTTCTGCTGTTGAAAGCAGTAAGAGTTACTCTCAGTCATGCTACACACACAGTCCTAAGCGGAATTTAATTACATAAAACTTGCATTGCCATCAGCAGGAATTTGTTTGGTTGTTCTCACTGCATTATATACCATCTTTCCTTATAGAGATTTTTCTTTCAGGCTTGCGGCTGAAACCTACCTAGGAAAGAATCATTGGTGAAACAGGTGTCTTCTTTAGGGAAATGACTTAGTTATTTTAATATTGACTTAATTTAATGCAAGACTTTGCCTCATAAATAACAATTAAAACCAAAGAACTTAAGTTAAAATGCTAAAGCCTTGATTTAGTGGGGTTTCTTGGCATTTTAGTGTGTTATTGAAACCCCTTCTTTCCCCCTGTCTGGTAGATGTTGAAAGACCTTTAGGAGTAGCACCACAAGAACATGAAGAATATTTGGTCTGACTTTAAGTCTGATAGCTAATTTCTTCCTCCTCCACTCCATCTGCACAGGCAGAGTGAAGAGGTTAGACTGAGGAATGGAGGAAGATTAGCCAGACGGAAATTCTCTGTGCATAAAAAAAACACTGAGGAATTGCAGCGACTGCATAAGTAAACCAAAGTTTATTTCTGATGTACTTTACTCTGCAGAGATGTTACCAGTGGCCGTGTTTTGGGGCAGCAGGGGCCTTATGTAAATGTCATTATTATTTATTAAAAAAGTGACACCGAGTGATTTGAGACTACAATAAATGATGTATTTGTTTCTGGTCCTGTTCCGAGTTGATTTTTTAGAAGCAGTGGTTGGCTGCTTCTGCCGTTTGTCTGTGAGAGGTGGAGAGACTAGTGCCCCTGAAGACCAGGGTCGTGGGTTTGCAGTTGGACATCCTCAGACAGAAATGTGTCCCTGAAAACTTGTCACAGTGTGAATTGCTGAAGACTGCAGAGTCAATCTGCGTTGTCTGAGAGATGACCCTGGATGATATTTTGAATGCAGAAATATAATTGCCTTCTTTGGCAGAAATGTTTATGTAACTTTTGGACTGTGATTTTACAAAAAAAAACCATTAGTTTTCTTATTAAACAGTTACATGAATTGTTTTTTTCAATTAATAAGCAGTCAATGTTTGCAATGCTTATTCATGTTTTTCTTTATATTTTTTCTTAGTTGCAGAAGCAGTTTGGATTTGAATATCAAACGTTAGTGGATGGTGAGGTTATTCTTCATCTTTACAATAGAGGAGGAATAGAACAAACGGCATCCATGCTAGATGGTGTATTTGCTTTCATCCTTCTGGACACTGCAAACAGAAAAGTGTTTCTGGCGAGAGACACCTATGGAGTCAGACCACTGTTTAAGGTGCTGACTGATGATGGATTTTTGGGTGTCTGTTCTGAGGCAAAAGGTAAAACCACTTGTGTTTAGTGCCTAAATAATCTTAGGTGGTGTTATCAGAGACACACTTCTTTGTCAGGCTTTTCCTCTAAGTGTGAAGTGGAAGTGAACTGTAAGTTCAGTAATAAATGAACTACATTTAGTAGTATAAGAACTACATATCATTAAAACAAAAACTACGGACAGTAAACATCTAAGATGTTTAGTTGTCCCTAATATGTCTAAAGTAACTTGCTTATTTAATTTTACAGTTCTTTGTGTTCTCTAATCATGGCAGTATTGATCCCACGGTGTTTTATGCTACCCCAAAGTTAAATGAAATCTATAGAGTTAGGCTAGATTTATGCTACAAGCAGTTTTATATCAGAATTTGTTCCTGATGTTCTGTGGTGAACTGAGAAATAATGCCACAAGAACTGCTAATCTGTAAAAGCCAAGAATTTTAAAACCCTACTGAAATTTCCTGCAGCATTGCGTAATTTTCTAGCGACCCTTCTTTTATTTGATGACAGTTTTTTTCCTTTGAGATGACACATCCACTACGTTTTTCTTTTCTTTTTTTTTTTTTTTTTTTTTGTAATTATCTCTAGTCTTGACACTTGCAGAAAAAAAAATCCAAACAGTGCAAACAGGGAGTTTATTGCCTAAGATGCACTTTGGCTAAAATTGACTTTCACGATTACTTGTGTCTCTGCCATTTACTGTATATTAATGTATCGGACTCCAGTGTAAGTTGACTCCTCTAATAGTAGTACTAAGTATTAGTACTAAGAGCTGTACTGTCTCTGTTTCTTGTGAAGGAAGAAGGGACGTGAATATTTTGGGGACTGTGTCCTATAACCATCACACTGAATTACTGGTCCCTCTTTAACAGCAATTCAGTATCTCTTCTGTGGAGTTACTCAAGGTGACCAGCAGGTGCAAAACATCCTCTTTCACAAGAGGAATGGAAAGGAGGTTTGGCTACAAGTCTGATTTCTGGCGTTCATTAGCAGTGGTGTAGACCAGTCTGGAACTGATGAGTTATGAAATCACTAAATGGATGTCAATTAAGCAATCACTTCAGGGATGTAGTTTTATTACAAGCTCCCTGTCAGCTTGTCTACACTTAATTTTAAACACAACATCAGTTATTAACTGTCACTTGAATTCTCATAAGCATATTACATGTTGACCTGGACATTCTGTAGTCATTTAGAAAAGTGCTCGTCTTAATGCTCACAGGAATCAATTGCTGCTTACCAATTAGTAAATCTTGATGGCTTCCTTTCTCTGCTATCTGCCACAGCTAGAGATGTCTCAGGTCTACATGTGCAACCTGCCAGAAGCAGAATCATGTTGCAGCCAGGGCAGACTCAGACTCAAAATGATATTTTTTAATTCAAAACTTAGCATCTGGTGAAGATATTTGTATATAGTTTTCGTACAGAGGCTGTTGAGTGAGGTATGTATAACTTAACCATCCTAGGTTAAAAAGTCTGACTTTTTCCCCTTTTATCTGTAGGACTTATCAACTTAAAGCATTCAACATCCTTATGTCTTAAAGTGGAACCATTTCTCCCGGGTCATTATGAAGTGTTGGATTTAAAGCCCTCTGGCAAGGTTGCATCAGTGGAATTAGTAAAATTTCATAGCTATAAAGATGAACCACTCCATGCTGCGTGTGATACAGTGGAAACTCTGCCTTCAGGTAGTACAGCAAAGCATTTGCTACTGATTTGATTAAAAAGTGAAAAAAATACAATCTTTGAATATAAAATTTGCATTGATTGGTTTAAAAAAGTGCCATTTAAAAAAAAAAAAACATGGAAGAACCTTTATAATGTGGGAGTTTGAGAATCGTTTTTGCAGACAGTGATGTACAAAGATACTTGAACTTGCATGTCCTCATTATCGAAGGAAATTCAGACAAATATCTGCTTAATCACATAATACGGCAAAGTGTAAGTACCACTTCTTAGCGTTTGGGGTTTTTTTTTCTCTTTTTTTCTGGACAGGCTTTGATCTTGAAACGGTGAAAAGCAACATCCGTATTCTGTTTGAAAATGCTGTTAGAAAACGTTTGATGGCTCACAGAAGAATTGGTTGTCTTTTGTCAGGTAAGTAGCAAGAATCACAATTCTTGTGTCTTCTCTCTTTTACCCGTAATCTACCAGTTAGAGGAAAGCATGCAGGCTGGTCTGCTGTGATGTACCTGAAGTGATCCCAATCTTCATTTGCTTTTTAGTTACAGAGAACTTGCTAGTTTTTGGTAAAGTTTTCCAGTTTACAAGTATCTTGAAAGTCTTACACTTTTAAAGTTTACTCTGGAATGGGATGTTGGCTTGTTGAAACACTGACCATTTTTAACGAAGAAGAAAGAAATACAGTACTCCTAGTGTAAAACCACTCGATATACTCTTAAACATAAAAGATTTATGCTTAGGTTGGTGTCTGAAAAGAAAATGTGATGATTACGTTCGCTGTGCACTGAGTGAATGTAGAAAAGTGCCTTGGCACATTGAGCTAGCAGGAGGAACTGAAGTTCTTTCTTATCACCTTCTTTGCTTTAGCCTCCATCCTAGACTGCCGTTGAATTACCAAATTACAGGGTAGCATCTGGACCAGAATTATTTACTACACTCTTTTTTTTTTTTTGTGTCAGTCGAGGTAATAGCTTGTGGTACAGGAAGTTGTTCACTGAACTGGCTGATCAGTGTTGTGATCTGGTGGGACCAGATCAATGTTCGAGAGGTGCTTTACAGAAGTAAGGCTTTGTAGCCATGGGACTGATATTTTTTTTACTGTGTTTTTGTAGCACTTTGTACTTGTAGTTAGAGTTCTGATAAGCTGTTCGTGCATGCATTGAATATCAGTAATTACACTTATTTGTCATCAAACCTATTAAATGTGCACTTAAATGAGAGAGAACTGACTAGGAGATACTGCTGGACCGTTTCCTTACAGTGGCATCGTGACAAGTAGGAGGGAGGTGAATGAAACAGGGAGATATGCAGAGTTGGAAGATCCCAGCCACAATAAAAAACCTGTTCAAAATCCAAATTTCAGATATTCAAATTCGAAGGTAGTCAGCAGCTCCTCAGTTGCACATGCAGAATTATTAGTAGCAAAACTAAGTGCCCGTGCTGGTATAATACCAGAGTGTCTCAATGCTTCACATTTTTGAGTGTGCTTAGAGCATCACAGTTGGAGAAGTGCTTTTGTTTCCAGTCACAGAGGGAGTTCTGCAACTTCACAGTGGAAATACAGGTTTTGATTTCCCCTGATTTCCACATCCTAAGCTCGGTTTGATTTCTGTGCTCTCCTTTTCTCAGACTCTGTGTGTGATTTCTAAAGAAGGAGATGGTTTTTTACAAGGTGGCATGCCCACAAAGGGGATCAGGGTGGGAATGGATGCTAATGCACTCAGCTGAAAAACCACATACAGACTGTAGGAAACGGAGGAGAGGATTTTGCCTCATGCTTGTCAGAACTGCAGGCAGATGTGGGAGAACAGGTACTGTTTTTTGCTCAGTACTGCAAAGGGGATCAGAAGTCAAACTAGTCAAGGATTAGCAGAACTACCTCACGAGAGTAAGAAGATTGAGCCTTAGAGTACATCTGGGCACTGTGTACATCTTTTGGTTTTATTTTTTGTTTGTTTTCCAAACTGTTCAAATCTTTCCACTGTCCTCGTCTGAGAAAGGAGGAGAGAAAAACAGAATGTCAGTAGGGAACCTTTTCACTTTGAAGTGATGTTTAAAAAATTAACTCCCCTTAAAATGTGTGAAACACACTTTCCAAAAATTGTTGGGGAAGAGCGGAATCTTTACACTAAATGTTTGGTTCTTTTACTTAATTCTTTTTTATTCAAACAGCAAACCAAAAAAAAATTGCGTAGTTCTGTCAGTAGAGTATCAAATGTAAGGGTAAGAAGAGGACAGAGCAGTTTTGAAACAGAGAACAAATCCCATTATAGCAGTGTTGAGAAGGCGCATGCATGCTCTGTAGTGGCAGAATGTTTTCAGAATATTTTCTGTGTATCTTAAAGAAGAATTTCCACTGATGCTTCTAATACCAAAAGTACGAACAACTGTTACTGAAGATGTTCCACTAAAGTTGTGTGATCCTCTTGTTAAGCAGAGGTAAATGTGCATTTGTGCAAGAAATACGTTGGATTCACATGGCTGAAAATGAAGCCCACTCGTGAGAGTCCGCCGTCTAAATTCAGTGTCCTTAAGGAGAAACAAAAAACTGGTCAAACATCTAACCAAATAATTTTTTTGTTGTTGGCAGGGGGGTTAGATTCCAGCTTGGTTGCAGCTGTTCTTCTGAAACTGATGAAAGAAATCAACATCAGTTATCCATTACAGACCTTTGCCATTGGAATGGAAAACAGTCCTGACTTACTGGCTGCCAGAAAGGTATAGTAAGCGTTGTTTTCCGTTTGTTCTGAGCTGCTGAATGCTGAACAGTGTGTGTGAATGGTGCTAACTTGATGGTATGGTATTAATAGTCGTACTGAATATTCATGTATTGCTATGATGTAAATCAGTTTGCAGTAAATCATTTAGTACAACATTTGCTGATTAGTTAAATCTTACAAAAGAGTTAATTGAGCCTGACCTGTTTTCTCATGCATTTGGAAGATTCATGACAGACTCTCATTGCCTGGTTACCAAAAGGACGGTACTTTGGAGTTGTCTCAATTCTGCCTCTGGGTTTTAGGGTAAATCTCCGTGCTATGGTTCCTATGCTATGGCTTCTATATATATGTTAAATATAAATTAATTGTCAATTTACTGAATTGAGAACCTTATAGGGCTACAAGGATGGTGAGGGGACTGGAGCATCTCCACTACGAGGAGAGGTTGAGGGAACTGGGCTTGTTCAGCCTGAAGAAGAGAAGGCTGCGAGGGGACCTTATAAATGCCTACAAATATCTGAAGGGTGGGTGTCAGGAGGATGGGGCCAAGCTCTTTTCAGTGGTGCCCAGTGACAGGACAAGGGGCAGTGGGCACAAACTGAAGCACAGGAAGTTCCGTCTGAACATGAGGAAGAACTTCTTCCCTCTGAGGGTGACGGAGCACTGGAACAGGCTGCCCAGGGAGGTTGTGGAGTCTCCTTCTCTGGAGATATTCAAGACCCGCCTGGACAAGATCCTGTGCAGCCTGCTGTAGGTGACCCTGCTTTGGCAGGGGGGTTGGACTAGATGACCCACAGAGGTCCCTTCCAACCCCTACTATTCTGTGATTCTGTGATTCTGTACAAACTGTTTGGCATCTGGGGTACCTTTTAGGTATCCAGGCTGTCATGGCTTTTGAGCTGCTTTTTCTCTTCAGGGCAAATATCCAAAGTATTTAGAGCCTTTAGAGATTCTTTTATGCTTTTGGGCAAGCAGCTGGATGGTCTGTTGTAGTCATGACTGAACACTGTAATCAGGGAGACTATGTTCCCTCTGGTGAATGTACCACTGCAAGTCAGAGGGGAGGGGCTGCTACAGTATTGTCGTTTCTTGGCCTAATGTCATACAGTTCTCACTGTGGCAGAAGGGAGCTGGTGCTTTCACTCAATGTGTGCGTTTTAAACACGATGTACTTTTAAAAAATGTTGTAATTGAAAAGCAGTGCATTATTTTGACCTTTTACGAACAGGTGGCAGCGCATATAGGCAGTGAACATCATGAAGTAATATTTAATTCTGAAGAGGGGATTCAGGCAATAGAGGAGGTTATCTTCTCCTTGGAAACCTATGATATAACAACAGTAAGAGCTTCAATTGGTAAGATTTTTTTAATAACAATCTTTGCTTTACATCGCCTGAATAAAATTTTAAGCAAAGTCCTGTAGTCATCTGCTAGATCCTTTAGCTGTCACAGAACCTGAGAACTGAGAGTCCCAAGTTCTGCTCGCTGGTCTTGTCTGTGATGCCACACTGAGGCAGCAACAGTTACTCGTTTCAGAGTCACCGACTGTACAAAACAATTGTCAAGAGCTGTTGCTGAAGCTTTGGGATGAAAAACAAAAGTTACGTGAAGAAGAAACGTTAGATCTACAGGTCCAGGTTTTCTGCTCTGAGAAAGCATGAACCTTGGAGGAAGGAGGAAAATTTACGGGCTACCTGAAGTACTGAATGTCGTGATAACAAAATTATGTTATTCCTTGCATATTTTAATACTAGATTGAAGTATTTTTTGTCACCCTCTAGTAACACATATACACTCAAGGCAGGTAGACTTCTTATAATGTATGTTTTATCCTGGGAAATTAAGGAAATCACCAGCAGCTCCTTAGAAAGGTTTGCCAGCCTCATAAGAATGAAAAACCCTAATCCAATGTGACCTTTTGTGTAGTGCCAGCTACAACATTTTACCCAGTTAATTTTGTGACAGCCAAAAACATTGCAAAAAAGTTGATAAGCCAAGTAGGCAACACAGTTTTGAAAACCCAGGTCCCTGAGTGGAATTTCGTACATGAAGATAGGACTTTGCAATGTGAAATATTGAAAGTGTTTTTTTAAAATATAAAGCCAACTTTTCATCTGTCATCTTTCTTTGTGATTGCTGCTTAGTATGAGAAATAATGAACTAGATCCTTTTCATTAGATATCTAATGCTTTTGTTACAAAAGCATATAGTTTGGAAAGATGTAATGAGGGGAAGGCATAATTCTGATTACTAAATAATTACTAAAAAAATAAATGGGAAAAAGGGCTTCATCCAGCTCAACCTGCAGTGGCAGAGAGTTAAGCAGCAACTTTTGCTGGTAGTTTTGTTCTCTAAAGCTGAAAGGTTTTTTCAGGACTGTGCTGGAATTAATCATGTGCTTAATTTCCAACTGAGTCAGAATAACTCATATATGTCTTCCCACGGGAATACTCCAGCATTCCCAGGGTCACAGACATGCACATCTTTCTGGTATTTTGAGGGCTGAGTATAAGTACACAGTTTAGATGTATTTGCAGCGCTTAGTTTGTGTGCTGTTGATGGCTTTGAATAACAATGAGTTGTTATTTTAGCGTATTGTGGTTCTTTGCCATAGAAGAAAGTAGTGTATTGAGAGAAATTTTTGTAGTGCTAAATTTGAAACTACTAGCTGTATATAGCATCGTACATGTAGCTGTATCTTAATAACTTTATGTTGTTTTTTATTTAAGGTATGTATCTTGTCTCTAAATACATACGGAAGAAAACAGACAGTGTGGTCATTTTTTCAGGAGAAGGATCAGATGAGCTGACACAAGGATATATATACTTCCATAAGGTAAACATAGTCACTGTACAGAAAGCTCTTGAGCTGCTTGTTGTCCCCTTCAACAGAAAATCTCTACTGAGATTTCAAGGTGTAAAGTGTGAGACTTGTCACAGCTGTATATTTGCTGAGAATTTCTCCTGAGGTGGCATAAAATCCAAGGGATTCAGTTTAATCACTTGAAAAATAACTGGTTTTAAACTTCAAAATTCCTGAGACTGTTGTTTCTTGTACGTGGTCTTTGCTGGTCCTGAGATGACTTGGTGACCATTACAACTCAGGCACCGAACAGCGAGTACCGGTTCCCTCAGTGCAGCTGTATTATGTCTGCGTGCTACATGCATATGACTGGTTACAGGCGCCGTCGCCCGAAGAAGCTGCAGAAGAGAGCGAGAGGCTTCTGAAGGAGCTCTACCTGTTTGATGTACTTCGTGCGGACAGAACTACTGCAGCACATGGGTAAAACATAGTTTCTTGGATGCTAAGGGCCTGTGCCTTTTAAAAATTTTTCAAGTGGTGTTCCCCAGGGCTCAGTATTGGGTCAGTTCTGTTTAATATCTTTATTAATGATCTGGACGAGGGGATCAAGTGCAGCCTCAGTCAGTTTGCAGACAACTGAGTTTGGCAGGAGTGTCCCTCTGCTTGAGGGCGGAAGGAGTCTTCAGAGGGATCTGGACAGGCTGGATCGATGGGCCAAGGCCAGTTGTATGAGGTTGAATAAGGCTAAGTGCCGGGTCCTGCACTTGGGTCACAACAACCCCGTGCAACGCTACAGGCTTGGGAAGGAGTGGCTTAAAGGTTTACATTGGATATTAGGAATAATTTCTTCATTGAAAGGGTTGTCGAGCACTCAACAGGCTGCCCAGGGAAGTGGTTGAGGCACTGACCCTGGAGGTATTTAAAAGATGTGTAGATGTGGCGTTTAGGGATGTGGTTTAGTGGGACTTGGCAGTGTTATGTTAACAGTTGGACTCTATGATATTAAAGGTTTTTTTCCAAGCTAAAGAATTCTATGTTTTTAAAATTGAATTTGTAGCCTGAAGGACTGAGCAACAGCAAACCACACTGCAAAATTTAATCTGGTCTTCTGTGATTGTGGAGCCCACTGTGTTGCCAGCTGATGCAGGAAATATCTTTTGTCTGGGATTGTACTGGTCTTTATAGAAGCAGTGAATTGGAAATACAAATACGTAGAGTTAAGGAAGGAAGGCAAAGTTGTATTTGAGTTTGGGTTTTCTGAGGTTTAGACAAAGAGGAATCTTGAGTATGATAATCAGCATGCATATGAAGAATTAAAAAACATACTGAAGGAGAATAGTATGTGCATTGACTGGGGTAGCTGCCTGTAATAAAGAGTTGTCAGGGCACAGTCTCTGTGATTGATACCTTAAAGAATCACTGAACTGTACATGGCAGAAAATAGCATTATTTTACTAAAGAAATACATAAATTAAGAGGAGAATACTGTTTGGAAGCTGTCTGTAGATGAGAAAAAGATGGTACCTTTGGCAAAGCATACAACTTACTGATCAGGAAACTTGCATTGTATGTTGATCCTGCCACAAAATGACTTGCCCGAGTTTTTATAACCTTCTTATGTTTCTCTTTCCTGTATAAAAGATGGACAGGGTGCAGGAGACGTGCCATTTGTCTCATAATTTGTTTTGTGCTGAAAAGTTTGGCCACATAGTCAAGGCTGTTTAATATCACACTGGCTGCTTTTTGGAGAGTTGCCATTTCTTGAAAAGAAACTGGAGTCAGCTACAGCACTGCTAGGAAGAAAGAACCCTTGTATTAGAAAATAAAAACTGAATTAAAGTGTTCAGATTTATGGAGAAAAGGGAGAGGAATTAAGAGTAGAGAGGAAATGATGAGAGAAAGGATGAATGTACTTTCATCGGTTAAAAAAAAATAACTGTAGGCAAAGACTTGCAATGCAAATCTTGTCAGTATATGTGGAAACAGCCTCAGTACTTGATTGCTGAATGATGATGGGTTTTTTTGGTAAGGTGGGTATTACCTGATGTAGCTGAAGCTTTTTATGAGAGGAGACGCTATAGAGACAGTGAAATTACTAGAATGCAGTATGATATCTCCATGTGACTTTGAAGCTGGGCAGCATGATGTTGCTTGAGGAAACACACTGAGAGGGCTTCTTCCTACTGAAGACACAGTTACTGTATTTGTTGCCTTCAGTGTCCTTAGAAGCCATTGTATGCATAAGAGAATGTGATCAGGAAGACTTCGTACATATACATCTGCCACTGGTGTAGGAGAGAACTTGTTGTGTGTGTGCTGCAGGATCAGTAGTCGATAGCTTAATGGTGTCCATGCAGGCTTCTTTTCGTTGTTTCCTGAAAACACAAACAAACATGGATTTCCAAAATTACAGCAGAAATCCTTGCTTGGTTCTGTGACATCTTTACAAATGCTGATGCAAATTCCAGTGAGCAACTTGATAGTTCTCTGAGGGCAACAGGAATTTTTTTTTAATGTGTTTTTGCTTACGTGGAACAACAGTTGTTGCAAATCCTGCAGAACTGTAGTCTTGAAATTCATTGTACTAGAAGCTGTCCAGCAGATGGCATCATAAATCATAGAGATCTTTATTTAATCTGTGCAGACCTTATACTTAACTTTTCAATTTGATGAATTGAACGCAGTCATGAATATGCAAGTGAAATTTCTTCTAAGTAAAAGCATAAAACCTTGTGTTTATGTGAAAGACAGAGAAAGCTTAACTATTATGAAATTTGTAGGTAGATGACTTGTTGGATTAATTCAGTATCTTTTCTACATACTTCCTCTGTTTAGTCTTGAACTGAGAGTCCCATTTTTGGATCATCGGTTTACTTCTTATTATTTATCTCTACCAGCAGAACTGCGAATCCCAAAGGTATGTAAAACTAGGGTTGGACCCAAGCGTAAGCTTGCAGATTCACTGATAAGTGTTCTAAGCATGACCAAATTGCTGAATTCAACGGTTAAGACCTCTACCCAAAGTCAAGCATGCTCTTAAACATTGTACTGGATTGTTGAACTATTGGGAACTCTTTTCTGACCAGATTTCCTGAAAGGAAACCATTTCTTAAGTTTTTAAAGCCAGATCTTTGTACTGCAGTTCTTGAGATTCACAACATTGTTGTTTGTTCTGCAAACAGAATGGAATTGAAAAACACCTTTTAAGACAATCCTTTGAAGATTCCAACTTGCTTCCCAAAGAAATACTCTGGAGACCCAAAGAAGCTTTCAGTGATGGTATAGCATCAGTAAAGAAATCCTGGTTTTCTATTCTTCAGGACTATATTGATCAACAGGTACAATACCACTTTTTTCCCCTGTCTTTCATGTTTAGATGTATTGGATATGGGTGCCAAGGAGAGGCAACTTGTGTGCTTAGCTGGGATAATAAATCTTGGTATGATAGTAACTTGAGCTTCATGGTGGAGAAGAAAGATAAACTTCAGTCAATGGTCTTCTAGCTATTGGAGTTGATTAAAGGCATTTGAAATCCTAGATACAGGGAAATGCTAGAGCCTGACAAATTACTGTATAAGGAGCATCATTTAAGTGTCTGGATTGCAAATTAGATTGTGTGTCAGCAAACACAATTTCTGGGTTACACGCAAAGCAGCTGCTTCAGCTGAAGGCACTTGCATGAACTTATTCTGCAGCTGAGTAACAGTGTAATGACTTTATAATGTCCTTTCTTGTTTATGTCATTCATTTTTGTCAGCCATGCCTTTTGCTTTTTAAAGCCTCTGCTTGTGTTGCTAACCAATGAAGACTTACAGCATTTTGGCTTTGGACAAAGGATAATCATCTCTGGTGTACAGAGGTAGTTTAATCATCGGAGGAAGGAATAACACCCAGTTTACCCCAGAGCTCTGTTATACAGAAATACGTACAGTCAAGCCTGTGGATGGGTGCTTGTCTGTCCTGCCACCAACTGCTTGCTTCCCCTGTTCTTTCTCTATATCCACAGGCAAGAAAGTAGTTGGGTCAGGCAGCAGTGTTGTGCTGCCTGCACTGAGCCTGGATTGCTGTAGTAGGGGCAAATTTATTTCATGGCTGGGAGGAGTTATACAGCATGTTGGCAGTGGAAGCTAGCTGCTTTAGGAATTGCCTCAGCTGGTGCAACTATTCATCCTCCCTTTCTTAGCCAGCTTAGCAACTGGAGGTGTCTTTGCCTCTGCATCCCAGGTCTTTTGTTGCTAAAAGCTTGGTTATACAAACAGAGTCAACTGCTTTCTGTAAGCTGAAAAAAAAATCCAAAACAGGAAGCCACTTACTTGGAAAAAAGACTGCCTTCCACTTGATTTGCAGCAGAAAGAAGGCTAGGAAATAAGTTTTTGTGAGCTTACTAACAAAGGTGATTGTAACCCAAAGAAAAATGAGCTTCACATATAATGCAGAGAAATATTGACAGCACTGGAAATATGTGTTATGTGTTCATAAAGATCATGGGACCCTATGACAAAAATTCACCAGTTGGAAACCTCTGCTTCTAGAATAGCCTTTTGTCATTTTAAACCTGTGGGCGTTCAGTGGTTGGTGAATCCTTGTATATCTTCCAGCAAATTGACTTGTAAAAGTTGAATGTATTTGCAGGTTAAATTGTGTTTTGCTTATGTTTGTAGGTTGATGACCTTCTGCTGGAGAAGGCAGCGGAGAAATACCCTTTCAATCCTCCTAAAACGAAAGAAAGTTATTACTACCGCCAGATCTTTGAAAAGCACTACTCAGGGCAAAGCAACTGGCTGCCACACTACTGGATGCCAAGATGGGTTAAAGCTACTGATCCTTCTGCTCGCACGTTGAAACATTACAAGTCGACTACCCAAGAATAGGCTGTTGAAATAATCCCCCAAACAGAAGTGCTGCAAATAATTTGCATGCACTCTGCTTTTAAAAAAAAAAAAAAAAAAAAGTTATGCAAACCTAAAGCTTAAATGGTCTTTAAGGTGCATTTTGACAATGCTGTTGGAAATAAGAGCTTTCTGTGGTTAGTGTACTGTTAAAAATTCACCCTGCTCTACCAAAACTTTGTAATTCGTGGGAAAATACTTTATGAACAAGGAACTACCTTGTTTGGCAGGTCTGTTACTTATGTGACCTCAATTATATTAATTTGCCTTGCAGTCATTTAATATATTTTAATGTGAGTTCTGTTTTGAGGACTTGAATAAGGCTAAGTGATGCAAACTGCTGCAGGCAAAGGGGGATTTGACCCTAGCTATGTAGTGATTTGTGTTCCTGGCTGTGGGATTTTGGTAGTCTGTCTATATTATTCTATTCTCCATGCCTTTCTAAACATTCCTGAGAACGTTGGTCTGGTTTTCAAAAGGTATTCAGATATTTATAGCTATGCAGAGATGCTTACTAGAGTTTATAGTAGTGGTGGTGCTGGGTGTTACTTAATTAAATGAATGGGAATCTTGTTTGTTACTGGAAAGCCACCAGTTGGCTGTTTTGAATCTTGTAAATATATCAGCAGTCTAAAGATACTGTGACTGTTATCAAAGAGCAGAACAGACAAGAGAAGCCGAGTTATGTCTGTGTTTCTAACTCAAGGGCTTCAATTTTTAAATGTATTTATTGTTCTTGAAAATAGAATGTTAACCGGGTGACTTGTTTCAGTCCGATGGGAGTTGCATGACTAAGTATTTTAAGAAATTTTTCACTTACTGTGAGAGTTTTTCCACCTGTATGATGAAAAGGTGGACTGTGTTGCTGCTCGACTGCGTGTGGCCAACTGTGTGATGAACCAACCCTGTTAACCATAGGTTTTAGTCAGACAAAGCATCATTGAAGACGATGGGTCAGACACCTCGCTTGAAAAAATTGAAAAAAGAAAGCTTCTTCAGAAACCACAAGAACTTCTAATACACTCCTGAAAAACACATGACATTTTACCCAGGACAACTTTTTATTAACTACTTAGGCATGGAGGCTGCTCTTTTTAAAGGTAACTGAAACATAAGGGCGGTCAAAAAACACACGTGTGCTGCAGATTGACTTGGTTAGCATCATGCTCTTTATGAAGACAGAAGTCTGGCTTAATGTCCCTCTTGACTAGGAAACCAAAGCCAGTTGTTATCTAAAAGATAAAATATAAGCAATTCTGGTTTAAAATCTTCATAAGATGACTGACTGTCTATTTATTACTCCCTCCTAATCCTGCGTTTGAATCTGTTCCAGAAACCTTACTGAACCTCTTGGTACATAAAATTATTGGAAATAACCTCAATTTCTACCCTGTAATCATCTTGCAGAAGCCAAGAGGAGAGCCAGAATGATCTGGTTGCGAAAGCAGCCTCCATTTCTGCTGTTACTGAGGGTAGAAGTAGTTGTCTGTATTAATAAACTGCATTACTTAACATCTTTCACCACTGCTCCTGAATACTATTCTTAACACCTAGGGCAAAATGTATATTAATACAAATTACTTTTGATTAAAACCATTATTATTTTAGCACAAAAAGGAAGGGGGTGGTAGAAAGGAACGTTCTCTTTTTTAAATATTTAAATACTCATTATACCAAAGTGATACAAATTACTGGCTGACTGACAACTTGCTAATAATAGCTTAAAAATGCAAATGGAGCTATTATCCCAATTGCCACTAATTGGAAGTCTTTTGGCAGCCTGGGAGGGCAGGGCAGGAAGGTTTGATTGTTTCCTCAAGCTGAAATCACGTTGGTAAAGAACTATGGGGAAGATGTGCAGTGGGTAAACAGGTCGCCATCCACGGACATCAGAATTCATCGTACCCTATTTCAAGAGTATCTTCTGAAGCGCTGCCTTCTGCCCATGCATGGTTTTGGGGTGGTTGGTGCCCTGGGCTGGCCCTGCTCATGCTTGCGTGGTGTGGGCTCTGCCCAGACTGAGCTGGTGCCGCGGGAATCCAAGCTGCAAACGCTCGGCTCTCACCATGTCTTTTCCAATTTATAAACATTCACTGCCTGAAAATTAACCACAGAATCACAGAATAGTAGGGGTTGGAAGGGACCTCTGTGGGTCATCTAGTCCAACCCTCCTGCCGAAGCAGGGTCACCTAGAGCAGGCTGTAGAGGACCTTGTCCAGGCGGGTCTTGAATATCTCCAGAGAAGGAGACTCCACAACCTCCCTGGGCAGCCTGTTCCAGTGCTCTGTCACCCTCAGAGGGAAGAAGTTCTTCCTCATGTTCAGACGGAACTTCCTGTGCCTCAGTTTGTGCCCATTGCCCCTTGTCCTGTCACTGGGCACCACTGAAAAGAGCTTGGCCCCAT
This sequence comes from Opisthocomus hoazin, assembly GCF_030867145.1. Lineage (NCBI taxonomy): Eukaryota > Metazoa > Chordata > Aves > Opisthocomiformes > Opisthocomidae > Opisthocomus > Opisthocomus hoazin. Next base: position 65,890,673 of record NC_134417.1, read on the forward strand.
CCTTCTGACACCCACCCTTCAGATATTTATAAGCATTTATAAGGTCCCCTCGCAGCCTTCTCTTCTTCAGGCTGAACAAGCCCAGTTCCCTCAACCTCTCCTCGTAGGTGAGATGTTCCAGTCCCCTCATCATCCTCGTAGCCCTCCGCTGGACTCTCTCCAGTAGCTCTTCATCTTTCTTGAACTGGGGAGCCCAGAACTGGACACAGTACTCTAGATGAGGCCTCACTAGGGCAGTGTAGAGGGGAAGGAGAACCTCCCTCGTCCTGCTGACCACACTCTTCTTGATGCACCCCAGGATCCCATTGGCTTTCTTGGCAGCCAGGGCACACTGCTGGCTCATGGTTAACCTGTCGTCCACGTTTCTGTACTCTTCCCAGGTCCCTCTCTGCAGAGCTGCTCTCCAGCAGGTCCATCCCAAGCCTGTACTGGTGCATGAGGTTGTTCTCCCCAGGTGCAGGACCCTGCATTTGCCTTTGTTGAACCTCATCAGGTTCCTCTCTGCCCAGCTTTCCAGCCTATCCAGGTCACGCTGAATGGCAGCACAGCCTTCCGGTGTATCTACCACACCTCCCAGTTTGGTGTCATCAGCAAACTTGCTGAGGGTACATTCTAACTCTTCATCCAGGTCGTTGATGAAGAAGTTAAACAAGACTGGGCCCAGTACTGACCCCTGGGGGACACCACTTGTTACCAGCCTCCAACTAGACTCAGCGCCGCTGATGACAACCCTCTTGAGTTCTGCCATTCAGCCAGTTCTCTATCCACTTCACCGACCACTCATCCAGCCCACACTTCCTCAGCTTCCCTAGGAGGATATCATGGGAGACTGTGTCGAAAGCCTTGCTGAAGTCCAGGTAGACAACATCCACGGCTCTCCCTTCGTCTACCCAGCCAGTCATGTCATCGTAGAAAGCTATCAGATTGGTCAGGCATGATTTCCCCTTGGTGAATCCATGCTGACTACTCCTGATAACCTTCTTTTCTTCCACTTGCTTGATGATGGCCTCCAGGATAAGCTGCTCCATCATCTTTCCCGGGATGGAGGTGAGGCTGACCGGCCTGTAGTTCCCTGGGTCCTCCTTCTTGCCCTTTTTGAAGATTGGAGTGACATTGGCCTTTCTCCAGTCCTCGGGCACCTCTCCTGTCCTCCAGGACCTCTCAAAGATGATGGAGAGTGGCTCAGCAATGACATCCGCCAGCTCCCTCAGCACTCGTGGGTGCATTCCATCGGGGCCCATGGATTTGTGGACATCCAGATCACCCAAGCGATCCCTCACACAGTCCTCCTCGACCAAGGGAAAGTCGTCCTCTTTGTAGGCTTCTTCTCTTACCTCCGGGGCCTGGGATTCCTGAGGGCCAGTCTTAGCACTGAAGACTGAAGCAAAGAAGGCATTCAGTAGCTCTGCCTTCTCCGCATCCTCCGTCACCAGGACACCCGCCTCATTCAGCAGCAGCCCCACATTGTCCCTAGCCTTCCTTTTGCTGTTGATGTAGTTGAAGAAGCCCTTCTTGTTGTTTTTGACATCCCTTACCAGCTTCAATTCCAGGTGAGCCTTGGCCTTCCTCGTCGCATCCCTGCATGCTCTCACCACGTTTCTGTACTCGTCCCAAGTGGCCTGCCCCTCTTTCCACATTCCATGGACCTTTCTCTTCTGCCTGATCTCCGCTAGAAGCTCCTTGTTTAACCATGCAGGTCTCCTGCCTCCTTTGCTAGATTATAAAAATTATAAAAATGTTCACTGCTGGTAGCCAAAAAGTCTGTGCTGCAGGGCGACTCTTAGCAGAGCAAGTGTCTGAGAATTTTGAGCTTTGTGGACCCTAGGTATGAATTTTTCGTACAGACACTGGTACAGGAGATGGCAGAGGTGCCTGTTAGTGGATCCCTGTCCCTCGGCAGCATTCCGAGAGAGGTCCACATGTCGCGTGTTGTCAATTGCTTTTAAAACCTAAGAAACAGCCTGCCAGGTTAAGGTGAGACGGCTGTTGTGACACCCCTGGGATGCTCTGCTGGGTGACAGGCTGTTATGTCTCTGTTAGTTTCTCTCTCACTTGAGCTTTTTAATTTCTTAGCAACCAGGAGCTTTCGCTGTCTGAGGTTCTCCACCCCGGATAATCCTTCCTGCCTCCTCTTCCACAGAAGAAGTAGAAAAACACCAGGGGCAGGAATCATACTGAGGTCAAGGGTACGGTGTGGGACGTCCCTGCGTACCCTCAGACTCCCTCTCCAGACTCGCATGCTTCTCAGCTGTGTCTGTCACCATGCCATACAGCCTCTTCCCCACTGCCACCACCATGCTCCGGAGTGGTGTACGAAGAAACCTGGCATGACAGCCTGCTCTTTGCAGTAGATAAGCTACTCATGGAAAAGATGTGTTAACAACTGGAAGGTCATTAGGAAAGGGAATATGGGTAGTGTGACACCCAGCTCTGTTTTCTGAAATAATGCATTTTGTGTCCTAGCGAGAGGCACAAGGAAATGTCGCTCCCAGCACAGCTCTTGAACCACTTTTAGTTTTCGAAGAGGGTAGAAAACTTGGTCTGGACGTCTCAATCCAACAAACTCTTCCTTAGTGAGCAGGAGGAAAGTATTTTAGCCTCTCCGCCCTCTCCAGTGCAGCCACTTCCCACTCTCAGAAGGGTGTGGTGAAGGTAAGTTGAGGGATGACACAGAGGGTTCAGGCTTGCTTCATTCCTGGCTGCACGTGCCCTCCTTTGCACTCTCCAGGGTGTGCAGTCCCAGAGGCCTGTGTCTGCCGCTCTCTAGCAAGGCTTTCCACTTGGGTGCTTTTGTCCTGGCCAGTTCTTGTGGTGGACCTCCCAACTACCGATGAAATTATCTCATCTTGGAGTTTTGAGTGGGAGGGTGGACTTTCTCCTCTACTGCAGGAAAAAAGCATGGGGATCTGGAGCTTAAACATGGCATTTAGGGACAATGAGACGAGTTTTCTGTCTCTCTTGAGTGTAACTCTGCAGCCGACCATTTAGATTGAGTGAGCCCATGCTTTGATGCTGCATATCCGAAGGTGCTGCTCAACAGCTGTGTCCCTACTGAATGATGTTTGACGCCTGATGGTGTCTGGAGGCCACCAAGCTCATCTGGCCGAGAGCAAAGTGCCATGGAGTCAGTGCCTGTGGGAACCCAGCCAGGGCTTCCAGCTCAGGATCTGGCTGGACTGGGGAAGTCAACAGAAAAATCACTGCTCTAGTGTTACTCAGGTGAGTGAGGGCTTGTAGGTCCCAGTCTGGGAGGAGGAGGAAGGCTGGTTTGAGCAGACATTGGGAGTGTGCAGTTATGAGGTGGATACCACATGGGCAAAAGTCTGAATCCTGTTTGGGTAGATGGGGCAAGGAGGGGATGGAGCCATACCTGTGCTCCCAGAAACCTACAGCCTCGCATAGAGATGCCTCTACTCACAGTAGTATACAATCAAGTTAATTTAGGACCCCCTCTGGTAGGCTATAAGGATATATTGCTATCAACTGAATGGGGCCTTTCCAAAACTTGGGGTCAAGGACAACCTATTATTCTTGCTGCCTGCCCATGCCCCCTTACCCCTCAACTTTTATTTAAATTCACATCCTTTATGTCCAAGGAGGTTTGGAGACAAACTTGGCTGTTTGACCTATTTTAACCTCTGAAAGGCATGTGCCTTATAATTGTACTCACATCTGTTAGAAGAAAAAGGAAAGTAAGATGTAGGTCCCTCAAATGCTTCACTGAGATGGCTAAAAATGCTCTATTTGGACCAGCCTAGTGACCAAAAATCAGCATTTTCTACAAGTCCCCTCCCCTTTCTCAGTGTCTTATCTCCATGACTTCTGATGGTGCTCAAGACCTTGAAGAAAAGACTGCAACATCCACAGAGCAGAACCCCAGATGGGCCGGTCATGTACCAGGCAGGGTCTGTGTAGGTGAAAAGGACCTGAGGCAAAAATGAACTGATTAACTAGTTAATATTGATGCATATTGTATTAGGTTGAATGCTGCTATTTATGGAATGGCTCAGGTTTGGAAGAAGGAAAACAGCTCAGCTACCTGGCACGCAGCTGGGCAGAGTTTGGCTGCCCATGGGTGCAGGAGGAAACACAGAGTTTTGCTTTAGAGACCTTGCTGAAAGCCAGCTTGAAATCACTGTAAGGTTCCCATTGCTTTTGTCATGCTTTAGGCAAGGCCCACAGGACAAGGTTTTCTCTTGTCAGGCTTAAATGTGGTGGTTTACAGCATCATCTTGCAGTGGTTTATGGTTCTGCGTAAAGATGGTAAGATACCCGGAGTAAGTTGAATTGCACGTTACATTGGTCCATATAGATAGAAACAACATAAAATATGTACGATGATCCAGAGGTCCGTTTGGTCTCCCTGTGTGTTCTAAATAGTGCTTGTGGAGGATGCTAGACTACAGGCATCTTGTTCCGACTGCTCAGCGTGATTTGTTGTTTTTTTTTTTAATGACATCTTCACTGTTAAAGAATTGGCTGACTTCAAGATAGCTCAGGGTGATTAATCTAGAGTTTTGTTCAGATGTTATCGCTCTGGTGCAGAACACAGCTGAAACAGCTGGAGCTGTCAGACAGTTTTCCTGTCATATTTAAAATTAAACATGGCTTACTGCCCCAGCTTGAAATAGAAAACATAAATGCGGTGACTAGCTCTCAGTAGAAATACCTGTCTTCTACACAGACATTTTATTGAAATAGTCTATTATGGAAACTGTTACTATCATGTAATTTTCTTAATCATCATGGCCAAAATGGACTTTTTATAACTTTGTTCAGATTTTTCTTCATAAATACACTTTTTTGAAAAATCTTTTGCTCCATGAGAGTGTGAAGAGGTATTTGCATTAATTTCCTATGCGTCTTCAGTTTTGTTACAATTCTTCTTCTCTTAGCTGCAAATGACTGATTAGAGGCATTTATGAGATAATGAAACAATATGCAAATATGCATTTTGCAAATGCAAATATTTTTCAGTGATGACCTAGCTCTATCAAAGTTCCTAGCAGGGAACGAGAGACACCCACATGATTCCCGTGACTAGAAGTTGCCCCGGCACAGCAGTATTTGCAGTCCTCTGACTCCCTGATAACTCCTCGCTGCTAATTTTGCAGTGCCGAAGAACAGCTCACGCGCGCATCGTGCTTGTAGCGGGTGCGGGGTATGAAAACGCCGCGCAGAGTGAACGCCTTCCCTTCGCAGCCTGTGCTCGTCGCGAACTGGTTTGATTTCTGCGCGCACAGGCGTGCTGAGGGCTGACGGCCAGCAAACCCGGGTGTTCTGCAACGGGAGCCTCCAGGCTGCCCAGCCTGCTGCGATGGGAAGCGACGCAGCTCGACGTGACGCTTTCCGTCAGGGTCTCAGGGAGAGCACTGCTGCTGCCAGCCTGGCGCAGGACTTTCAGGCTTTGTGTTGCTTTAATACAGACACACGCAGCAAGGCTTCACCTTAGCCAGCCTGACAGAACGAGCCTGGAGCCGAGAGTGTTACCGTTTTGTAGAAAATAATTGGTGTTATACAGGGACATCAGCAGTTTTTAAGAACTGGATAAGAAAGAGGTGGGTGGCACCCAGCACAAATTCAGGATAAATATTTTTATTGTTAGAGTACTAATGACAGAATATTGTTTACCCTCTGCCTTTAAAGTACTGGCTGATGTTCTCTAAAGCCTGGGCTGCACAAAGCTGCCTCGGAGAGGCCATCGGCTGCAGAACAGCCAAGGGGCTGGAAAGGGAGCGGTTTTGTCCTCGGTGACTCCAGGAGCCAGGGAAGAGGAGTTCTGCTCCCTGGAGTGTTGTGTTCCAGCATATGAAGAAGTGTCTTTGCACGCAGTGCTAAACAAAAAGTGGAGCAAGACAAGACATTTTTTGCTTCAAACACAAAAGGTGATAGGTAAATTGCAAACTTGATTTTCTCTGAAGTGGTAACCTTACTGACCGGACAGAAGTGGATGGCTCCATCCAGGATGCTTTGTAAAATGCCTCCTTTTACTCAAGGCTTATATTTACTCTCGATGTCAGGATTTTTTTTTACTGTCTTGTTTAATTGTTTCTATTTTACATAAATCTGAAGGAATCAATACAAAAAAACAAAGCATAGGAGGTACAATCATGATGTTTCAAACGAGTTATCTTCAAACAACACTGCAATTACTCAGGGGCGTTTTTTGTTTCCATTATAGCTTTGATCTGCTTTGCTCCTAGGAGACAAAACGATTTGTGAGTGTTTTAGTAGAGTGAGGTTTTGAAGAAATATTGAGCTTTAGAAATTTGCCGTAATCACCCTTAAATGCTACAACAGCTGCCTCAGCTGGATCAAATCCTTAAAGCCTGGGTTCGGGGGTGTGGTGATTATTATATCTTGTGAGGTGTGTTTAAAAGGTGCAATGATACGAGAGAAATACAGCCACAGTGCTGCTCTGAATTGCTAAGTATATTGTTTCTTTCTCCAGTAGCTTCTATTTCCAACTACGATTCTGTCAGTGAAATCTGATCGAGAGAGGGGGCTATGGCTGCCGGACAGTGCTGGTGGTCCCCTGCTGACAGTTTCCTTGAAGAAAGAACTTGCATAGCTCTTAAGAAAACACATCATGATATGATGTAACCCATGACACTTTAAAAAAAAAATACTCTTATTTTTCTTTTTTTGATAACCAAAGAGCCTGTGGCTTGCTTGCTCTGAATCTCAGATCACTGAAATATCACATTGAGATAAAATTGCTCATCTATAGTACAAACCGAAATAATGTCTTTTATTTCCTGCAGGATCTATTCCTTAACATCACCATAAGAATTAAAACCAAAAAGCTAATAAAGATGAAAGAAACAATACTCAATGACAGTTCCTGCACCGTCTTTCTGTGTCAGAAAGGTGAAAACTCTTTACAATTCTAACAGTTGACCAAACAGTTGAAAGTTCAAAGCAAAAGTCCTCCTGAGAAGCACAGAGAAAATCTTCTGGAACATCCTTTGTGGTGAAGAAAAGCTTTTCTTTTCACAATTTTCATGTGAGATGTATTTTTCCTGAAGATGGGACCTCTCTTTGTGCACTCAGATGCTATGCCTGGGACAAAAGGGAGAGTTCCTGCCTGTCTTTGGCCGTGCTCTTGGGCTCCTTGGACCAGATCAATACGGTGTGCATCCCTGGTGGCTGGGGACTGTTGTAGTAGTGGCATCTCGTGTCTGTGCTGATGAAGCCTTTAACATAACAAGGTGGTGACGAAAGTCCCAAAGAGGGCATAATTGGGTTTCCGTGGTAAGGGGAAGCTTCTGCAATGCAGAAATGATTCTATAGAATAAAGTTTCAGTGCTCTGTAAAGCTGCAGAGAAAGGGAGTAACTAACACAAGGTGACACTTTTCCCCCCAGCATTTTGATGGTTTTGAGAATCTGTTATTGAGTTCTAGTGTACAAACATACGGAGTGCTGACAGTGCCAGGCGCTCTTTTTTTTTTTTTAAAAAAAGCATATATTAAAACCATAAAATTTTATAAAATATTGTACCTGCGTTTTCTCTTTTCTTTCTCTTTCTGAATAATTTAAAAATTTTTCACTTAACCTATTGCCTGGAAACTTTATTTCTTTTTCAGCATAAAATGTGAGATTCGTATAATCACATGACTCCAGGACGTGGCACCTGTGGAATACATCAGAGGACATGAGATGTGGCAGCATGGCCCTGGTGCCGGTTGTCTTTCTCAAGGAGTCTTTTGAACAAGTTTTTGGAAGAACTGGCATTAAGAATTGTAAAACAATTTTTTTGCTTGGCAAAGGAAGAAAGAATAAAAGGTTCCATTTGGCTATGTGGCTCACCTATAAAATCTACTAATGTTAAATAAATGTCTTTGAAATGCACTAATAATGTCATATCAATACTAAAGAAAGTCTGCTGGATCCAGAACACTTCCCCTGATGCGTATATGTAACGGGCTCATCGGTTTGTGTTCAGCACGAGCACTTCCTGACGGGAGGCAAAGTAAATTCATCATTTTGGTATCTGAGATTTTGTTTGGAGGTTTTACTGTTCTGCTCTGCAGCAAAGCTTTTTTTTTTTGTTAATAGATATATGTTGTCTGAGCTGGAAAGTGCTCCAGCCCAAATTCCTTCTGCCATTGTAATGGTAAACGCTGGATGAGATTAGCTTTTCATATTCAGTGCAATAAATCATCTCCTCTGCAATGTAGGTAGCTGTATACTTTAGATGCAGCAATACCAACAGTGATGTTAAACAAAATATTTCTTTAGAAAACACTTGAAAAGATAAGTGAATAAACTCTTCTTGGATTCTCAGCTCTGAATAGAGGCAGGTGCTTTAAAACTAAGCTGTTCGTATATTTAATGCAGTTATAGTGGTGACGGACTATATGGAAAGAAAAGGGGTGTATAACTTCTGCTGACACAGCCGAGTGCATGGGACAGAGGGATGATTTGCTTTCCTGCTAGAAATTCAGGTCCTCTTCCTCCTCCTTCACAGCTAAAGGCTGCAGCTTGGGGAGAGTTTCCTGGATGGATGGAGAAGGGCTGGCTTGAATGGAGCTGGAGAGTGCCTGGAGGACCATTCCTGCCTGCCTCAGGTGCTGCCGAGCTAGATCCCCTCTGTTCGGGCAGCTAATGCCCTGTGACTCTTCCAGTAACTGTGTGCATGGAAAAGGGTAAAAAGGAAAAATATTTTGTGTGGTTCTACCTTCTTTTCCAGATGATTTTCACAAAACAAGGTCACTTAAACCCAGTGTGGTGTCAGGACCTATGTGCAGAGCAGCAGGTCCTGTGGCCCAGGGCTCGCTGAGCTGCAGGTGGGACCAATCCACGGGCATCAGAATGGTCCCACAGCACTGCTGCAGAAGGCTGTCCGGCCACCTCACCCCTGCTCCACCAAACCCAGCCGCTCCCCAGCCCTCCTCCTCTCGATGGCAGGCAGCACCCAGCTGCGCTGGAACAGGTTGGCTGGGCTGCCCCAGAGATCTTATTTTGAAATAAATGCAGCATCTGTATTTCTGGGTGTAGTCCCAGTGCCCCATCATCCACCACAAGGTGGTAGCTCAAAAATAAAATATTTTTAGGAAATGAAACAGCATGCAACATTATTTCTTCAGCTATGTGGTACACTTCTATTAAAATAAACTGAAGTGTATGGGTACATCATACGAGCAACGAAAAACCCCAGCTAAATGCATATGCAAAAGTTTTTCTCTGCAAACAGATAACTGCAGGTATCTGCAAAATATCTCCTAAAATGTCTCCTTTCTATCACACTGAAAACTTCCTTTCTCAGTTGTACCCATCATATAACTTAACAGACACAAATATAGCCTGTTTTTCACACAGATATGCAGAAAATCTGTCACCATTGTTTGATTCCCTACCAACAGGATTTTACTGATAACTTTTGCTTTTAAGTGCAGTCTTAACATAGCCACGCTGTATGCACATGTTGCTTCAGTAACTGATGTGTTTCTTCTCCAAGCAAGATTTGCTTCCAGAGGGTATTGCTTGAATTTTAATGCATTGGTACGCAGAGTTACAATGTGCCTATTGTTTTCTGAGTGTTAGATCAGTGAAAATAAAAAGCATTTCAGTGTGCCAAAACTGAGTGTCTGTGATTAAAGGCGTTCTGCTGTTGCTCAGTTAGGTGTTTTCAAGACAGAGCAGTTCATGTAGAAAACAATGTTAAAAGTATATTGACATATGTTGATGCAGGTATGCCTTTTGACTCTGTTACAGCCATGCTTCTGAAATAACAATGTAAGAAACAGCTTAGAAGATAGGGGGAAAAAAAAGCCTTTTTTTTTTCATTTGCCAAAGATCTTCTTAACATTCAACCTTACCCTTTATCATTTGCGAAGTTTCCTAAGTTTCTTCGCACTTAGGTGTCGCCTTGCAGGAGTGGCCGGTTAGGTAGAGAGTGTGCACTACATTTCTGTCTCAACCACTGGCTCAACCTCTGGCCAAGCCACTTCGCCTCTCCGGGCTTCCTCCCTCCAGGCTTCTGGGAGAGCGTGAAGCCCCATGGCAGATGAAGAGTTTGGTGTTTCAACAGTCCGTTCATGTTTCATTTCTTCTATATGCAGTAAGTGGTGATACTGTTTCATTTGGAGACGGACGTAGAAAACAAGAGGTGAGGTTTGCTGCACGCGCTCTGCATACCTGTCTTTAAAAAGGAATTTCTGAGCTGAAGAGTTGCTGGTTTATTCTGACAGAAACCAGGTATCTATCAGGGATGAAGCAGTGGTAATTTTTAATGAATATCATCATGAAATTAATACAGCCCAGATGACCCTCCTGTTGAAAAATGTTTCAATCTATGCTCTTTCAAAACCATTAAGAGAATAATGAGAAGAGAGTCTGCTTGTCTTGCTTGAAAGATGTTGATAGATTTGAGGACATTTGTATTCTTGCTAACAGAAAAAAAAAAAAAGAAAAAAAAAGATCCCTACTCTTCCAGTAATGACTATTTTCTGTAAAGGGAAGCGAGCCATTTTGGAGGTAGCGTGAGGACACGGAGCTGTACCCGGAATGGCAGACGGCTGCATCCTGACAGAATACAACTCCAGGGAAGGAGCCGCTATGTGCTCTGTCCCAGCGCTCTGGGAGACGTTCGTTAATGCAGTCTGTGATGTTATGGTTAAGGGAACTGTTCCGTCTCGTCATGAAAAAATTTGGTCATTACCGAAGTTTGCACTGGGACTTGCTTGGTATCTCTTTATGCTAGAGCAGTTATCGAAGAAGTAGTTTAAGAAGGTACAGGGACAAAGTCTTTGTTTAAATAATGGCTCTTGGTACCTCTGAAGGAGCTGCTACTGGTGCACTCTGAGTAAACAGCATTTTTAAGAATCACTTTAATAATTTTAAAAAAGCTCCTGGTGTTATTCTGCTCTAGCTCATGACGGCTGGGAGCTGGGTCCCCTGCAAAGGTCTCTGTGCCCAGATGTTTCCAGACTCTTCCTTTTCTTTTGGTTAGGACCATGCTAAAAAATACCAGCCTGCTGATGTGAACACAGCAAAGGACTCGCTCGTGGCAGCTGAGTGGGCAAGCACAGCAGAGCCCAAGCTCCCCTGGCAAGGTGCATACGGGGAGCCAGACCCCCTCCCAGCTCCCTGGTTCCAGGGGGGCTACGTACACCCTGGCTCTGGCTCCCCAGGGTAAGTCTGGCTGCATCTGCGCAGTGGGGGACCAGTCTCCATGCAACGGCAGAGAGGTGGAGATGATGGATGGAGCTGATGGTCCTTCGGGTCACACTTGGGCAAGGCAGGCTGCTGCCAGCCTGACTTCTGCATCCCCCGTCTGGGAGAAGGGGAGTACCTGGGTGTGAGAGGGAGCCGGCGCCAACAAGAAGAGCAGCCATCTGCCATGATGCAGATGAATGATTTATTTCTGGGGGAAAAGAGAAGCAAAAGGGGGTCACAGCATGCTGGAGGTGGGCTGTGGTGGCCTGTAGCAGCTTCCCAGTGGGGACAATTACCAGCATCACCCTGGGTGTACTCTCTGTGCTGATTTCCTAGAAGGTTTTTTATTGCTTTATTTGAAGTTCGCTTGCATTTCACTGGCTGATGCCCTTGCTGCAGCATTATCGATTAGCTTACACAGCCCAAGGAATGTCAGACTGTTAGCATCAAAGAAGAGCTAAGTCTGCGCCACGGTCACGGCTGGCTGTTGCAGAGATGGCAGGGGATTTAGTGAAAGCCTCTCCAAAGCCTGCAGCAGAGCTGGGGAGCTGGCATCGCTCAGCGACCCAAGGCGCGAGTGGCCCGGGGCTGCAAGCAATGCTGTCCAACACGCAAAAGTGTTTAAAAGCTGAAAGAGCCTCAAAAGTGAGATCAAAGACCACAGAAATCATTAAAAAGTCCCTCTGAAGTACTCAATCACATATAGACTATATCGCTTACTACTAAAGGCTGAAAAAAGATATAAGAATTCCTGTTTGAGTTTCCAGGACCCCAGGATACCCGTGAGGACAAATGTTTGAGTGAGGAGGGCGGCAGGAGTGAGCCCACAGCCAGGATGGGCAGTGTGGGGCTGCATGCCTGCAGGCATCGTGGTCCACACACCATCCCTCCTGCCCCGGACCCGCTGGGCAGGCACGACCCCACAGCCCCACCATGGCATGGCTCGGCCGAGCAGTCCCCGCTGCTGAAACACCACGTGTTGGTGGTAAAGTTAGCTGGGACATTTCAGGCAGTGCCTTTTGGTGTGGGTTTGGTTTATTTCTAGCTTGGAATATGTGTCTTTACAAACATTTAAATCAATGCAAATTTTAATCTTATTGTTCAAGACCTAAATTGGTGCAAACCTGACATGATTTTGCCACCAGAAATTGAAATGGATTGTTTCAAATGCCAAATTAAAAACGTTCTTCAAACAGCCATGTAACAGGAGAATATTTTGCCACTGGAGGTTCAGCCTTTCCTTCTAGAGAAAATGGTGGTGGTGCAGTTGATACACTGGAGGGAAGGGATGCCATCCAGAGGGACCAAGACAGGTTTGAGGAGTAGGTCCATGTGAACCTGATGAAGTTCAACAAGGCCAAGTGAAAGGTCCTGCATGTGGGTCGGGGCAACCCCCGCTATCAATACAGGCTGAGGGATGAAGGGATTGAGAACAGCCTTGTCGAGAAGGACTTGGAGGGACTGGTGGATGGACATGACCTGACAACATGTGCTCGCAGCCCAGAAGGCCAACCGTATCCTGGGCTGCATCAAAAGCAGCCTGGCCACCAGGTCGAGGGAGGGGATTCTGCCCCTCTGCTCTGCTCTGGTGAGAGCCCACCCGGAGTCCTGCATCCAGCTCTGGAGCCCCCAGCACAGGAAGGACATGAAGCCTTTGGAGCGGGGCCAAAGGATGGCCACAAAAATTATCAGAGGGCTGGAGCACCTCTCCTATAAGGAAAGGCTGAGAGACCTGGAGCTGTTCAGCCTGGAGAACAGAAGGCTCCAGGGAGACCTTTTTGTGGCCTTTCAGTATTTAAAGGGGGGTTACAAGAAAGACAGAGAGAGACTTTTTACCAGGGCCTGGAGAGACAGGGCAAGCAGAACCAGATTTGAACTGAAAGAGGGCAGATTTAGATTACATGTGAAAAAGAAATGCTTCACTATGAGGGTGGTGAGGCACTGGAACAGGTTGCCCAGAGAAGCTGTGGCTGCCCCTCCCTGAAGTGTTGAAGGCCAGGTCGGATGGGGCTTTGTAACACCTGATCTAGTGAAAGGTGTCCCTGCCCATGGCAGGGGGTTGGACTAGACGATCTTTAAAGGTGCCTTCCAGCCCAAATCATTCTATGATTCTACGGTTTTGCCAGAAAATTCAGTCCCAGCCCTCTGCTGGATGCTGTCAGCGAATATCTGTGCTGTCCTCCAAACACTTCAAGCCCACTCTGCCTTGTGTGGCTTTCTCTGGATGCAAGTATGTTTGCAGTGGTTGCTTCTGCGGGGAGATTCCTGAGGTGCACAGGCTGCAGGGAGCGAGCAGAGGGGCTTTTCCTTTCCTCTCTGCGCCTCGCGTATCAGCACACTGTGAGCTCTGGGAGCACTGTGAGCCTCCAGGAGGTTTTAAAAGCTTCTTCTTTCTTTTTATCCTTCACTAAGCATTATTCAGCGTGCATTTCCACAGTCCTTTTGCTGTGCTGTTAGCCCAGCAATCAGCTTCCCCCCTCATTGAGCTCAGTGGGAGCTGAGACACAGAAGTTTATTAGTCCGAAAATTAGCCCTGGCAAGACGAAGAGCTGGCAGAGCGCCCGTGCGACCACTGTGTCTCACACGAGCATGGTCCCCATCACAAGCCTGCCTCAGTTTTCCCACCGTGTAGCCCCCCACCTTGCTAGAGCCGGCTCCTATTTAGTTAGAAGTTGGGTCTGTTTCAAGCAGGCTTAGGTGCTGCTCCTACCCGGGCGGGAGGGAGGTCCTACGCCCACCCTCTCTTAATGGGCACAGTTGTGGGGATGCCGCAGGTAAACTCTGAAACAGACGTTGCCGAATTCACTTCCGAAATGGAAAACAACAACCAGCTCATCACTCTCTATTACTTATTTTGAAATTTGGTTTGTATACGCTGGCTGTTTTGACTGCTGATTCATCTGCGATGAAAGCTCATGTGATAGCATCAGAGAAATTAGCTTCTAGCTGGTGGAAAGAATACAGATCTCCAGATGCTTTCGCGTCTGGTGAGATGTATGTAGCATTTTGGGACTGTCCTGGAAATAGAGTAACCAGACATTTTAATTAAAAAGATAATTACACTCGCATTTTTTTCTCTTGTATTGCATGGATTCAAGCCAACAGGTGCTTTTGTTGTGAATCTGAGGGGTAGAATTCATTAAAAGCTTGGCTTTCAAATAATAAACCTGCAATAGTGGATGAATCCCACAGCGAATTACTGCACTTGGAGCTGGGGGATACATAGGGCCCTTTTCATTCAGTCAACACACCTCTTGATTTCCATCGGGTTTAGGACGGATGGCATCTTGTGTGCCCTGGAGCAATCCCAGGAACGCCTGTCTCCAGTAGTAAATCCCCTAAACATTCACAAAACCCGCACTAAGAGGATCACAGCCTCACTGCAGGACATCATTAATTTGATATTTATTTCCCGTCTCAGGCGACTGTCGCTTGGATCTGAGTCTCATTCTGGACTAGCGTGGGAAATAACTCCATCACTATCACCAAAGAAAGTATGTTGCAAAATCCCCAGAGTAGTTTTTATTTAAAATGTTACTATCATAAAATTCCAGACTGTGAAATGAAGACCTCGGGTTCCCATTCCAACCTTACCCACCCCCCCCTTTTTAAAATATATAGATATGTAGTCACAAAACATAAAACATGCTGCAATGATACAAATATATTTTTTGATACGGAAATTACAGTACATTATAAACCATGAAAACAAATTGAGGCACTAGACTGTACATCAGCTCTGTTCTGCACTGGCTGTGAAGCTGTTAGACTTGCTTTCAATGAACAAAAGAATATTTTCTTTGTTTGGTGAACATAACTTTACGGGTCATATCAAATGATGTGCTTTGTTGTGAGACGTCACCAGGGTTGCTGGTCCTTTCAGAACCACAACGCACCTACACAACACGTATCGCTGCCACAATATGAAAAATAATAACTTTATTGAATGTACAACTCAAAAAAACCCAACAAAAACCCCACCGGTTATTATTAAATACATAATTATTCCATACAGTGGTTAGTTTATATTACACTGCATTGGCCATTGGAACAAATGAAATTTAATAAATAATGCACGGGAATGTCTCATTTACGCCTCTGTTCGTAATTCTGTGCTATGCTCCTTTCAGAGGACCCTGCAAAAAAACAAAGCAGAATGAATTGCGTGGTGCAGCCTTGCATAAACCCCAGCAAGCCCAAGGAAACGTCAGAGATCTGCAGCCCGCTGGGTCACCACCGGACCCCGTCAGAGCGTTTAGACCCAAGATGAGGGATCCTGGCACAGCCTTGAGCTGCTTTGATTTGGTTTTACCCCTCAGGCTACCCTCGAGGGGGCTGAAGGTCTAAGCAGTGCTTTCTACCTCTCGTCTATCGAGCTCCTTGAAGCACCATTAGCTCAAAGCCTTTTTACGTTCCAGCAATCCATCTAGCTGATGGCGTCTCAGCACTCAGATCAATTTGTGGGTAGAGACTTTCTGCATAGACATTGCCAGCTTCTGTCCTGCAGAGTCAGCTCTTTGCCAGGTTTAAACCCTCCCTGTCCCCAAGCCCTGCACACGGGGATACCTTTCACTAAAACCTGCAGCAGGAGCTAAGCAAACCTCATACTAACCTGTGGACCAGCCACAGCCTGAAATAGTCTTCAGTAATGTATTTAGCATTTAGCAGCAGTAGACATCTCCTCACTCTTTTAAAATGAGAGGGAAACCCAGACAGACCTTCTTGGGCAGAGCCTGAGCACGGGGTGATGCAGCTGGTCACCAGAGTCATCTTCGCTTCGACCCCAAAGGGAGGATTGCTTTCATGCAGTGTATGCATGCCCGACTACTGCATGCAACACACAGCTTGCCTGGGGGCCTTCAGCACTGCATCCTACAGGGAGCTGGCATTCTGGATCAGTCAAGGTTTTAATTAATTAGACTTCCATTTTTACTGGGCTAAATAGGAAGCAAGTTGTTCTTTCTTTCTCAGTACGCATTATTGTAGTATCTTTACTGCACATGTGACTGTTTTCTAGCTTCTACCAGGAGCGTTCACCCGACAGACGGCCCAACTCGGGAGACAGTCAGTGTCAGACCGCATTTTACCAACCCGGGGACCATGAGACCAGCATCCTGGTAACCTGCTTTGTCACACGAGGTTTTAAGTCAGCACGGCTCACACACCCAGCAGCGGGGCGGTCTGAGCTGCTACACATTGCCAGGGGACTCTGGGGCTTTCTGCAGAAGAAAACCACAGCACTGAGGCATGGCACCGAGAAAAGATCCCATCCAGTTAAACACCTTTCACTAGGGAGAAGTAAAGACAGTCCTAGCACATACTCCTGGTCTTGCTTTGATTACACAGTTCTTAGGACCTATCTTCTCCTCCAGAGGAGCAGAAGCAACTTCCTAGCATTTTCCTCTCAGGGAATCAGGCAGAAACCCAGTCAATTCTAGTTTTACCTGTCAGGCAGGTATTACATAGCCCAACAGGGTAAAACTTCATTATTCCCCTTTGTTACAAATACCACATAACAGTATCCTGACTGTATCACCAATTTTTAAATTAGAGCAATCAAATATTGGCCTTTTTTAAACATTTGCTGTATTTTACACTCTCATATTAATGTAAATGTAATCCCAGTGGAAACCAAACCAAATTTGTTAGTTCCAGGCTATTTACTTTTGTGATAGCAGATATATTTACAGGTATTGTGCATTTAATAGATATTGCCACCACAGATAAAATTGTACAAAATTATTCATGAAACATAGCAATTTGCAAAATGATGCAGAGAGCAGTATTACTAGTCTGAACAGGGTTTAATTGAAAATAAAAGTTACTGACAACCATAATTGCAGCATATAGATCACAGCGTGTATCCACATAATATAAAGGTGTCAGCTAGTAATTTAACTTTTATCATCCATTTAAGAAAACAGTGAGAACTATTTCAGAGGTGTGAAGTATGCATTAGGGTTTTTTCATTATTTTAATTCCTATTCTGGGGAATTAACTGACACTTTACGGTTCACAGTGAGGGATTTCCTCCTTACAGCCCTATAGCACAGGGAATGCAGAACGACTAGCAGTCTGCAGTTACCCACAGGGGTTGTGCACATGAGGGAGGAGGATTCTGCCCTAAATGGATGCTGTTCAAATATAACAAAAAATTCACAGCATCAGTTCAAATCTTAGAATGCTTTTTGCTGGGTTTTTTTAGGTAAAATGAAAAGCTGGAGGAAGCTGGGAATGTTTAACAGCTTGACCTGCAAAATGAGATGATGTTAACGGCAGATCTCTGCTCTTTCACCTCCTGCTCAAGTTTGAGGAGCAGTGATTGGCAGACAGAAGGAGGGTATCCCTTTATCTGGGGAGATTTGGATTTGCATCACAAGTTTAAATGAGCTTTACATTTTCAGCTTCTGATTTTTTCCTGATTGGTCAGCAAAATTTCATTTTTTCTTGTAATAATACTTTGGAGACTGGCAGAACACGCTGTCAAGGACAGGGGCAGTAAAGAAAGTGCCCTGGGGTCTTCTACCTGACCTTGCCTGCACTATGGCAGCTCAGACCAGCCTGGTCATCTCAAGCATTAGGGTGAAGCGGACCCTGAAATATTTTGGTTAAGAAAGAAAATCCTGGTCCTTTTTCAGAGAACTCTAGGTCTATGGTACATAAAAGCTGCTGCTTCTGTCTGCTGGGAGAGAACAAAGACGCAACAGAATGAAGAGGCTACATACCACCAAGTACCAGATGTAGTCATATACATACCAGAATTTAAAGATCTTTTGCCCATAAGTCCAACAAAGGAGTCTGTTTTATGCCCTGCAAAAATATATTTGGGGGTGTTTTAATACATTTTCAATAGGCAGGCTTTTAAGATAACATGTTCTCGTGAGGAAGGAAGACCCAGGCTCCAGAACCGCTCATCTCACATGCTAGTTGTTCACCCCACTCTCAAACAACGGAGAATGAACATCAGTCTGACTAATCAGACTAAACAGGTGAGACCAAGGCACAGGCCAGTTAGTGGACATCATCTCATTAACTCAGATAGACTTTTTTGGGTTGTTTTGTGGTGTTTTCAATTATAATGGAAAAACCAATGGCAAATAACCAATTCTTATTCCTCTCCCAGTACAATTCCTATGGATTTGAGCAGATGCACAAGAAGGCAGTGTCTTGGTATAGCCTGCACCTCCATGACGATTCTGATTCTGATATCTGATTCTACCTGGTGGTGTTTTTTTCTGTAACACGGAAAAAAAAATCTTCCTCACGGGTCAGGCAGAGCCCTTACTGGAGAGAGAACCAGTGGAACTCTATGTCTGGACACGTCTGAGCTAGACAGTCTGGCTCTATTTTTGGAATATTTATGAGTTCAGATACGACCTTCCTGTCCCATTAGTACTCCTCAAGGCACTGGATGCGTAGAAGATAAATTACTCCAAGTTTTGGCCTACAGCATGTATCAGATACAACGGTAGCTACAGTTTCAGGTAAGGACCAAAAAGGAGCCATTCTTCTTTCTTTAAGCTGACTTTTAAGGCAAAGTTAGAAAAATGTCTTTGGAAAGAATTTTGCTTGGCTAATTTATCCAGAAACCAAGATAAATGATGCTCAGACCTCACAGGTATTAGTTCAAGCTGAAGCAGTTTCAGAAAGCTATAACTTTTTACTTTAGTCAGCAGGTATTTGGCATGAGCTTTGTATCAAATTCTTTAATTGGTCTTCCAATACATAATCCTAGTGATAAAATCTTGCGGCTAGCAGAAGGCCAGGACAGTTATTGACCTCTGTGGACAGAGAAGGTCTCACAGAATATAAGAGCATTTTTACTTATTAAAAGTCTTCCAGCTACAGCCTAAGCATTTTCAGCTAAATTCAGAGAATCAAACGGTCACTGTGCAGAGCAACACCGCACCGCTGACACCACCTCCCGCAGGGTGTTACACAGAAGCAAAGCAAGGCACACTTACTAATGGGGCAAGATACGCCTGTTTGTATGGCAGCAGATCATCGGTCAGCCCCTGCTGGGAGCGGGGGTCTGATTCCCACCCAGGCGATGCTGAGAGCACGGATACAGCATCTCGCATGCGACGACAGGCGCTCTGCTGTGCAATCATTCTCAGGGATTTTGGGAATTCACTATTATAATTTTCCAGATTTTGCCGTCTTAATTGCACCTCTGAGTCTGGCAGTCAGCCTGCCTTGCCTATGAGAAAGGCTTACAGAATCCCCCCCATGGGAAATAAGAGAGAGCTGCAACATCCACATATTAATGTGGACTGAGATCTCAAAGCCTGTGGCGGCTCAGATGAGGTTACAGGCTCAAGGCGACACCGAGGGGGTTCAACCCTTTGACAGAACATTTCTCCACCACCGGTGCTGCCAGTCCTTCACTGAACTCCGTCACCTTCTAACCAGTCCCCTCAAACACACTATTCCCCATTTGTATATCTTCTAATGATCACTTAAAATACTTGCATTTTTTAAAACTTACTTTTGTGAGAGATCTGGCCATATCCTGATTGGGAGAGGAAAAGAAAGAGAAAAAAAGGAAAAAGAGTTGTTCAAAAAGGATTGGCATATACACATGATGCTATTGCAATGCTTTGAAGAATCAAATACAGAAACTACCCTACGCATATTCCACTGAAGGGGAATTAAGGCAATCATTTACAACTGCATTTCTTTTTGAACAGACTGCAAAGCCTTGTTTCAGCTAAACCCACGCGGTTTAGATCTGTTTAGCTCCAAGGTGCTTACATCAATTCTTGGGTCGGTACACCTGCAGGAAACAAGGCAATAATTGCATGCACAATTTCCACACTCCATCAGTTCAGTGGCACATATGCTGACCTGTGAATTATCGTGATACTCCTTACTGGTATTTACGTGCTGTAACTGGTGTGCACTTAACACCGTAATGTGAAGCCTGCTCTTTCCCAATCGGTGAGGATACCTGTCTTGAACTTGCAAAAAAACAAAGCAACACAACCAAACCCCGACACCCCACACACCAACTTCTGAGCAGGACTGAGCGCGTTCAAGCGGAGCGGCACAAGGAGGAGAGGCATGCAGAGGCGTGAGAGGGAGCCAGCCCCCTGCCCCGCTCACCGGCATCCCGCTTGCCCATGAGGCCGAAGAACTGCTGGGGCCGGGGTCTCCGGGCCATCCTCTGCAACAAGTGCTCCAGGGGCAGCGGCAGCTCCTCCTGCGGGGCGACAGCGCCGGGGCTCAGCGGGACCCCCCGGGGGGTGCAGAGCCCCATACCCCCACCTCCAGCCCCCGCACCCCCCAAGCCCCCGCAGCCCGCCCGGGCTCACCTTCACCGGGTCGCCGTCGGACCAGTCGGACCAGTAGCTGAGGTCGTCGGTGGCTCCCAGCTCCTCGGCCAGCGCCTGCGCCGAGGCCAGGAGGAGCACGGCCAGAGCCAGCGTGACCCTCATCGCCGCCTCGAGGTCCTGCGGGGGGGCACGGCGTGAAGCGCCGGCACCGGGGGCACTGGCGGGGTGGGCAGCCCGCACGGCCCCGCACACGCACACGGGGAGCCCGGTGCGCGCCGGGGTGCACACTGCTAGTAACACACACACACCCCCGACAGATGCACCCACAGCTGGACGCCCGCCCGCCCGCCGTCTGCGGACCCCGCGCAGCTGGACACGCGCAGCAGCACACAGGCGGGCACGCGCGTCCAGCGGTGCCCCCCCGCACGCTGACACACGGAGTGACTCGTACGCGCGCCCTCACGCGCAGGCACGCACCGGGATACTCACACCTCCACGCAGACACGTGTCCGTGCGGGTGCACACCCCCCCCCTCCCCGCACACCCAGGTATCCGCACGTCCGGCTGCCAGCTCGGGGCCCCGCACACCAACAGCTGCGCGCCGCGGGTGCACACACGGACCCGCATGCAAAGACACGCGTGGCTGGCGGTGCGCGCACCCCCCTCGCACGCCCGCACGGGCACAAAGCCACCCCTGCGCGGAGAGGGGAAGGCGCGCACACACAGGCACGCACAGCCCCCCCCCCATGCACACACACACAGACCCCCCGCACAGACACGTACAGACGGACACGCAGAAGTACACGCGCGCACACCCTCACAAACACCGAGACGAGCGCACGCATGTCGGCAGGCACACACGGACGGACGGACGGACGGACACGGTCCCGCAGGCACACGCACCGTCTGCACCGGGGAGGGCGGGCGCTGCTCTCGGCCGTCGGCGGGAGCACTCCCCGCTTTATATACCTGGAGACGGGGAGGGCCGAGGCCGCCTCATTTGCCTAAATGCAATTACCCCCCCCCCCCCCGCCCCCCGGTTTTATCGTCCCAGCCCCGCGACAGCCCCCGCCCCCCGCCCCCGCGGCCCCTCCCGGCGCTGCGCGGGGCCGGGGAGCGGGGAGGCGGCCGAGCGATTCCCCCCCTGCCCGCCGCCTCTCCGGGACCCCAGGGCCGCCCCGTCCGGGCGTCAGGGTGCGGATGCCGCTTTTCTCTCCACACACCCCCCCCCCCAACCCCGCACCGAGGGGAGAGCTGCTGCTGTCCGCAACCGGCGGCACCGCCCGGGGGGCGAGCAGCGGGCAGCGGGCAGGGGCCGGGGGGCCGGGGGACAGCGCCAAGCGGGGACCGAGCACCGGCGGGGCCAGGAGCGAGTGAGGGGTGCACGAAGCTGAGGAGGGTCCCATCGCCCGGAGGGTGCAGCGTCTGGGGGGCCGGGCACCCTGGGGCTGGTGCGTGTGCTTGCGGCGGGGCTGCCGGCGCGGGGTACCGGGTGGGCACAGCTGGGCTGGCCGCTCCGGTGGGGCGAATGCCGCCCCTGAAAACCGGCCGGTATCTCCAGCAGCGCACCTCTGCCTCCATCCTTCCCCTCCGGTGGGGCGAATACCGCCGCTGGAAACGAGCCAGTCTCTCCAGCAGCGCATCCCTGCCTTCAGCCTTCCCCTGCAACAGCTTTGCGTTGCTGCCGGGGTTCTGCCCGGGTGACTGTTCAGGCTGTCTTCCGTTTCACAGTTGTTCCATCTTATTTCTCCAAGGTCAGTTGTGCACAAGGAGTTCTCAGTTAACCTTGGTGGTCCCTCAGCACCAGTGCTGTCGTGGTGTATGGTACCAGAGCCTGGATCAGGCAGTCTGTGCAGAGTTTGACAGGAGCTAAAGGTGTTCCTTTTGAGAAAGAAGAGATTGCTCAGAAGCTGGAATCGGCTTCCCGGTACCACTCCTCTGCTTGCTCCGGGGTGCTACCATGAAGGTGGCCTTGCTGACAGTAGCAAACCTCCTCTCCAAGACATGTAACAGCCAACCTAAGAGGGACCCGGCACCTTGTTTGCTAAGTAAAGGCATAACTAACTCCAGGCCTCCCTGTTGGACAAAAATGCTCCCTCAGGCCTCAGAGTATTCCCCAAAGCACAGCCAGGCATGAGCCGCTTCCTGATTCTTGTGGGTGTCTACACTCGGTCTGTAGGACTCGGCACACAGATGAGCAAGATTCTGGCCCAGTGATGTGAGGGTCCCTCTGAAGTCAACACGAGCTGCTTGAGAAGGTGGCTGAGAAAAAGAGTGGTTTGGGGGAGCCCGCTGAGGGACTTCACGCAGCCCAGGCACCTGCTGTGGGCACCTCTGCTGAGACCTCCAGCGTGGGCGGTGTGAGTGCTCCTCAGCCCGCCTATCAACAAGCTGGCAGAGATGACGTTGTTTAGCAGCTCTGGGAACCCAGAACATCGCATTATCGTGCTGCAGCTTTGCAGCGTTCCCTTTGATGTGCGAACTTTGAGGACCCTTGAAGGAAAATTGTTTTCTTGTGTTCTTTCATTACGTTGCTTCTGTTTGCTGTAACGACAACGGACCGAAAGGTCAGATATATCAAACCAGGCATGCCAATCCTACGAGTGCTGATGAAGCTCATGTTTTACAGAAATGCCAAGAACTCCCAGCTTCCTCTGAAGTCAATTTCTATCATCCAGGAGTCCATGATAAGTACGACAAGTGCGATAAATTTGAACTGAACAGTCCTATCTGTTCTGTAATTCAGCATTTTATCACAATGGATGTAATCGTAGCTTGACCTATGAAATTACAGGGATTTTCTTTTTTAAGAGAGCAAGAGATGGAAAATTTAGAAGCAGTCCTTTCTATTCTTCAGAGATTTTAATGAATCCAAGTACTTTATCTCAGACATTTCTAATAGTTTGGGTGGGAGTGAATAATGACTAATAGGTCAAGCTCACTTTTCTCTTTCTCAATTTCTAAAATAAATTGGCTGCTTAATCTTCCTTTGACCTGCAATGCCTGGACATTACCCTGTGGACTTTTCAGGAAGTGAGCAGATTTCATGGCTAGTGAGCAAACCCAATTACTAGGAAGACTTTCTGAGTTCACTTTTTTCACGTGGAGTGGAGGTAGAAGGCTCATATAAGGGACCAAGAACTGCATCCTGACCTGGAAGCGGCTGAAGCTCCTGGCTTTGTGCTGCCTGGTCTCTGCGCTAGGGCTGCATTAGAGTGTGGTAAAATGTCCTTTATGCACAAACAAATAACCCCCTCAGTTTTGCCAGAAACTACCTCTGCCTCAGATGCAAGGTATCAGTGGTTGTACATCTATAAGCTACCCTGTGAACAAGTATGTGAAAGAGCGTGCAGGTACAAGGTGTTTGTGTTGAATGTCCCTGCTCTATCCACGCTCAGGGCACCGATCCCACCCTCTTGTTACAGTTAGACCGTGTGATTTCTAATAACTAGCGTGAAGATTTTTGTTCATGAATCAAGAGATCATTCACGCCAAGGTAACCCAAATAGGGGTTGACATTTCCTGTAGAAGTGAGAGAGAAAAGCTCTTTTGGGGCGCTTATCCAGATATTTCAATCGAGCTTAGGAACTGGATTACAGGCTTTTGTTGCGGCTTGAATCTCAACACTAATGGAAAACTATTTGGGAAGAAATTGCTTCTGAAACACACCTCAGAGAATTGCTTTTTCGATGGGTTTAATGTGATACATCCTGTGTGATGATCCTTGTGAAATGTTTATTTGAATTTTAGAACAATGTTTTGGTTTCCAGTAAAAAGTCCAATAGTTTCATAATAAGACATGTTGGCTGCTACACTGCTATCAAGTGATTCTTATACCACCAACAAACAGCTAACATGCTTGGGAAAATAGCAAATTATATGTGACCATGTAAGATCTTGTGTAGAATGCAAATCTGAATTGTTGACATATACACAATTTCAGAGCACTTGACAACAAATGAATGCACCTAGCATTGTTTTTCAGTGGCCTTATGCTGTATAATTATACACTATATGCCTAAACCTAGAGTCTAATTCTCTCATATGCTGAGATCTCTTTTCATCCCTTTACCAGGGACCTACAAATAACAGAGACAGCTCCAGAACAGTTATCTTATATAACTTCAACAAATTAGGGATGAGATGCAGTCTACCTAAACGCAGTGATCCTGTCTGTAAATATACCAGACTTGAGCTCTGATTTCTATCGTGACAAGAACACTGGAAATGTTCTTTATTGTAAACACTGAAAAGAGAGACCACGATTGATGGCCTCTTGAATTTTTCATAGGTATGTTTCTCCAGGGGAAATAGAATGATTTCGATTACAGATAAGGAGTCTTTGTAACAGAGTGATTGATTTTGACACTAAGATTATTTATTGGCACAGTATCCGAGCGGCACCAGGAAAATTAGCAGAACTCACGTCAGTATCCTGATTTTCTGATTAAGCATGGCCAGGTTAGTAAATTACTCTTTCACCTGTATTTTAAATTTCACATTACATATTTTTCATCTGTAATTTTTCCTTTAATAAAGGTTTACATTTTCAGAGAATATACTTGTACATATTAATGTATCTGAAGCATATATGATAATTATGCATGTCTCTCTCTCCACCCTCTTACCCCACATAAAGAGTGAGAGATTATTCTTCTGCTTGTGAAGTCAGATGTTGTAGGTTCAATTATATTGTGCTCACTGGCAGGCAAGAAGGGGAGCAGTGAGATCTGCATGCCACAGGAATGACCTTTTCTGGGCCAGCACATGCAGAAGCAAGGCTGATCTTGCAGTTAATCATGTGGTAAGAGCTGGAAATGAAATGTGGGTCTTTGGTTCTTATTTTGAAAAGAAAAGTTCCTGGGTTTCCCCACTCTTCTGACCCCTGTCATCTTTTACATGCCCATCGTAGTTCTCCATCCTGCCAAGCAACTAGTATCACTTGTGTCTGACCTGGAGTGAGCTTCTTTGACCCTGATCTGAGGCCCATTTTTGTTCACACTAAGTTAGTCGTACAGATGGGATGCAGGACCAGCTGAAAGGAAAATAAATGGCAGGGTATTAAGATGCTGAATGTAAACACCTAATGTAAATACAGCAGGCAAGGCTATCCTCCCAACGTAGTAGCTCTATAGGCAATCAGCTGCAAGGAGAATAACTGCAGTCTTGTCAAGATCCTCGAGCTAGTTGAGAAAGCATGTTCTTGGAGGAGAAAAAGCATCTCCTCTCAACCATTTGGATGTCTCGGAGAGAGAGAAGCAAAGCCATGCAGCACCAGCTCTACACCTGCAAGAGCGGTGGGGGAGCTGGTGAGGAGAAGGAGGGAGGGCGGCTCTCCGACTCCTCAGGGATTCTCTTCAGCTCGTAGGGGCTGAGCAGCTGCCAAAGCCTCTGTGGCGTTGCTAGAGCTGTATTAATTCAAAGCAAAACTAGAAGATCTGGACTTGCAGCTGCTTGGAGATGCTTTACCATAACTCTCCAAGCAGTTTTCACAAGGAACACAGAAGATGCAATGTTCGCTCACTTTTGTTCAAAGAAACCAACAGTGAGTGACAGTCTAACCACGCATTTTAACAGCAAATACAGAATGGTATTCACCTCACAGACACAACCACACATTTTAACAGCAAATACAGAATGGTATTCACCTCACAGACACAGAGTCTGTCTTTTTTAACCATGAACACAGTTTTTTCCACATTTGCCATCACCAGCAGAATGGCCAGGGGCAACCCTGAAATGTGGCACAAAATCTTTCCAGGGCTGAGGTAGACTGTGAGCATCACTGGCCTGAGCTCGACCAGAAAAGACTGCAAAATGAACTCTCCTCACAGTGCAAAGGACTCAGAGCAGCCGAGGACCAGATGCTTCAGATTAACCAAGTTCATCACTCTTGGAAGAAAATTGCTGACATCACTTTGTTCTGATGCAAACAAAGACTGTTTGTCTCCCAAATACTAATTAGATTACAAACATATTTATTAGTCAGTTGATTTGATTCAAACTGAACCTTCTGAGTCTGGAGCTCACTCCTTAAGTCTTTTTACTTCTACTGTCCAAGATTATTTGAAAGCTACCTCACAGTGACATGTGAGGTTAAAGGGAGAGTTTAAACTTACTTCATTAACAAGTGAGAGCAAAAAGCTGACTTTTAATCTAGCCCTAGCATACATTCTACAAAGATTTTCGTAGGAAGGATGATCTTTTCCCAGCTATCCCTCGAAGACTGGCCTTGGTCTTATTGAATTTTGCAGATGGATCATCAAAGCCAGGTCCTTGGCCTGTTTTCAACACCCAAGTACCTGTCTGATCCTGCCACCAGAACCCGTCCTCACGGCACCGAGTGTCCGCTGGCTCCTGCCACAGGCAGTGGCAGAAGAGGAGGATGGTCACGCTGGAGTGAGCACCCAGGAAGAATAACACTGGTCCCGTGCCACGGGAATACACAAGAGCACTTCTTGGTTATCCCGGAAAGCGATGGACACATGGCAGTTCCACTTACTCTTTTTTCTCCTTTTTTTATCCTTGTGACATGTGCAACAGCAGCCCTCCATTGCTGGGCACGAGGCTGGGTAGCCTTGCCTCCCGCCGCTACTTCCAGATGTGCTCTGGCAGGCAGGACGAGGCTGGCTTTGCACTGGGTCCTTCTGCCGATCCCCCACAGCTTCCCGGTGTTCATTGCAACGGCAAAAAGGGATTAGTGCTGCTCATGGCTGCTACGATCTGTGCTTAACTGAAACAGCTTCTTAACTGGGGATCAGTCGCTGGTGAATCATCCTCTTTCTTACTCTGTCTTAGAAACTACATAATTTATATGGCTATATCGCCATTAAATATTAATATTTTTCTTAGTAAATGTACATTTAGAAAAATAGATTCGGAAATCAGCAGGATATAAGGGTATAGTTTCAGCAAAGCCTAAATGAATTCTAATATTACTACAACTACCATTTCTTTTAGTAGTTTTGTTAAACAGCTTTTAGAAATCCGTAATAACATTTCATTATCTTCTTCATTATTTGCGCTTGTTGCATCTCAGTATATCTCTCTCCTTCCTTGCGTATCTTCAACAGAAGTTCACAACATCTCCAGAAGTCTTTGAAGTCCTCAAAAATTTTTCTTAAGACTTTTCTGCTTTTTGTTTACTCCACAATTTTTAGGAGACTTGGTTCTAAATCCTTAATCTATTATGAAACCCTGTGCAAAAGCTATGTAAAAGCAAGTTGGCATTTCTGGAACAAACATCCATGAACTTAGTCTTGGATGTAGCATTGTGTATGGTGAGATAAAAGAGAAGGAAAGAAAAAGAAATTGCCCAAGGATGAAATCAGTGGGAGATCTACAGAGTTAAGATGCTCAAATAAAACAGAAAAAAAGTAGAGAATGGGAGAAAACAGCAAGTGCAGTCTTTCTTGCTGCTTTGATAATCACTTGACATAAAATCTCTTTCTATGGCTTGGCTGTCTTATTTTCCAGTTTTGAATTTTATAATATATTCATTTTTTAAAAATTCTTCAGTTCTAAACTCATGTCTGTGACAAGCTCATTTTGAAGTAGGTCACTTCCTGCTGCATCATTCAGCTGGAAAGATAAAAAAAAGTATTAAATGAATTTATGGGGATCGTTTATTACATGGAACTTTTACAAAAGTAGCTGCCTAATCAAAGAAGGGCTATTTGTGCTAGAATTCAAAAGTGTGTCCTGAGGAGGAAGGTGACGGAGTTGCTGGTGGGTGCCATGGAAACCTGAGACTTTTTCATCGGCTTGCACGTGAGGCTATTTTATCTGTTTGATTTCATTGTCTCGCTGTCATCCTTTGCCGCTCACTTCACGCTGACTTCTGAGCAATTTTAAAACCTTGCCACGTCTGACACAAATGATTTAAGAAGCCACAAGCCTTCATCAGTGGAAAGAGGGGGGGACATCTTCTCACAACAAGTCTTGGGGGGCCACCTCCATGTCCAAGGAAATCAAAGAAGCCTTCTCTCCCCCTGCAGCCACCACTGCTTGATGCGAAGTCCCTGGCAGGGTGGGATCTATGTTTAGATTATTTGAATCTGTTTCTTCTAGAATTCCTTTTGATGTGCATGATGAAAGACTCAAGAGCGTTTGCAAAGGGCTGGAGGACAGAGCAGGAGCATCACACAGCCTTGGGCTAAGGAGGAGGGACTCCCTGTTGAGTGCTTGGGCCCTGGCCCTGAAAGTCAGAGCTCTAGAAGAGCCCTGTTCCTCACCCTCTCTTTTCATACATTCACATCTTGCCTGCTACAATGACTTTATTCCCAGATTCTCCCTCTGAGAGACCAATAAGCGGAGACCAATAAGCAGGGGTAAATGAGATGTCAACTGGGAAGCATCTGTGCCTTTGGGAGAGTCCTCACTTCTACTGAGCTTGTGTTCATCTGAAATGAGGCTACTGGACTGGCCTGCGACACTTGTCAATTGCAGCCCAATTAGCAATTCAGCCAGACTTGAAGGGGAAATTAATTCTTTGTAAGTTGGAGATATAAAACAAGAAGTACTCCAATTAAGAAGGTGGCAAAATTTGTGTCTTTTAGGTATGCCTGTGAGAAAATATCAGTGGGTCATCACTTGGCTAGAAATAAATGCTTTCATCAATTCAAGGCTTCACACAGCAGAGGACTATGTCATTCCCAAGTCCAAGACCTGTGTCTTCTCACCACCCAGCCGCACTCACAAAGGGATGTGCACCCGTGAGAAGGCATCTCCCTTTCTGCTGAATTTCTCCCTTTCCTGCTCGCTTGCAGCAATAAGATGTGGGCCTCACCTAATTCACAGCATTCTCCAGCAAAGGTGAAATTGTCATATTCTAGCTAATCAGGAGATGCAAGAGGTCTTATCTCAGACTGATCATTAAGGGCTGAGACCATTAAGGCCTGTGCTCTGCCTCAGTGCCAGTGCCCTCACACACGCATTGTACTCTGTGTGCGCAAATATTTTTGGTAGTTTGTATTGATTATAAAAGAGCACCCTGAATGGTTTCCCAGACAGCTGATTTTCCCAGAACATCCAGAATAACAAATTCAGACAGAAATGATGAGCAAATCTGCAGCTGTGCTAACTCCCACTTAACCTGCCAACTTGCAAGTCTGCTTGGCTCTCTGCACCCACAGCTGCATGCGTAGCTGGGTGCATTGGCTGTGTATTCCACCAGCAACGCTGCTTGTCCGCAGCCAGGAGCATCGGGAAGGAATGATGATTTGGAAAAACATAGCTCAGGTGGCATGGTGTTTACCTCCAAATGAAGGAGACTTTTCACACACATTGCATGCATTCCAAATTATGGAAGAGAAGTCTTCCTATATTTTCATATAAAATTACTAAATTTTTAGATTTTTTTAAGAGGAATTAGGTGCATAAAAAACTAAGGACCACAATGTTGAAGTGTTAGCAGCTTGTTGGAGCACCTAAAGGAATGAAATTTAGGTTCCTACTTCTCCTGTCCAACACCAGGAAGAATTAGATGCTTGTAAATGGAGTTCAAGCATCCATTGCATCACAGTGAGACCACCTGGGGTTAGTCAGTAGAAAGTGTGAAGCTCTCCTATTCTGTCCATCTTCAAGTCAGGCGTCTCATCAGCTGTTTGCTGTTCCCTGAAAGTGAAGATCCACAACCACTATACTGCAGGGTGGAGGGGAACTGCTGCGGACCGGAATGATGCCACTCATTTTATCTATTTTGAGAAGCAGATTACATGTGGATCTGATGTATTTGCTGTGCGTTCACTGGGCAAAGCATAAAAGGCAATGCATATTGCTTAGTTATTTATTCATAGGTTTAGAAAAGAAGGATGAAGGCACCAATCTTCAGGTAAAGCTCTGGTCAGTAAAACTAGACTGAAAGTTGTTGGTGGTGTTGTTAGTAGTGCTGGTAAGCTCTGAAGATATGTTGGTACCTCCATTGCAGCATTTCTAATCCATATTTAAGTAACATTCTTCATTCTACCCCAGACTAAATATACATACTGTAAGGAAGTATCTTCAAGGAACATGCTCCAGACGAAAGACAGAGTGGTGAACAGTTTCCTCCTCATCTTAGAATTAAGATAGTTTGTGCTCATAAAATGTTCATATCTTTCCACATGAATGTGCTGATGTATAATTCATAAAAATAGTAGTTGTGGTATTTCTAAGTTTGAGTAGCTTACCCCAAGTTTTGTGCAGCAAATCAAGAGAAACATGTTAAATATATTTGGACACATCAAAGATAAAAATATTACTCATAGATCTGAGGTCTTTTACCTCAGGACACATCATTTATTCTGTTTTTTGTGTGTTCTCAAGTATTTCATTAAACATAAGTAGTTTTCTCCACTTTTCTCTTGATATTTTACTTAAGAAAAATGGAAAATGACAGCATTTGCTTTCAGAGTCAAACTCTGTACTAGTATTTTTAATACTAACTTTTGAAAGCAAAGGTTTGTCTCTGGCAGACTGTGATTTGATTACAATTCTTTTATTAATGTACAGCCAAGCTCTACACACATAGTCAAGCTTACAACATGGAAAACAAATATCAGGTGAACAAGAGCGTTTTTTTCTTAAAAATGTGAACAAACATATTAGATAAAGGCTAGACTAATTTTGCCATCACTACCATTATTACTTCTATTTTAAAGGCATTTTATCTGTTCTGTACCTTTTTTAGAAAATAAATGACTTTGGTGTAATGTGACTTTTTACAGAAGTGAAGCAGTGATTAGGAGAGCATAGCCAGTCCAGAGTGTGCATAAGAGCCACTTTAATCTCCTTGATGTCAAAACATGCATAAAATTATCTGGTGCCTCCTCTTAAATAGAGATGAGTTTGTACTATTTTTGCTGCAGCTGCGCATGGAGAAGAGAGGCTATGACATTACAAGCAACTCTGGGTCTTCTGTGCTCCAAGGACACTCACCAAATGCCACACTCCCCATGTGCTCTCAAGACCTGTGGAAAAAAAGGTGATATCAGTGCTTAAGAAGCAGGAGGCAGCAACAGGATTAAAGCATGAAGATGTTCATGAAGTAGCTGCATGCAGCTGTGTTGGCAGACAATATCTTGTGTGTCCTGGAAGAAGACTCTGAAGGAACATTTTTTGGCTTCTTGAGGGAGGAAGATGCTGGTAATGGGTCACCAAAATGTCAAAACACACCTATGAATGCAACCACTTCTTCAAGTTACCTTCAGTCATATGTCCAGTCCTGGGGACCAGGACTTGTGTTAGATTGGTTTCACAATGGAAGAGGGAATCCCATCCTTCAAGAATCAGAAAGCCATTGGGGAAAAGGAGGAAACAGATACAGGTTAAAAGCTAAAGGCAGAACTGCAGCTCAGGCTGGCATGTGGGAGGTGATACTTGCTTGATGGAAACAGGAGAGTTTGGGACTTGGAGAAAAGTTTTGAGAGGTGCTTCAGCTTAGAGTCCATGGTCAGAAACTACAGTGTCCCAGTCAGCCTGTTGGGTGGCATCTCTGCTGTAGAAGATGATTCGCTTCCATGTAATACTACAAAAAGAACTGCTTGAGAAGCACAAGAGTGTGGACTCTCAGTCTATCCATCGCCAAGAAGTGCAGAGCATACTTACTGTCCCCTGATTTAGCTTTGAAATTATCTGACATTGAGAAGAGCTGGACTTGATGGCCTCCAGAGGTACCTCCCAACCTAAGTTCTTCTGTGGTGGAGAAGGGTGTACTTGGTGATGAACAGCACAATCAGTGACACAGGTGACAGTTGGTTTGGGAAACATGTCTAACTCCCTTTTTTCTTGCTACCTGCAACCATCGTCCTACGTTTCCCAGTCAGCACGGTGATCACCAAGCAAAGAATGTGCTGTTTTCAACCCAGACACTCTCCCCTGGTCAGTGCCATGGTCTGGCCAAAGGGCCTGTCTGATGCAAGGCCAGATCAGAACTGATGCTGTGGTCTGAGGTGGTAAAGGTCTGCTCCTTGATTTTGGTGTAAGTCTCTAGCACATCAGTAGGTAATCAGTGTTTTTAACTTTCGGATACAAGAAACTCCTCTTAAATGGAGCTATTTTTGTTTGGGATAAATCAAAAGATGATCTATGAAGGGTGGACACGTAAAGAGGTCAAAAAAGACAGTGATATGCTTCCTGAGCAGAGGAAGAGGTTGGGGGCAGTGAGTGTTTTTGCACTTAGGGTTCATGATTTAGGCCGCATAAATGTGCCACTAGTGATCAGGGCTACTGTGGTAAATTTACTCAAGAGCAAAGAACTATCGCTTGTCCGGGGCTGCTAGTACAATCGAGAGAGAGAAACAGTGATGGCGACTATTTCTTTCTACTCACAAGGGGAAAGAAGATGATTTGGATAGTTGATCACTGTCTAGTACACAGTAATTCCATTGAAGTTGTAGATGGTCTGAATACAACATAATAGAGCAATATGGTAATATAAAAATAACAGATACATATGGGGTTTTTATTTCCTGTCCAAAAAGGAGCTATTATATTTATAATTGCATAGAGCAATATTACTTTTCTTGCTTCTTCAAGATGCATTATACAAATTTTCGCTCTATTCTCATCCTCTTCTTCTGAGTGGCTATGTTTTGCAGCTGAGCATTTAGAACTATTTTTGCTTAGGGGACACTCCACGGTGGGATTTGTCCTGTGACAGAGGGATGAGCTGCCTTCCCCAGGAGCCCAGAGTCTGTGTCTTGAGTCACCTTCTGATGCACGCTGTGATGTGCCACAGGACCACCACCACTTACCCACAACAGGCACCTGTTTGCATCATTCTGCGATTCCTTTCCCACACCCCGGTGGCGGGCACATAAATTTATCTGCAAGACAGGGTTGGTGTGTGGCTGAGTTATGTACCTGAACTCAAGTATCTATCTGCATCTCAAGCCCAGTAATACAGACGTTGCCCACGTGAAGGTATTTTACCATAATTAGATATTATACAGATACAATTACACAGCTTTAATCCTATCCTAAGGGTGCTTTAGGCATTCTATAGGGATCTTAATCAAGATTATGTTACCTATGGCATTCAAACACTGGAGAGAGACCGCATCTTCAGTTTTCGAAATAAGAGACTTA
Source organism: Opisthocomus hoazin (assembly GCF_030867145.1). Taxonomy (NCBI): domain Eukaryota; kingdom Metazoa; phylum Chordata; class Aves; order Opisthocomiformes; family Opisthocomidae; genus Opisthocomus; species Opisthocomus hoazin. The sequence continues at coordinate 65,924,177 of NC_134417.1, forward strand.
CAAATTCCCATTTTCACTGAATGCTCCGATGCCTTGTCAATTTGCCCCTAGGGCTGTAAAATAGGATTTTTCACGTTTATGGAAGGAGAAGCAAGCTCAGAATTATCTTTAAATCAGGGTAAACAGGAATTGTGAGGCTCTGATCCTGTTAGTTTTGCAACCTTTATCCATCATATATTCCATTTGGTTTTGGTAGAAAGTAGTGATTTCCAATACATTCATATTTTACATCACTGTCAGAAACCCTGTTTTTGATCTAAGAGTGTCTTGCAGAATAACCTTACCTGTGACGCTCTCACTAGAGATGTTTTTATACATTACTCTGAAGTGCTGATATGGACCATCCTCCTGATCATTCATACAAGCAGGATCTGGTGGATATTCTGAATAGAGTAGCTAAAAAATTGAGAAAAAACTAGAAAATTCATGAAATCTTAAGCAGCTTGCCATGTTAGGGAAACTGCACGTTGTTTTATGTGCTGTGGTAAGACATTATAAAATGATACAATAGAAGCACAAAATGTGTTCAAGGGGTTCTTCCACTTAAACAGTCTGTCTTGGTGAAGAAAGTTAACTGATCTTCAGAGCTGCATTCGCTGTTTCTAAAATGTGTTGCAGTTTCTTCCTCTCAGTCATGAGCCATGCAGTGTCTAAGTTGTCAATGTCATCTGCATGCCTCAACTGACTGCAATCACTGTCCAACATTTTAGGGCAAAGAGGGGAAAACATCACTTTCCAATAAATCTTTGAAGACCATATATCGCAGCCAAGATCAGGAGCTGCTCAACAGAAATGATGCCATGAGTCAAGAAAAGCGGACAGCTTCCATGCCGGTCCAGCAGCTCCTGAGCTGCTTCGCCATGTCTGAAATAATAGGGAGGATGTGAGAACTCCTTGCAAATGCGTTGAGAATATCTGCATAATAAAGACGATGCACAAAGGCATTAAGCAAGCAATTTTGGATTTAAGCCATCGAATTGTATTTAGAAATGGGAATGCAGAGTGTTGTTATAGTGTTGTGATAATCTACCATATGTACCACAAGGTTGTTTTATGAAGGGTGGACCCAGTTTCATTTAAGGAGGATTTAAATTTGGGGTCAGGCAGGTCTTTTCTCCCCCTTTCTCCACCTCTGTCATCACCAAATAATAAGTCTTTTGTTCTGATTAAATTATTCCCTCCATGTTAATATTTTATCTGTAGAATTTAATGCTCTTTGCCAGTTTTGGATCAGCATTGATATTTCAAAGTACAATAATATGCAAGATAATTAATTTATTAACTAAATCATTCTCTAATTAATTCAGGATTTCTCAGCTTTCGAATCACTAAAACAATAGAAAAAAGAAGATACATGCTTTCTTATTAAATTGGTTAAAACACTTTTCATATGTAAAATAAAAATGCTTTTATGTTAGCAGGTCTGTTATCTTGTCAATGAATAAAGGATTTACATGCCTAATATTTCTTTCTGCTCATAAAAGAATAGCTCATATGAAAAATGTGATTTGGAATGAGTAATAATTTATCAGCTCAATGTAGGCTTTAGCTCTGCTTCCTAGGGAACAAGGCTTATATCATCATGATGTCTGTGTGTTTCTTCATCAGTCCTTCAGCCCAGTATGAACATTTTTCAACATGATAGTCAGAATTCCAACCAAATCTGGTAAAAGTATTGAACTCTAAAAGATTCTCCTCAAATTTCAGGAAAATAGAGGGCCTTTTGTAACAACAGGGCTGAAATTGCTGCTCTCCATTGGAGAGAAGGTCACAAGATAAGGCTGCAGAAAACTAAAATAGGGTAGAGCCTAAAGAAACCAAATTCATGTATTTGCCTGCTCACCGAACAGCTTGTCTACTTGAAGCTATCCATATTTTGTCTTTGGAGCCCAGAATCTCCCTTACTTATATGTACAACAGAAACATCTACAGAGTCTTTGCCATCTGGTTTGAAGCTATGGAGTTGACAATGATGTGCAGTTCTTGGGGGACTGCGGGTGGGTGGCAGGCAGAGGATCTGGTAAGCTTTCAGGCTGTAAGAGCTAACCAAAGGGGGGATGATAACAATCTTCCATAGAGAGATGGATATGGACTGGTTTCTCACCACCTCTCCCAGTAAGAGAAGCAGGAGGTATTCTGGGACAGACAGCAGGAGGACGGCTCACAAGGAAGTCTATAGCACAGGGGTGTGATTTGTGGAGCTCCTTCCCTGGGATGCAGCTGATGATAAAAACATTTATTGGGTTCAATAACAACCAACCATGTTCCACACTCAAAGGGGAGAAAAAAGTGCATTGAGGGCTTTTTGGATCAGGCAGTCCTTGAGATTTAAGTTTAGGGGGAGAGGAATTGTTCAGAAGTGTCTCTGTTTGTGCTCTTTGCTATCTGCTCCTATGTTTTGGAGATTAGGTTTTATTTTCCACAAAATGCTTTCTATTTATGTCATTTAAATTTGTTCCACATCAGTTACAGTAGCATATATTTACTGATAATTTTACTGCTTTCAGAAGACAAACTAATTTATTCACACTTAAAAGAATGACTTTAGATAAGATGTCTGAGAGATCTAGGTGTCACCCCAGAGACAGCAGCTGCCTTTTCTTGCAGGCTGGAGTCAGGCCATTCATTTTGCCACCGTCAGCTTCTTCTAACTGCTCAAAAACTTTTCGTGTCTGAAAGTGACACATTGTCCACTGCACTCTTTTGGAGACGTAATCAGGGTGTGCTGCCTTCTCAGAAGGATGCCTGTGGTCCAAGCACTACCCAGGGAACCTATAGTGCTTGTACCTCTTGTAAGACCTGCCACCAGGAGAAAAGGGGGTGATGGAAGGCAGAAGATAGGAGTTAACTCTTCCTCAGCTGATTTGAGCAGTTACATGGATTTCACTGTGCACTGCTCATTCCTGTGTTCCTCAGACCAACCTCAGATGCAGACAGGGAACTGATGAGTGACTTGGAGGATGCACAAGGAGCTGAGGTTCCAGAATGACTTCTTACGGAGCTTCAGCACCTTCCGCTGGTGGGTAAATACTAGCTTGCCTTTTTTTCCCTTTAATTTATTTTTAGTATTAGTCTTTTATAGGAAGAGAGTGAACACAGCCCAGTTAACTACAAATGGTGCAGCTGAATTTCCTTAATTTCAGAAAATTAAAGATCAGCACTCTAGGAACTCAAGGGATGACCCTCACCCTGGGAAAACCACCTTCCTGAGCAGGCTGTTCTCCTTCCCTGCTGGGTAAATATTGAAGAAAGGATGTTGGGATGGAAGCATCTTTGATCTAACCCCGTGTGGGTACTCTTCAGGTTTTGTGTTTGGATTTTGCGGTCTAGACAGAGAGTACTAATTGTGGGACCCATCCCCACTGCTGCATCTGGATGACAGTTTCAGATTACATGAGAGATCTGGGGGCTTATTTAATGGCTTTCCACATCATTGATATGATTATAATTGCTTGAATACTGTGTATGAGAGCAGTTGGAAACACTAGACTGAACAGTAGATTACATTTCATTTGACTGTGTTTATCCCTCTTCACTTTCCTGTCTGCGAGTAGGTATTTGATCCAAGGGAATCACTGGGGGTGGGTCTTCTGTATCTAAACTGAAAAATTTGCACTTCTAAGTAAGCATGCGTGTATATATATATATATATAAATATATATGAGCACTTGCATAGTTACAAGTCTGGAAAGCTTATACTTTCATAAGAATAAAAATATTAGTCATTTACCATTTATATTCTCCATCCTAGTTTCAGTCATCCAGATAAAATGATGACAACATACCCTAGGTCAGATTTCTTCCTAATTAAATTAGCCTAATTACGTTAGCAGTAGGAAACTCTTAAGCATACTAGCTAAGTGGGTTATTGGGCTGGTCAGGTAGAGAAAAATCTCTGGCAAATAGACATTAAAAAATACAACTACTTTTGTCCTTTATTTCTCTCATACAGAAAATTGGGCCTCCGCAGGAATGAGCTGTGTGCAAATAATGATTAATGGTCACAATATGTAGAGAGCTGTGGAGCTCAGAATCGTATTAGGCAGTCAAACAAAGGTTAAATAAAATCTGGAAACATTTTTTCAACTCTTGAAGGTGAAGCTGTATGAAGAATGTTAATATCTGTTGGACATGGTTTTATCCAGTGCAATGTAACTGGCATGAAGGAGAGCCTCCTTTGTGAGATTTTTCCTTGAAAACTATTGCTGACCAGTAAGGAGTGAAGCAGGCAGATGTGTTTCTGAGAACTCACTGTGAGGATGAACTTACTGGTGTGGAGATGATCACAAATGAGCAAAAGGACAAGATGAACAAGACTACTAATATTTGGAGAAGAAAAGCATCATAAGCCAAAAGGATGAATAGCAACTGTACCTGGATGGAAAAGCAAACAAGAATTAGATGGTGTTTTAGGAATGAGATCTTATATAGTAGCATTGCATAAGATAGATTACAAAGATAAAGAGGTGCAACTTTTTTCAGTATAAAGTATTAGATTAATCATGAGATTATATCAAAGATCAATGCCTAGACGGTCGGTTTTTTCATCCCACACACATAGATTTAAACATACACACACACACTCACAAGAATAATGGTGATACTGCTGATGAATGTGACAAACTGAAATCACAGAATCACAGAATCACAAAAGGGTAGGGGTTGGAAGGGACCTCTGCGGATCATCTAGTCCAACCTCCCTGCCAAAGCAGGTTCACCTAGAGCAGGTTCCACAGGCCAAATGCCGGGTCCTGCATGTCAGTCACAACAACCCCATGCAATGCTACAGGCTTGGGGAGGTGTGGCTGGAAAGCTGCCCAGCAGAAAAGGACCTGGGGGTGTTGGTCAACAGCCGGCTGAACATGAGCCAGCAGTGTGCTCAGGTGGCCAAGAAGGCCAATGGCATCCTGGCTTGTGTCAGGAATAGTGTGGCCAGCAGGAGTAGGGAGGTGATCGTGCCCCTGTACTCGGCACTGGTGAGGCTACACCTCGAGTACTGTGTTCAGTTTTGGGCCCCTCGCTACAAGAAAGACATTGAGTTGCTGGAGCATGTCCAAAGAAGGGCAACAAGGCTGGTGAGGGGTCCGGAGAACAAGTGTGATAAGGAGCAGCTGAGGGAGATGGGGCTCTTTAGTCTGGAGAAGGCTGAGGGGGGGCCTTATTGCTCTCTACAACTACCTGAAAGGAGGTTGTAGTGAGGCAGGTGTTGGTCTCTTCTGCCAAGTAACTAGCAATAGGATGAGAGGCAATGGACTGAAGTTGCGTCAGGGGAGATATAGGTTGGATATTTGGTAAAATTTCTTCACTGAAAGAGTGATCAGGTATTGGAACAGGCTGCCCAGGGAAGTGGCTGAGTCACCACCCTTGGAGGTGTTCAAAAAATGTGTAGCTATGGCACTTTGGGATATGGTTTAGCAGGCAGAGTGGTGTTGGGTTGATGGTTGGACCTGGTGATCTTAGAGGTCTTTTCCAACCCATGATTCTACGATTCTTCTTTAGCCGATTTCCCTTTCATGAATTCTGAGGTCTTTTCTGACTGGTCACAGACTCTAATTTCTCCCCATGGATTCCCCAGCAGAACTGGGATGTTTGCCATGCTCTGCTAGGCTACCAGTACACTGCACCTGGCTGTTTCTCAAACAGGATCACAAGATCCTGAAAAAAGAGGAAGCAGCCAAAGGAGGCACAAAGGCTGAGAAGACTCCTGGCCTCTCCCATTCTCCTTCAGCACAAAACATCCCTGCAGCAGAGCATCCTATTATGCTGCGTCATAGAAAAGTGGGTCATTTTCCCTGATGTAATATTCTCTCCTTTGAAAATACCCTTTAGGCAAAGCTGAATATGCATGTAGTAAAAGAATTTAATTTTATTAATGGGATGGGTTAAGCTCAATTTATTTTTGTTTGGAAATGTTTAGATCTCGTCCAGGTGGGTTTTGAATAACTCCAGAGAAGGAGACTCCACAACCCTTCTGGGCAACTTGTTCCAGTTCTCTGCCACCCTCAAAGTAAACAAGTTCTTCCTTGTGATCAGATGGAACTTCTTATGCTTCATTTTGTTCCCATTGCCCTGGGCACCACTGAAAAGAGTCTGGCTCCACCCTCTTGACACCCACCCTTAAGATATTTATAAGCATTTATAGGATCTCCTCTCCATCTTCTCTTCTTCAGGCTGAACAAGCCCAGCTTCCTCAGCCTCTCCTCGTAAGAGAGATGCTCCAGCCCCCTAATTATCTTCGTAGCCCTCCGCTGGAGAGGGATGCACTAATACACATTTTTCATGCATGATAGACAATTACATCTGCATAAAAAGGATTTTAAACATATCAATGTCATGCAATTATTTAATCTATATCCTATACACCAAAGCTAAGGTCTAGACAGTAATATGTGGAGCAGGCATGGGGAGCCATAACACTAATGAACTTTTGGATGTTAGTCAGGGTACATTCCACACTTTCCTCTAATACAGACAGAATCTCATCTACAAACAGAGAGGCTTTATCTGGTTTAGAAACCACAGTGTATACAGTATCAGGCAACCTAAGAAACTTTTCCCCTAGGATTCAAAATCTTTTTCAGAAAGTTTCATCTGGCTAAACTGGCACTTCTCAAGCAACGTTAAGGTAGTATTACAGCCTGGCATCCACAGAGTCTTGAAACAAGAAACTCACAATTCCATACTTGTACTTTAAAGACAAACCTTCAAGAACTCTCATTTTGTTAACAGCCTCCGGAAAACTGATGAATCTATTAGCATTGTGCTTTGTATCCCTGGAGGAAAGAAGGAAGAAAATCCAGTAAAGACTTTTTCTTGCATTTTTTTCATGCTCCTTTTATTCTGTTGTACTGTTATATTACTGGTACTATAGCTACAAACTCCATTTGGATTACAGTCATTGTCCAAAGCCATTTCTTTTTTAATAGAAGCCTCTAAAAAAAATTGCCATAAACTAAAAAGAGGAGCGAAGGCATGGAAAAGACATTTTCAGTGTAGTTTTGTGCTTGTCTGTTGCAGAAAATGTAGGCTTTACTGGGACTGAAGTAAAGATATGAGCTATGTCAAGAAGTCATGGACAATTATAAGAAAATGTAGTTTCATCTAATATTTATTACAGGAGATCTAGAAACAACTGTGTTGACCTGTCTTCCCAAATGAAAGTCTAAAGAGGGAATCGAAATCTTGAAGAAGTGGTTTCTCATTTCTGACAAAGGTGAGCTTTTACAGCTCCTGTACCCCTTTTAATGCCCTACAATCCCTCTTCCCCTAATTCAGATGTCTTCCCCAAAAAGATTTCTCCTGGTGGACCTTCAACCTTAAAAATGTATTCCTGCTTAAAAAAAACTCCAAACATAACAAGTATGAATGTGAGCATTTGCTGCCCTCTTCCAGAAATTTTGGAAGGCCCTGTGCATTGTCTGATAGTAGAAACTCAATGAGAAATACACAGGTTAAGGGAAATTCAGTTGCCTTGAAGTATTAGCCAGCCCTGACTAACTGCTTTTGAATATTTTTCATATCTCCAGCTTCCTTGCCCCAGTGACCCTGGCATCACACAGAATCACAGAATCACAGAATGGTAGTGATTTTTTTCTGGACATGATTACATCTGTGTCTAATAGCAGAGCATTGGAAAGTGCATAAATACTGCAGCAGCATGAGTCAGATGGAGGATCTTTTACTTGTTAACACACACTAAATAATCAGACAGGAGACTGGTCACAGGAGTGCTATCTTTCTCATAGTTAGGTGGATTTCCAGGCTGCACCCTAGGCTAGCACTGCACTCGCCTTTCAGATAAGCTGCACATTAAGGGCTCTGCCCTGTTTTACACCAGTAATTGCCCAGAATTGCCAGGGCAGATCTAATGGAGCAGCATCAGGGCTGGTCAGGCGCATCTCAGGCTTCAGAGTGGAATGAGGGTGAAAGGGATGCTGCCCTGCCTTTGGAGTGCAGGGAAGTCCCATGTCCTCACCTTCGCTGCAGCATGGAAAACCTGAACTGGGGACAGACACACCAGAAAACTGGGAAAATTTAAAACAACTGAAAACAAAGTTTTACAATATGGAGTATCAGCAAAAGTAAGACATGAGCGCTGCCATCTGCACTGCTTATAGCTTAAACTGTGAGATGTATGTCAGGGGCTGCCAAAAGTTCAGCAGATACAGCCTCCTCTAAAAGCCCTGAAATGTAGCATTGATGGTGGGACTGAGACAGCCTTTGGCAGACAGAGATGTGTTCAGAACTCAGAAATGGAACCACCTCATGCATTTTGGATGGACGTGTTTGTCAAAATACAGTTTATTGTAGCTATAGCGGAGGCTGAGGCTGTTGCTTAAATCCCCGTCAAAGCATTAAAGGGTGAAATCTATATACTTGCTCAGAAAAGGGCACAAATCGCAACCAAATAAACTGTCTTTTCCACATCGTCAATATTTATAGTTTTACACCTAGTAACACCACTCATAACCAAAATCACCGCTCACCAGACTTCATTAACATTCACAGCAGCTAGACATGTAACATAACTTATAACTGGTGCACATTTTCAATATTCATTAATATTTACAGCTCTATAGGTGATTTAATTGACTTATATAAGTTCACAGTGGTAAATCATGATACTAAAGTTAACTTGCAGTGTGACTTTCCAGGTTAGGTGGTATCTTAAAATAATATTTCGTGTATGAGTTAACATTACTCTCTGCAATAACTTCCATTCTTATAGTATTTAGCCTTGTAAATCAGCTTGTACTGAATAAAGATTTTTCATTTGCAGCATAAAGACTCTTTGCAAAGTAAAATTGATGCAAAGTTGTGTCCGTGGCCTACTATGGTACCAAGACTTGTTCCAGAAATCATCAGCATTTTCATTTTGAATCCAGGCATACCTAGGAGATGCTACAGAACCAGATTGTGCTGGTATAATATTGCAATAAAATATTCTTATGGCTAATTAATATTTAATACAAAGTTCAGTGACCTACTAGAGGTCGTCCCATGTATCTTTATTTAACAGTTAGATATTTAGTCTAAACTGGTTCCCAGAGTCCCTCCATGCTCAGTGGGTGTAACCCAGCACCTCCAAAGGATGATTCATGACCTTTACCCAAAACCTGTTTAATTCCCCTGTCAAGAATTAAAGGGTCCATTTCCCAACTATGTGAGGGATCTGTAAGAATGACTGCAGGGGATCTGGGATGCAGATCTGGGGACAGCCATGATTCATGGGAAGGTAAAGTGGGTTTCCTTATTCACTGTATTTTTTACTATATGTGTTTCTGGTCTTCTAAAAGTGGTTTCCAACTGTCTTACACATAGACAAACATATTAATAAGCAGATGTCTTCTTAATTGTTTCAGATTAACAAAGTGAGTAATGGAGCTCTATTTCATGTTCACAGCTTCTACATTGCATCCAAACCTGAGGCCTGGGCTCTGTGTTCTGCACACAGGCAAACTTTGCTCATGATCCCCAATAATTTCACATAATTTCAAAATATTTTTCAGACCCAAAAAACCTGTAACTTGGTGTATAGGATTCCTATTTCTCACCTTTTAATCTTTCGAAAGACATAGACAGAAACCTGGAAAAAAGCAATCGAGTTTAAAGATAATTTAAAACAAACCATGGAGCACAAAAGAAAGCTAGCAGAAAAACCATCATGTTGGTGCAGTCTCTCTTGCTCTGTCAGATTTTAGTCTTGCACCTTAATATCGTCATTTTTATCTTTTCAGTTTTCAGGAGAGGAAAGAGATATCTCCTTTTTATGTTGTTTAGAAAATATGACTGCAGTTTGGCTCCAGTGTAGCACTGTGCCGACTGTTTTTTCACTCAAACAATTTAATCCATCATTCTTTGTGAGGAACAACCAACCAGGAGTTAAGCTTTCAAGTTTTTGCTATTAATTGCATGCACAAAACCTTTACAGTGAAAATGATTGCCCTACAGTACGTGTAAAGCCGCAACAATGAAGCTGCTGCATTTCAGAATCAGTTTAAGTGTCTAAATTCTCATACCCTAACCCAGAGTTCTGCAACCTTTTAAGGGTGGTCTGGCTGGACAGGCTTCCTTTTCCAAATAGGAGCTGAAGTGTACTGGCATGAGCTCAGCAGATGTTGGAGATGTTGTCAAAGGGACAAAATGCAGCAGATAGACCAGTGATGCCCCTTTCCCTGCACAGCTGGTCCTTCCTGCTTACCTCAGCACTCATGTCTTGCCCACTCCCAAAATCTGCCGAAGAGCCCTCCTTGTTATGTGATAGAAGTTGTCAGATCCTGCAGTAGCATGATGATGTTTAAGCTACCAGGCACTTTATGCTGATGATATATTAGTATGCATAAAATAGGCTAATGATGCAGAATCTACTAGTGATCATCCTTTTATACCCTTTTGCTTTCAAACTGATAGTGTAGCAGAATCCACTCTCCCACCCACCCTTCTCCTTGGGTTTAGAAAGCAATTTCCTTTTCTAAAAAGGGAGTTTTGGGGCACTAGCTAACCTTAGAGTAGAAAAAGTATTATTCCAAGTGCCTGGTACTTAACTGGGGAAACAGAAGATAGGGAAAGCAGACAAACAACTGTGAAAGTTTAAATGAGAGGAACAAATCAGGTTTCTCAGTTCAAAGCTGTCCTCTTCTCACTTGAACAGAGTGGTTCTGTAGGGCCTGACCTATGTCTTGGTGTGGTGGGAGTGGTATGGCATCCTGCTGTGCTGGTAGTGCATCCCTGCTGCAGCCTTAGATACAGAGATGTGTAAAACACACATGTAAACCTCAAACGAAGGTTCAGAATTATGTGGCTCTATTCCACAAATTAACATTTACATTAGAAGAAGCTCTAACCATCTTCTGATGCAGCTTTAATCTCTCCTTGAGCTGCTGTTTGGCCTGAGTGTCCATCCCAAACTATGTCTGTTTTACCCTTTCACTTTTCTAGAGGGGTGAACCTTGAAGGGTGATGGAGCATATTCTGAGGGTGGAGTAAAAGTGAGGAGAAAGGAACTTTTTCCTCAAATGTTTCTTTGAAGTCTCTCCCAAGGCAAGTATCACCAGTTACAAGCATCAATGAAATTAGGAAATGTATCAGGGGAGTAGCGGAGAACAGTTAACATTTCTGGCCACATCTGCTAAGTGGCTTTGCCCATAGGCAGCAGATAGCACTAGAGACAAACGGGAAGAATTATTCTTCAGTCTAAGAGTTAAAGCAAGTTGCACAATATGAAGTGCCTCCCTTGACATCATGAGAGGAAGGCTCTTGGATGTAATGATTAATTCCAACTCTTCTAAGTGCTGGCAGAATTGCATCCATTAAAGGAGGCATCAGTCACACCTATGCAGTCTCGTTCACTTAGGTCCCATCTCACATCATCACTCATTGCCTGCTCTGTGGCCCTGAGGAGAAGGACTTGGGGGTGCTGGTTGACGAGAAGCTCAGCATGACCTGGCAATGTGTGCTTGCAGCCCAGGTGGCCAACTGCATCCTGGGCTGCATCAAAAAAAAGTGGCCAGCAGGTCGAGGGAGGGGATTCTGACCCCATGCTTTGCTTTGCTGAGAACCCACCTGGAGTTCTGCATCCAGCTTTGGAGCCCTTAACAGAGGAAAGACATGGACCTGTTGGAGTGAGTCCAGAGGAGGGCCACAAAAATGATGAGAGGGCTGTAACACCTCTCCTACAAGGAAAGGCTGAGAGAATTGAGATTGTTCAGCCCAGAGAAGAGAAGGCTCCGGGCAAATCTAATTACACCCTTCCAATACCTGATGTGGGCCTGCAAGAAAGCTGGAGAGGGACTTTGTATAAGGGCATGTAGTGAAAGGACAAGGGGTAATGGCTTTAAACTAAAAGAGGGCAAATTTAGATTAGATACAAGGAAGAAATTGTTTGCAGTGAGGGTGGTGAGGCACTGGAACAGGTTGCCCAGAGAAGTTGCGGATGCCCCATCCCTGAAAATGTTCCAGGCCAGGTTGGATGGGGATCTGAGCAACCTGGTCTAGTGGAAGGTGTCTCTTACAGATCATTTAATTCCACCCCCCCTGTCATGGGGGGTTGGAACTAGATGATCTATAAGGTCCTTTCCAACACAAACCATTCTATGATTCTATGATTCTATGATTCTATGATTCTATGATTCCATGATTCTATGATTCTATGATTCTTTCTTGCATCATCCCAGCTGGGTCTGAGTTGCAGAGTCAGGAGTGGGAGCAAAGCCTTGGTGCTGCAGCTGTGGAATGCATCTCCTTGGAATGAATCTCCATGGAATGGGAGGCCCACACTCCAAAACTCCCTGATGGATGGCTTAATCCTCAGCTTGAGCTTGACATTGCATTGCCTCTGTCCATCATGCAACCCAACATATGTGGGGGAGGTGGCAACAGAGAGCAGAGGTCTGAGAGGTGTGTAACTGGCATATTGGCTCTGCTGACATGAGCACCACATTCTCAGTGCAGCCAGGATTTGACCCACAGTTACTCTGTCTTTTTTGCCTTGCATCTCAGAGTGTAAATATGTTGCAGATGTAAGACTTTTCAAACAACCTATCAGAAAGTAAAGCAAGTGTATATGTTTTTTTGGGACTGGTGGGAAGAGTGACTGTGAGCATACCATCAACTATAGCAGCGCAGTAGTGGATTAGTGCTCCAGCATGTCACCAGCCCCTGTGGCCAGAAGAAAATTGGCCTACCTGTCAGGACTTAGAGTCCTCCTACTACTCCAAGTGCCATGAGCACATAGCAGAAAACTTGGGAAGGGGAGGAGGAACTGCTCATAATAAATAATTTGGAAGTATTTACTGAACTAGGGAGGTTTTCCTGGAGGAAGATTTATCCTCTGTCGCCTCTTCTGTTTCCTTCCAAATGGTATCTTAATTGCTTTTCTCCTACCTGTCCCTCAGTTAAAGCCTCTTTCCACTTTTGCCTTCATTTTCAGCAGATCACTTAATTATCCTTGTTTACTTTTTCATTAATAATCTGGCACTTTCTGCCTTCTCTGAACTCCTTGCATTGAAAACTCTGTCCTTCGCTACTCTTTCCTGAGAGCAGGAAAATGAAATTTTTTTGCTCCAGGCAAAATTAATTTGACTCTTCCCTTTGTTTCCTCTCTTCTAATGAACCAATGTGGCTTAAATAATTGACTGCATTAAGTGATTTTCTGGGATCAGATACCCCCTCTTCTTCTGCCTGTTTTGGCAATGCAGGTACATTAAACTTAGTCCTCTTCTGTTAGTGGTATTTTTCTGCAGGATAAATCAATACCTGCAATAATAATTTGTGGAATTTAAACAATAATATTTTCTATTTTTTTTGACAGATCTACAACTTTTCCAAGCTCTTTTCTGCAGGTGTCCCCTTGGCTATGTGCAGTGGATGTATATATGACTCTTGAACAGCAAAGTGAGATAAATATGTAATAGATACGCTCACTGAAAAACCAGCCATGTAAAAAAAAGGGCAATGCACTCATCTGCATGGCTTTTAAGCAGATGTAATTTATTAATTTCCTTATAGGTCTGAATCATTTATTTGCTGTGATTTTTTCAAGTAGCACTCTATTTCTAGCTGTTAGCCATATCATCAGTTTGTGAGTAGGTGAAGGTGAGTGTGATGCTTATCGCCTATTTTCCAACTACGTTTAAAATTTCATTGCGCAGAGAATACTAGATTTTGGGTTACCCAGGGGCACAGCCTGGCCCACCACAGTAAGCAGATTGCCCCAGGGCAATTCCCTTTCGATCCTTCTGTACTACAAACCCAACCTATCCCAAGCCTTTATGCATCACTAAGTGGGGTTGCTTCTCATTGCCTCAACAGAGAGGAGTGTGTTTCAGTGACTTGGAGCACGGTCTTGTGTACTACTTAACAGTTTTGCCATGTGGAGAAGCACACAGCTGCACACAGTCTGTCTCCAGGGGCATTACATTCTTCAGGAGACAGTTTATCACCACACAGAAGTGGACAACAACCTCCTGGGAGACCAGGTAAGTGCTGGATAATAAAGACTATGTTCACCTGTCTATGTTCACACCCAACCCCTGTGATTCTGTGACTAACTGGCCACTGATACTACTGAAATCCAAGACCACAGACAGAGCAAAGAAGAGTGAATGGGAAGATTTGAATTCTACAGACACAAGAGAAAATTTCATTACTCTGTCATTCAAAGTTGTCCATAGCGTCTCACAATATGAGACTTATAAGAGACATCCTGTATCACAGAATCACAGAATAGTAAGGGTTGGAAGGGACCACTGTGGGTCATCTAGTCCAACCCTCCTGCTGAAGCAGGGTCACCTACAGCAGGCTGCACAGGACCTTGTCCAGGCAGGTCTTGAATATCTCCAGAGAAGGAGACTCCACAACCTCCCTGGGCAGCCTGTTCCAGTGCTCCGTCACCCTCAGAGGGAAGAAGTTCTTCCTCATGTTCAGACAGAACTTCCTATGCTGCAGTTTGTGCCCATTGCCCCTTGTCCTGTCACTGGGCACCACTGAAAAGAGCTTGGCCCCATCCTCCTGACACCCACCCTTAAGATATTTATAAGCATTGATTAGGTCCCCTTGCATCCTTCTCTTCTTCAGGCTGAACAAGCCCAGTTCCCTCAGCCTCTCCTCGTAGGTGAGATGTTCCAGTCCCCTCATCATCCTTGTAGCCCTCCGCTGGACTCTCTCCAGTAGCTCTTCATCTTTCTTGAACTGGGGAGCCCAGAACTGGACACAGTACTCCAGATGGGGCCTCACCAGGGCAGTGTAGAGGGGAAGGAGAACCTCCCTCGTCCTGCTGACCACACTCTTCTTGATGCACCCCAGGATTCCATTGGCTTTCTTGGCAGAGTATAAGTGATTTATCCTCGGTACAAAATAGTAGTGTCATGTTGCTGAAGGTAGAGGCACCTATGTTCAGCCACGCGATGAAAATCCTTGTATTTTATGTTTGAAATCTTTGGTGTATTTACCAGTTGACCAGCCAAGTAAGTACAGTCCTAGAAGTACATTTTATGCATTGGTCTTGCCAATTGCTTAATACCTCTCAACATCTCCAAGAAATATTTGTGTGATTACTAAGGTGCATTTTTGCCGTATAGTTTTATTTGGCATTAATGGAACAGTATAAAAAATAAAGCACTAATAGCTTTATGAATATTCATGGTAAAGTCATGTAGCTACTATTGGTAGCATATTATTCTCTTTTCCAAGTGCTTTAATGACTTGGTGCTTTATTCATACAAACAGTTGCAACTCCTGGGTGTTTCACAGATATTAGCACGCATATCTCCCTATCCTCTAGAACTGCAATTAGAGTCATATACCACTCTATCTCTGCCTTTAAAAAAGACATCCATTTGGGGAGGAAAAACACGTGACTGGGACAAGTCATTGAGATGTTTTACTCAGAATACATTAAATACTAAACAGTGACTTCTATACAAACAGCCTGTAAGACAGAACTTGGCAAACTGCCTGATATCAGGCCCAATTCATAAAAAAAATCACAAGGTGAATACAACAATTCTTCAGATGGTTTACATGCAAAGAAAAATGTAAACAGACTGTGTCCTGATGGGTATGCAAGCCATTCGCATACGCTTGGGAACTGGTTTAACTACCAAGAAAGTGCCAGACCCACGCTGCTGAATCCCATTGCATCCTCAAGTCTGGTCATAGTCACTAAAGTCGGACCGGCACCACCTGGCTTACAATTTCCACATGCACATTGCAGCGTGATTCTGGGGATCACAGAAATATTTTTGAGAGACTGAAAAAGGGTGTTCACTGAGCTGATCTCCAGATTTAATGAATGCGTTAAGACATCTGTTATTATTGTTCAAGATTATAAATTTTTTTCACTGTAATAAAAATAATCTCTGCTAGGATGTGAATGCAGGAATAACTGATCACAACTCTGTAGTCTTTCCAGAAAGAACCATTCAGAAAATTCAGTCCATTTAAAAAGAACTTCTGTTGCTTGCCAGTGATGACAAAAAAGTAAAAAAGGAAAGTTTTCTCAGCCAGACCTATGACATTGGTAAGTACAATAAAATCCAGTGAATGGATAGTCTATATACCGCTTCTTAGAGAAGAAGAATGCCCAAAATGCAACAGTAGTTACCATATTAAAAAAAAAAATCATATAATTCCCCAATCTGCAGACTCCTGTGAATTATCCTGTTCTGCAACTTCATGCAGTTCTTTAGGTCTGTTCTCCACGTTTAATAGTGAACTATGATTTTAGTCAGCTTCCTGCTGTGATACTTTTGGAGGAACTCTTGGATCATTGCATTGCTCCAGAGCAGAGTAAATTGCTATGGCTTATGGAAAACAGCAAATGATTCATCTGGTTAAACAGTCCGCTGTTCAACTGGGAAAATAAATAAAATGGAACAAAACATATCATTAGACCGAACCATGTATTGTTATTACTGTTCCTTACTCTTACTGAAAGCTGGCATGAAGCCATCAATAAAAATCAAGGACGTGGAAGAAATAGTACAGACATCAGTTAAAAAAAAGATCTTTCCCCAAAAGATCTAACAATCTTGGTTTCATTTTCCAATGTCATCTCTCAAACTAGGGCACAAACCCCCTTCTGTACACTCATCTCAGTGAAGTACAATCACAGTCTTATAACCTCAGACCAACGTATGTTGTCTGGCTGTACCTGACTGGCTCACACTGGAAGACTCAGAACTGTCCTTACAGACACCTAAAGCAAGCCCACAGGTCCACACTCTGCCACCGTGGTTCTGGCGCTGTGTCCTGAGCTGGAAACATGGGTCTCAGCATTGGCAGGATCCCTGCAGTGGATGTTGCACTGGGACAATTGCCCTTCCCATGACATACGTCATGCAGGAGGCAAAGCCTGCACAGAAGGATTTACAGAGCATAAGTAGCTGCCTGTATGTATCTGCCAGGGAAGTACCTCCACTACAGCCATCACATACCCTGTTTGAGATGACTTCTGTCCTACCAGCATTAGACTTACCACAGCTTGGGATCTTCTGCTGCTGACAGAGACAGTCCCACGGGCTTCTGCAGAGAATTTCCTCCTGTCCTGTAGCTTTGTAAAAAAGGAAGTTTTGTCCACTGTAAAACAAGTAGACAAAACCTCGGAAACAGCGAGGAGAAAGAAGCACTGTTTGAACAGAAGAACCTGGCAGTTTCATGAATAAATTTGTTGTAGCTCTGAGAGTAGGTTTGCAGCACGGACTTGCAATATGCCTGCAGTTGCCATTGTACAACCCCAGTCCCTGACACTAACACTGGTACAGATCTTCTTGGGACTAACAGCAGATGGTCTCATGATATGCTATTTAAAGCAAAAAGTGGCAAATTTTCCAAACTTGTCCTTGTATGTACTATGAACATAAAAAGAACTAATTCAGCACGAGTCTCCCACTCAAGATGAGAGACATGGATGGAGAGACAATAAAAATCCCTGGATGTGCCCTAAAATAATTCATCAATACATCAACTAGTGCCCTTGTGTGAAAAAGTTGTCTTCAGACATAATTTGGCTTCATCCTTCCAGCAGAGAGAGAGGTATTCCTGCAGTAATGGGAACAATGGTTGCACTCTGGAAAACCACTGGCGAGAAGAAGGGAAGTTTTAGGAATGAAAACAAGAAAATAAACTGTGTGTGGACTCAGCATGCGTAGCATGAAACCCTCACAGCTAAAGCCTCGTCCCTGAAATGGTCCTTCTCCTTGACTCCTTGACTCACTGCTGGGCAATTCTGAGCTATTTTCAAGAAATCTCAACATTAGGTGAGAAAATGTTATCTGCCTTGTAGCTTGTTTCTTGCTGAAGTGTAAAAGATTGCTGTGGCAGAATAGGGAGGAGGGGTGACAAAGCACCAGCTGGGACAAATCCTGCCAGAAGCAGTCTCTGCACAGTGCGGACACAGGGGAGGTGACTGGAGATAAGACTCTGATTGGTCTGGTTACATCTGTGGCAGGAAAACGAGTGGATGTCAGCTAAGGTATTACTACTAAACTTTGTTTTATTCGGGTTTCCAGAGGGAAGGTGTCTGACAAAAGAGTGCTTCATTTTTGGTCTGAGTCCATCCTGATCAGAACAGGGTAACACGAGCATCCATCCGTACAGCACAGCAACTTCTCCTGGCTGGTTGAGGCCAGAAACTTATCCATAATGTTTTTCTCTTTTCACTGCCCACAAGGAGAGCTCCCATCAGCTTTGAGACATCTAGCTGGGTCACTGGAGAGCTGCTTTTACCTGGGGCAGCATAGTCTTAGCGTCTTGTGCCCCAGAGTTACTGGCTGCGTAGCTCCTAGGGTTGTGTTTGTCACTGGATGGCTGGTGACCATCTTTCTGGGCAGGCAGAAGTTTGTCTTTCTGACAATATAAACAGCCAGTATTCAACCAAGTCTTCTTTCTGAGACTGGTGGTCACAGGAGTTTTGCCCCTTTCATCACAACCCTCCAGGATCACAGAAAGCTTTGGCAGATCTCCCCTGTGATACTGCTCGGGGGAGCTCTGAGAGAGGTACCCAGGGGTGCAGTGCAGCTTCCACCTTGAAAAGCACCAGCTGTGGGCAAGGGAAGATCTGCGTCCATGGAATCATGAAATTGTTTGGATTGGAAGAGACCTTAAAGATCCTCTGGTTCCAACCCCCCTGCCACGGGCAGGGACACCTTCCACTAGACCAGGTTGCTCAAAGCCCCATCCAACCTCCGTGATATGGAGGCTACCGTTACATTGTATAACAGTGCCATCTTAGTGGTAGGTGAGTGTGAAGCATCCTAGGAGACTCTAGTCCTTTTCTGTCAGTGTTCTGTGTGGGGGCTTGAACTAACCCTGTTACAGACAACTTTGATCCTTCAGGCCCTGAAGTCACAGGAAGAGGACTTACATGGCTGACTTGTACGCTCTCATTTACAAGAAGCAGTGTATCTTTGCTACATGCTTTCTGCTCCACTTGGATGTCTTCACACCCTTTTTAAGGACATGCAGAGTCCTCAGTCTTTCTGTAATTGCTATAGTCCGTGCGGTATACGCTGTTCTGGAAAGCAGATGCATTCAGTAAACATTGGCATAATGAAGCCTTCATTCTTTACTTGTCCACTGGGGAAGAAGAAGTAGCGCTTGGAGGATTGCAGCAACTTTATCTCGGAAAGCTTTTTAAAAACATTTCTTCTTATTCTATGGGAACTGGTTTCACGATAGGGCAAGTCAGAGTAGACTCTTGCCATACATTGCAGCAGCTAGGAACCTTGCTTGCTCAGTCTGAAGGTGATATTGCTAAATTGGGGTAAAAATGTTTCGGTTTTCATCTTTTTAAAGGCAATTTTTTGTACTGCTGCCATCAAAACATTACTGTGCCAAGTGAGATAACACCTTGAAAGAAAAGCTGCTACTGAACTACTTGGCAGAGAAAGTGGAAAAGCCAAGATCGCTGGAAAAGGATTTTAATTTTAATTTTGTGAACTCATAACAAACCATAGACGAAATGAGTTTTTGGAAAATGAATGCAGGTTTATCAGCTGAAATTCCCAGAGGTTTTAGTCTTGTAATTTAAATGGCCCAGATTTTAGATCAGTGAAACTTCTTTCGATACTTCAGTGCTAGAATGTACCCATATGATAAAAATGGTTAAACTAATCTTTACAAAGAAAAACAGGTAGTGGCTCTAATTTATGTCAATTCATATTTGCACAAATCCTGTCAACTTGAGTGGAGCATTTGCTTCAGCTGTCTGAAGAGAGAATCAGATCTTTGAATTTACTCTAAAGGTATAAATTCGATCAACTAGTTCTGTTAGATAGCAAATTAAATTGACAATATATGGATTACAACTGTACTTAAAATAGAGAACCAAAAAGAAATTCCTCAAGACAAATGGGCTTGAATAACTATGAGTGCTTCCTTCAAAAAATCGTTCTAAGGGTGTCTCGAGATTTTGTTGCGCATTATATCTCTATTCTGATAGGAATGATGATGCCCTAAATAGCATGACTTCTGTATTGTGTAATGTCGTGCTGTAGTTTGTTAAATGGTGGAGGACTGGGAAAGCATCTTTTGTTCACTTTAATGTAAAAAACTTAAAGAAAAAGTGTTTAAGCAGTTTGAAAGACAAAAGTCTGCCATATTGCAAAATGTTGAACAGGTTCCCCAACAGTTAAATAGTCATGAAACCTTTAATAACATGGACATTTTCACTGTGACCAGCACTGATGTGGTAATACAAGTAACTCAACCGTCTTTACATGTACGTTTACAGGCCTTGTGCAATGAAGCAGCAGATGGGAAGAGTTTTAAAACCCAGTTGGTGGAATCCAACTGGAACTGTAAGAAGCTTCCATCTAGCTGTGAGCTCTGCAATTATAATAATTTGCATCAGTTGTCCCATGGGTTGCTGTGCATGGTTTTCTCTAGACTAGAGAAACGCCCTCTTCTAATTTTTTTCTGGTTGATATTTGGGTCTAGATCCTCACAGAAACTTCACTATTGACCTGAAATTAGGTGCCTCAATGAAAGCATCATTGTGTGTCCTGTCAAGCCCAGCTCAGACTACCCTCATCTCCACTAGAGAGGTGGGGATGCAGACATCCCCAAGGGAACATGCCTTGCTCTCAATGGCTAAACAGTTGCTGAAGGGGAAGGAGCACCAGGGAAGTGCTGATGTGGAGTGGGAGAGGGCGCCTGCACCTCTTCTGCAAGGACAGGATGATGGAGGGTCATGGCTGCTCAGGGTCATGCAATGCCTCTCTACTCTTCCAAGTGAGGTGCATCTATTTCAGAAAGAGGTGATTCTTATTAGATATCGCCATGGGCATTTGTGATAAGCTAGCTGAGATGACTTCCAGCTCAAGGTCTTGGCTTCTCATTGCCACAAACCTGTGCTTGCAGTACAGAGCAAGGAGAGTGCAAGGTACTTCAGACATGGCTGGAGGCCAGGTCCTATATAACTGAACCTAGGAGAGTTTATGTTCCACGTCGGATCTAGTCCTTTGTCAAGAATAATTTTCTAGAATCATTTTAATAACCAGAACATATTACTTGTGAGATCTTCCCAGAAGTAATTTCTTTTGTAGAGTTTTTTTAATATACAGAAGACCTTCATTTCATGGATCTTATTTAGAGAACTCAGTCTCTGCAGAGAGGTATTTATTTTTAGTTTATAGTAAGTATGCTATTTTTGTATAAATTGCAGTTTATTTTCCCCCTGTATATGCTTACGACCATAATGACCACTGGCCTCTTTAACACGGGTCATTAAAATCTTCTAAAAATGTAGACAGTGTGCTGGGAAACAATAGGAATCTCTGCTTCATTCATAATAACAGATACTACAGAGCTGAGCAATGAGGATTTAATATTATTTTTGTACTTTATTAATAGTAAGGAATAATTTAATACATGATTTTAAAAGCAACGGAATTTGTGGATATGATGTAGAAAAACCTTTTGGATGGAGAAGTGTATCTTGTACCGACAAAGAAAATGCTGACCGATGCCAGGAATTTACAGTAGTGTGTTGGGCAGTTCCAGAAGCAGAGTATGCATGTTGAACACAAGGCTGCACAGTAACAGACCATAAGCAAGAGAAAACTTGCTTCAATATGACAAGACATTCATAAATCCAGTTTCTAGACTTACTCTGAAGGACTTGTTGAAAACTTTTCCACAAATTTTGATTTATCTTTAACATGCCTGAAGGCACAGACCCTTACTGGGATGCCACCTGGCACGAAACATTCCCAGGGAAGCCAGCGACATCTTGGCGAGAGGCTGTCCAGCATAGGGTAATGAGGCTCAAGAGAAGCAGTCCTAACGGAGGTTCAGAGGGTAGGAGTGTAAAATACAGGAGGAGAACATCCCAGGGCAGAAGCTTCTCACTGCAGATGGGGGCTGGAGGTGACCTTGGCTGCAGAAAGGAAGGAAGGATTAAGTCTCCCTTGGGACATGGAGTCATGATTTACAGAGCTTCACATGCTCACGTGAGGAGGACCACAGTTCCAACAAAAGAAATACTGTTCTTTCATCCCCGCAGATTTTCTCCCTCTAAAATTAACCTAAATGTAAATAACACTTCTCCCTGATAAGACTTAGACTTCATCTTCAAAATATGACGTCACCTCCACAAAATTTTAACATGAGAATAACTGAGATAGATGAGAATTTCAATAAAGTGTGACATGATACCGTGCAGGAATACCTGCAGGTATCTGTTCTACATCAGGATGTGGGGAACCAGTGAAGGATTCTTTCCAGGTTTTAGTAAGAAAGACACAGCTACAGATGCTGTAATAAAATAACTGTTTTAATTAGGCAGAATGAAAAGAGGAATATATATATCAAGCAAATATTACTTCCCTTCATATGCTGATAATCTTGTTTTCATGCAGCATCGGATGGACCCTGGCCACATTTTCCTGCAGCATACTGTGCAGATCCCATCCACGGAGAGGTTCCTCCTCGCTCCCATACAGTGGTACCTTTTGTGCTTTGTGATAAACATGTAAAACCATATACCTTCTCCTGATAGATGTATTTCATAACACCCACCAGTGTGCAGCAGAGGCCAGCATGGAATATTCCAGTATGTTCCCTTACAGCGATCACCTGTGCTAACTAATGGCTTCTCAAGTCCTCAGTACAAGGCCCAAAAGAGCAGATGTGGCTTGTCCAGCACCACTTGCTCCTCAAGTACAATGTCTTCCACAAGGCTCCTAATGCAGTATCACAAAGTCTACTAGAACACTACTTAAACAGAAAGGAAAAAATAACTAGCTTTTAATGTAATTAAACTTTGTTTTGAAATACAATGTCATGAAAAAAAAGTTCTTTTATCTCAATAACTATGTCACACAAGTTCTTCAAAGACATAAATGAGAAGCATATTAATGTCTCAGAGCTTCAGCCTACAGCATGATGAGTAATTGGTCAGAGGTCATGGAAGGATGTTGTGGTTCTGCATCACTCAGATTTTTAGGTAGGTTGGATAACTTCATAAACTAAGTCATAGCCTAACTAAACTTCCTATGACCTCTCTAATCATTCATCAATCTGTGCTTAGCGTCAACAACAAGATAATTGTGGAATTTACCCAAAGAAATATTCTACCGAATACCAGGTTAATAACCTGAACAAGTCCTTCCGGTCCTGAAGTAGACCAGTCTACAACAGCTTTTCATGTTCTTCAAGAGCAGAGCTCACCAAGCAGCGCAGCTCCTTAAAAAACTGAAGCAAGCAGCAATGGGAGATGAGCTTGTCTTTTGCCCTATGAAGATCCAGAGTTACTATCAGAAGATGTTTTCACAAAGTAAAAAAGAGTTAGAGCCTTAGATGGGTCTTGATGAGTGTGCCAAGGCAGAGCTAGGTGAGGGTCCATGTCTATCATGCACAGGACAACGCATGTAGTTGTATGGGAGTATGCATTCAGTAGCTTTATTAAGTCATCGATTTTTTAACTTGCAGAAGGTGCTTTCTGGCCAGGTCTTGCAGCATAAGCCTATTCCATTTTCAGTACCACCAGGACAGTCCTATCTTCAGCAATTTCCTCTGGTGTTGTGAATCAGAGCATGACACTGATTGCCTCATGGTCTCTAGTTAGGTATTAAAAGAGCAAAAAGATTTTTTCATTTAACAAAAGATAAGAGACAATCCAGCAATTACAGCTTTTGTTCTCCAAAAGGCCAAATATTATTTGAATAATTTTGGGTGATAAAATGCCTTTAATTAAACTTGCAACTCTTCAGGTTGACAGGCTTCTTTTGAGATGGTAATGACACTCTTGAATCCAGCTCCGTGGTGCTGCTGCTGTATTCAGCCCCTAAGCCAGCAAGTCCCCATCCTTGCAGTTATCACTGCATGTTTCATAGATAATCATCAGCTTCAGATTGAACAGCGGTACTCTGTAGCAGAATATCCACAAAGCTGGCAGTGTCTGTCAGGAGCCTCATATAAAAGACAAACTCAGAGCACAGATCAAATAGTAGAACAGGCATGATGTTCTAGCATGCGAAAAGGTGCCCAGAGATACATGTATGCAAGGGAAAAGGAAGAAAGAAAGTAGGAAAGACTGTTTGGAAGTCCTTCAGTGTTTCAGTTTTGCTAAAAGAGATTCCCAATTTTTCCATGCTTGATGTTATTTTAGGATACTGTGGTGAAGGGGGAGTCTGGAAGGGGAGTCTGAGGAAGCTCCTGTTCAAAACAAGATTGGAACAAAAAAAAATTCAATAAATGAAAAATAATCAACATTTACTTTCCTGTCTGCTTCCCTCTTTACAGCACATCAAGCACAGCAATTCAGACTTTTAAAAAGTCTGAATTTGAGGCTAGCCTGGAATCCAGGCTAAATTTCTTCTGTCAGCCCCACTGTGGCTCTACCCTGAGAGCAGTCTTTCTTTAAAGGAAGACTATCATCCTTAATTACAAGGTATATGTCACAGCGAAAAGCTTTGGCCCAGGATGACATTTAGCTCTTTGCAGCCCTTAATTCTCTTATTTAAATAGCATAATACATCTCTGGGAACACCACAGGGTTTGGAAATCCTGCTACATACAGGATGGCATGAAAATAAATACTCTGAATTTGATGATGTTATCTTTCGCTCTTCCATCCCTAGAGTGCCTGCTGAAGTAATCATCAGCATCAGCCTCTTGCTGGGAATGGGAGATTTTCTGTTGTTCACAGGTGCAGCACAAGTCCCTGCCTGTGGTGCTTTTGAATCTCAAATGCCTGTTGGGAATTCCTGAATGCCCAGAGATTTCAACTAAAAGGAAGAATTAGGTGAAAACCATGATCTCACTGTCCTCCTTACCAACCTGAAGTGAGGTCAATACAGCAAAAGTTTACTGCTATTTCAGACCTGCCAGAGCAACTTATCTATTGCTTCTACTCATGATTGCCCAAATTTCCTGACAAACCAGCACTGTGGAAGAGGCCAGCACTGTACAGACATGTCAGGCTTGCTGGGGGCTTGAAGCAGCATCAGTCTAGTAGCCTAGCGCTGGATTCAGAAAGAGGGAGAGTAGAGGGAGTTGTCTTATTTTTGTCTTTCTTTCTCACTGTCCTACTCTATTTAAATTGGCAGTAAATTAAATTAAATTTTCCCCAAGTCAAGTCTCTTCTACCCATGATGGCAACTGGTAAGTGATTTCCCTATCTTTATCCCAACCCATAAGCTTCTTCATCCTATTTTCTTCCCCTGTCCACCTGAGAAGGGGAGTGAGAGCAGCTGTGTAGGCATCTGGCATATGGCCAATGTCAAGCCACCACACTCATTTTCCAGGATCCTTTCATTGGATGCTCTATATATACCAGGCATACAGTGTCGACAGAGGAAAAACAGATCGTTTAAAAATGGCGTAAAATGCAAGACTCTCCTGTTGCCTCCATACAGACCCCACCACAGTTTGCATGAAACATATAGAAGGAGTACAGTGAGCTAGGACAACAGATGATCAAAGCAGACAGTTTTGGATTTGCAAAGGCCACCAGCCCAGATGAAAGTGGTTCATTCAAGGCAGGTTTTTTGAAGGTCGATGGATTCTTCACCACTTGCCACCCCTTTCCCTTTGCTTCACGCAGACGGCTCATTTTGATCTTTACTAGAAGTCATCTGCAGAGTTTGGTAAAGTCCCACCTGCCAGAGATCCCTGCTCACAACCAACATTGTGCTCCAGAGTGGAGCACAGTCTTTAGTTTGACTGAACTTGCCAAACATCTGCTGGAGGCTTGAAAGCAGAAATGTTGTGTTCTCTGAGGCCCATAAATGTGAACAAAACCTGCAAGACAACTGTTTCTCCATGACGGAAAGAACAAAATGGTGCTAAAAAAAGACCTTGTTTTCTTCCTAGTAAATACTGCATGAAGCAATGTTTTCTGTAGTGTAACCTTTAGTTCCAGCAAGCAGCAATGTTTTTACTCAGCTGGCAGCTTTTAAAGTTTTTGGTTATGCTTTGTATATGGTAGAGAGGCACTTGCCAGGATGGTGGGAGATGACTGGCATTAATTTCAGTCTGGAGAAAAGAAAATGTCTTGCCTGTGAGAGGTGTTCCAGAGTCGTACAATGCTACTGTTTAAGTAGCTGGGGCAATCACAAGGGGGTATTAAAAGGCAAACAAAAAAGCGTGGCTGTTGCTTCTTGATGTGAAACACCAACATCTTTCTATTTAAGGCTTTGCACGGGTCTATAGCTGAGCAGCCATAAGTGCAAGCATTTGCTAAAGTCCAATGTCTTAGCAAAACCGCAGACTTGCAGCAGGCTGAACAGACAAACTCATATTAAAAATTGGCTCAAATACGTGTACCCCCTCAGGTCCTTCATGAGGAAGTGAGCTGTAGGGGTAGGCTGAAAATATATGGAGGACCATTCAAACAATCTTCCCACTTTGGGCAAACCATGGCTCATTTATCATCTTGATTCCTCTGTGATTTCATCAGGTTTTTCAGATAGATGTTCAGCAATATTTCAGTAATTTCTCACATGGGCTATTCATCTTGAGATAATGTTTAAAACCTTATTTCTTAATTAATTTCATCTAGTTTTCCAGAGAACAATAACATATAATCCTGGGCTGAGAAAGAAAGCTATAATTAAATAATCTGCTGATGTCATGGACTGTCATGAACAGTGGAAAACTAGAATTAAATTACAATCATTGACTCTCAATGCGATCTGGAATAGATGGCTGTTTCCATTTGTAATTAATATGTCTATTCTTATTTAGAAACCTTGGGTCAGGCCCATGGCGGCTATAAATTGGTGTTTCCTTGCGGACTTCAAAGGACTATAGCAGCTTAAACTGGCTGGAAATCTGGCTAGTCGGACTTTGGTGACTTATTCTGGGAAAAGTGATGAAGCATCAACACTTTAAAAAGGACATCCAAGCAGTATTGATTATATGGCTTTGTAAAATCCCTTTTGTGCAGTTTGATGTTGTGTTTCCCATACATTGTACAGATTTGTGCCTGCTTGTGTCTCTGCTCTCGGTACTCAAACCTCCCATTCAGTGGTAACGTTGAGTCCATGTCTAAAGATTTTAGAAAAGGTGAACACAGGTGCTGGCTGGTGTCTTCATCCCAGTCCAAGGCTACAATCCCCACTTTTCCTCCAGGACCTTCTGTTCGACTTCTGTGTGTGATGCTTATAGAAAAAGTCATATAGAGTTGCTATTAATTTCATTTCTTATTCATCAGCAAAACATGAGGAAAATCACAGCTTTTTAGCATCGTTTGAGAGGCAGTGAGCATTCTTATATTTGGAAAAGAGGAAAAAGGAGACAAAGAGAAGTGAAACATTCTACCTCACCTACCTCCCACCCAGCCTTTTCCTCAAATATTTGTTTCACGGAAATTTTGTGTGGCACATTGTTCTGCTTCAGAATGAAAACAAACGTCACACTAGTGAAATTTCCAATAAAATGAAAATTCTGGTTGCTATCTTGCACTGATATTTACCTGTTTCAAATGCTAAATAAAGCCTTTGAAATTCCCAGGGGCACTAATGCGTAGAAAACAGGTTGTGGTTAAGGCAGGTTCCTGTCTCTTGCTACTCCTTTCACATAGTGAATCCAGCCTTCCAAATACGAGAGGAGGAAGCAATCAGCATCATGTAGTGCTACTGGCATTTAATTGATGAGGTGAAGGAATGGGGCACCTGTCTTCATACCAATTTCTGAGTTTTGTGTGGGGCTGGCAGAAAGAAGGGACATTTCTGAGACAATATGTGCTGGACGCAACTGATGTTTCCATTAAATATCTTTTCTGCTCATGACACAAACTATAGATGTTATGAAATGTCCCCCTAGGTAGTTTTAGTGAAAGAAGTTTATTCATACAAACTACACATATATCAGAAAACTAATAAATGAAAGTCATAGTGCCATTCAGCAGTGTATTCATATTAGCATTATGAGGAATTTGTAACAGGATCTGAACAAAACCATTAGTCACTGATGGAATCATTAGTAGAAATAACATCAGTTGAAGTCCTTTTAGCAGTTTTTTGGTACACAGATAATAAAAGACTAAAATGAACTTTGAAATTTAATTTCCATTCAAACAAACTCTTCTGCAAGCAGTTAATACCTTCAGTGGCAGACATTTTGATTTTGCAGACTTGGAACAGCAGGTGACCCTTGCTAAAGTGAAACTGAGCTCAGCAAAGGCAGCAGACCTAGAAACTTCTCACAGGATTTCAGCTTCACTGACTTTTCTTTGGTTTCAGTTTGATTGATTAAGACAACTTCAAATGACAGAATAAAATTAACTTCGTTCAGACATTGCTTTGTACCATGCTCAGAATGTTTTTAAATGGCATACTTTAGGTTAAAGGTGTGAGCAGGGCAAGAGAGCACTCTTTCTTCAAACCTGAAGAGCTTGGTTTACCTTATATCCTTTCACATTTTTAAATCAATTGCAATTTAAAGTAGTGATTTTACTTGGGGGGAAAGTGTTGGGGTTTTTTCTTACTAACAGTCAGATCAAAGCTACTATCTGTCATTGATTACCAAAGGATAAAACAAGCAACAGAAAGCAACCAAGCAGCTGCTCATCAAACAGGTTTCTCGCTGTTTCTGCCAAGGACTTGTATGTCCTTCATAGCTCAACAGGGTTCGTCAGAACAAAGGCAACATAACACTGGCTTGACCACAAATCCTCACTTACTGCTTATTCTGTTTATTCTGTGACTCAGAGAGATAAGAAAAATAGGATCATTACCAGAGACCGTAATGCTGTCAGCAAACTGGAATGTTTTGCGTTGTACCACAACATAATCAGAACTGCACCCAAAGAGACCCTCACCTACTCTAAATCCAAGGAGAAAACTTCTGAATGCATCTCAGAAAGTATCCTTCAATGCTGACAGAGGAATCAGAGCATGGAAATAACGCCTCAGGAAGAGTCACATTGGAAAAGGGGTAAAATGGCCCAAAAGAGAGCTTTACCAGAGTCAGGTTTCCCTGCAATTTCCTCCATGAAATTGAAGGATAAAAGGAAACACACTGGCTTTAATTAAATATTTTAACAAACACAGCTTTTACAACTCATTTCTTCATCTCTTTTTTTTTGGTGAAATATTGCAATAAGAGCCAGACCGTAAAACCAGAATACCTCTAAAATACCTAAGCTACGACCACACATAGGCCTGACGAGCAGGGAGGGTGGTGACGCTGCAGCCCGTGGATGCAAGCTGACCCGCATAATGCCGGGAAGCAGTGTGAGCTGGTGGGCTCGGAGATGTGCAATGTCACAGCCACCCGCTCCCAGGCACTCAACGGGGCTCACCAGCCCTCATCGGGGGTTCGGATCTCTGCCCGCTGCTGGCTCTGGCATGGCACCCCTGGGTGCAACCATCAGCTCAGGCAGTGACTGCAAACAAGGTGCCATACCACAGAGAGTTTCAATTGCTTGAGACAACACCAAGACTTCTTATTCTATTCTGGCAACAGATGATGCACAAGCCTTTGCTTTGGTTCAGTTAGTCTTCAATCGATTTATGAGCTTTGCATAACTCATGCTCCTTTTAGAGTGGGAAATTATTGTCTTTCATGGTCTTGCTCTAACTCACATCTGCATTTAAATAACCTTAATGAAACTAATAATAGAGTTGCTGAGGACTGAATGCGTCAGTGAGTGAATATTTGGATGTAAGTTTCCACCAAGCTGATTGCAGTGGTCTGTCATTCAATTATCAGATCACACTTTTACCATCCAGAATGAAGGAGCCCTTCAAGCAGCAATAGACGGATGAGTTAACGGAGAAAAGAGATCATAAAGCAGCACAAATCACAGCCTGGCACTGAAGTAGCTGTGACAGTGCCTGTAATGCACGGAGTTAAGCTGTCATTTATTATGTTAGACAGTCAGAGTGGCCATAGTTTGCAATGCGGCAGTTTAGAATGTGTATATAATAATTGCAGGTCATGTATCATATGCACATCAGTAAGAGTGATGGATTTTGCACCAGGGACAGCTGGAATCTACATAGTCATTTAGCAATATGTCTTCAGCAGGACTGAGCTGTGTTCTCATTATTTCAGGCAGTGCTGTAGGTCCAGATAAGCTTCGAGGTCCCAGTGCTGTGGACTCCACAGCTTTCCCATGGTGAGCGTGAGGAGGCAGTGTGCTTCCCGGGACCTTTGCCTTTGGGGTCCTGTTGGACCTGGCCCTTGTTCAAGCCCATCACTGAACTAAGCTGGCACCTATTACAATGTCAACAGTTTCAATGGTGAATAGTCTTTCTTCTCTTTAATTTGTCTGCCAAGTTTAGGAGGCTGACAGAACAGAAGGATGTGTGGAGGGCAACAAGGTTAAATCTAACACAGTTCACAGTGCAGGGTTGGTAGAGATGACATGTCTGGGTTCGGTGAGCTGAGCACTTATTTTGCTAAACCAGGCCCCTGACCTCCAGGGAACTGGTTCTTCCTCTCTCTTGCCCCCAGTGAGACCACCGTGGAGCACTGGGTCCAGTTTGGGCCTCCCCAGCATGAGAAACACATTGCGAGACTGGAGCAAGTCCAGCGGAGGGCACCAGGATAAGCAGGGGCTGCAGCACATGAAGGGTGAGAGGAGGTGGGGAAGCTTCTAGCCATTGTGAGCATTGGTGATGACAGGAGCTTACTGCTCTCTTCAGCTACCTGCCTGTAGGAGATTTAGTGGACGGAGACAGACTCTTCTCAGAGGTGCACATGACAGGACAAGGAGTGACTTACACATGTGACATGAAATTTGTAAAGTAGTAGAAAATGCATCCCTAACCATGGGACCCAAGTCCAAGTATGGAAAGGAAATAAGGAATGAGCATGTACTCCATTTGTTGTCCTTCTTGGAAAACAGAGCACAGTGATGAAAAAATGGGATATAGTGCTCAGCTGTAGTACAAATATCAACTCTCTGGCTTTTTTTCCTCTCATGACAATGCTTTGGAAACCATAACATTGCCAAACCAGGGTTTGCTGAAAACCACTCACAGGTATCCCAGCTGTACTGCATCAGCCAAATGTATAAATTGTCGGTAAAGTAGAACACACTCTGGACAGTGGGAACTGACATGTCAAGCAAGACGGTCTCTCTGCCTATGGAGACATGGGTCTGAGGGGGGGGTGTCTCTCCTTTACTTCCACAGCAACATGCAGGACTGGAGGAGACACAGGAGTGAGAAGGGAAGGACTGAGAAACTGTAGGAGGGCACAGAAATGCTATCAAGATAATCCAGACTGCAAAAGGCTACTTGGGAACTGGTGTTTACATAAAACCTGCGCTGCAGGCTACACCTTTAACCCAGTAAATCAGGACTGCAAGCACACAAGACCAGTTCAGAGTGTGTGTCTGTGCTAGAGAGATGCTGATCCACACCAGCACTGTGGCTGAGCTTGCACTCATCTGGAGGGATTGGGTAGACCTGCCCTTGGAAGACTACTGGAAACAGGGAGATCTGATTTCTTTCCCTCAGCACGGATTACTTGGCAGAAGCAGGCTGGTTACCAGCTACATACACAGCTTCTGCAACAACTCCTGATGTGCAAGTAGAAGAGGAATCATCTTCCCTCCACACAACCCTTCTGTTTTGCAAGTCTGATCATTGGCAAAGGTGCCAACAGCATTAGGTTTTTTTCTAGACTTTCATGCTCAATTACTAAAATGTCTTGAGCCACACTAAATAATTAATTCAGACTTTGTTTACGTTGTGACGGAGGGCAGTTGTTGCTGTGGTATGACGGTAGATAACTTCCAAAAGACGAGGTCTGAGCAAGGAGGACATTTCTGAGCCTGGTCAGTGGCACGAGCAGCCAGAAATGTCAGATGTTTCTGCCCGCACTCTTGTTTGCAGCTGTTTGAAGCAGGACTACCATGCTGAAGAAAAAGTTCCTAGCAATGGCAAAACCTTCCTCTCATCTTAACAAAAAATAACCTCAAGCAACCCTTTGCAGTCAAGGTAGAGCAGAGTTTTATAAAGTCTAGTTGCTCTTCTTTATTATCACTACTTTCAAAACCATTTGAATTTTTGAAGGAAGTTTGGTATCAACACCAGTATATGTTTGACTCTATGGAGACAGAAGTGGTTCAGATGTACCTTCCCCCTGTGCTGATGAACACCTAGCCTTGCTACCCCGGTTACAGCAAAGCAGACCTCGCAGGAGGTGGAAAAATCAAGCAAGTTTTACAAAGCCAGAGGCCAGGCAGTGTGGGCTTCCTCAGAAATCACCCGATAGTGCTGGGAAAATTTTCTTGACAAGGCATTGCTCTCTCCCACCTCCCAGAAAATACCTGCTTCAACCTGCACTTTGCCTGCCCCTTTCTCTTGCGTCTGTTGGTCTTCCAGCCACCACCTGCTGCTGGAATATTCCTTGGACCACCTGCTGTGTCCACTGTCGCACGTTATCTCCTTTGAATGGCTTCTGCTGACTCTGCAGCCCTTCAGTGACAGAAATGTTGACGGGCAAGTGTTCTGTGATCCTTGCCTGTGACAGGATAATCTCCTGCAAAATGGGCCTTCTGTAGAAAACAGTTGGGGAAGAAAGGTCTCTCGTGTTTTGGGAGGGTGAACAGGTTTCTCCTGGCAGTGAGACGTCATGTACCAGTAAGGGTGGGAAAGTTCATCCTCTTAGTAAGGGGCAGGAGGAGATCAGTCTCTCTCCCAGCAGTTCTGCAATGCCCAGGCTGTCCTGGACAGACTGGTCTGGAACATCCCTGACATCTCCTTTTCTGCTGTGGAGCAGAAAACACCCCTGACAGACACCTCTAGAGACACTGGTGGGAAGTAAAAGAGGGGGTCTTCTCCAGTTCTGGCAGTGGGAGACCCTTTAGATAGAGCTGAAAACGTGTATAAAACTGGAGTCAACCACAGTGAATTGGGCCAGCTGTGAAAGAGCCTCTGTGTGCTCCTCTGCCCCTCTGAATGCTTTGTCCGTACCTGTTTCCTTGCATACAAAACCAGCATATGGATTCAAGTGGTCATCACTACCAAGAATCAGAAAACTGAGGCATGGACAGGAGCAAAGAAATACATTTGCAGCAGCACAACAGATTCCAGTTGCCAGTTCCTCACGGCTGTCCTGTTCAGTTTGCTATCTACCATCCTTTCGAGGCAATTTCTGCAAAGCAGGAACACCATGACATTTCTGTAACACCTCTGTTTGCTGGGGGTTATCTGTGAGCTGTCCTCCAGCTCGGCAGGGCAGGCTAACTGGCAACAACCAAACCAAAACTAAATGTGATGGGATGGGATCCCAGGATGAATGTAACGAAGTTCAGGATCAACCAATTTGAAGGATGACAGCAAATGCCCTCATACAAGGTGGGAAGGCATTTTCTGAGCAATAGCACTGCTGAGGAACACCTCAGAAAATCATAAACATCTGCCTGGTGCAACAGCAGTGGGCAAGGCACATACCCTGAATGAGCATCCTTATCACACATTGCACCATGAGGGAGTTATTTCCTCCCATTCAGTGCTGATGAGATTGCACTTAATTGCCTTCTGGCTCAGGCCCTGAGCACAGGATTCAGGAACAGGATACTCTGATGCTGAGAGCCTAGAGAAATCAATCACATAAGGATATTTCCACTCAGCTTAACATCTACAAGGCCAGATACTCGTCCAGGCAACACTTTCATTGATTTAACTGGGATGGTTTTTTTTGGTGAGAGATTTTTAGCACACAGGAGAGACAGCCCGCTGGAGCTAGGCGACATACCAGTGCTTCATGAGAACTTTACAATGAAGAGGGAAAAAGCTCCTGGGACTTCTTTTCAGTCAGAAATGAGAAAATGATGACACCTTCCTCCGTCAAGGCAAGTGTTTTTCAGCAACTGCTGGTCTGAAATCTGACTTCAAAGCCGTGGGCCTTGATCAAATCTCCCTTCCTACCTGTCTATCTATAGTACCATTAGTTTTGCTGCTAACAGCTGATAGACACATCAGTCAGGATTAGTCAAGCTGTCATACAGAGTGCAAATTCTTCCCATTGCAGAAGCTTTTTTTAGCCCACTTTGCCTCTGGGAAACAGTCCAGGCTTGGATTTTTAATTTCGGAAAGAGAGTTCCACTGAAAAGTTTGAAGGAGACTCTCTTTGGTGTTTCAGAGCTGGATAAGCATTCCTTGATCCTTGCAAAATATCTCCTGCAGGCCTCTCCTGTGAGACGGTGAAACCATTACTCAGGAGGCTTCTCACTAACAGTTAAATACTCCTCCGTTGGTGGGGAGTGATTTGAAGCATATTTACAGGAGGAGGCGAATGCTGTGTACTGTGCTTCTGTATGCAGCGTTTCTGCATGCAGCAGATGCCTGACCTCGCACAGCCATCTACTGCCCATGGATGCACTGAAATCTGTGAGCGCTCACCAGCTGTGCCTTTCCATGTTGGAAGGGGCTTTCCAGGGTGAGGGGCCAACATACAGCGTTTGAGCAACTGTTGAAGTTCAGGACTGGTGAACATAGGAAGAAA
This sequence comes from Opisthocomus hoazin, assembly GCF_030867145.1. Classification (NCBI taxonomy): domain Eukaryota; kingdom Metazoa; phylum Chordata; class Aves; order Opisthocomiformes; family Opisthocomidae; genus Opisthocomus; species Opisthocomus hoazin. The sequence goes on from NC_134417.1 coordinate 65,958,587, forward strand.
AATAGCCCCTGAAAAGAAATTTTTTATTGAAATCTAAGGAAACTGAACAGTATGGAAATACAAGTGAAGTCTATGCATAGAACACAACAACATCCTGCACTAAGCTGAGGCTTTTCATCTTCAAGCACTCTCTGATTTTTCTCAATAAATTTGAAAGTCGCTTTCGGACCAGACTCTGCATGCTGTATTCACATCACATACTGATGCACGGAGTAAATCGCTGAGCCACACTGCTAACACTCCACCTGAATAATAGTATCAGGTCACGTTTTTAATGTTATGCCATAGTCAGTCGGTTCCTATATTGGGGGCCATAGGTCAGCAGGCACACGGTGTCATGTTAAGTTGGATACCATCTACCTCACATCCATCCCACTTTCAGGGACTGACTTGAAAATGAGGGATTCTTTTGGCTGATGAGAACTACTAATAGTTGAGACCAGTGCACTGTAGGAGGCACAAGGTTATTGATATCATATTTGTGATCATTCCTAATTTTGCCAGTACATCCTTTGTGCACATAAACTGTATACATATAGTCAGGGAGATAGAGTTTTCACATATGATGGCTCTCATCTGGATTTGTTGAGGTCATGAATAAGCAAGTGGAGGAAAAGAAGGTTATCAGGAGTAGTCAGCATGGATTCACCAAGGGGAAGTCATGCCTGACCAATCTAATAGCTTTCTATGATGACACGACTGGCTGGGTAGATGAAGGGAGAGCAGTGGATGTTGTCTACCTAGACTTCAGCAAGGCTTTCGACACAGTCTCCCATAATATCCTCCTAGGGAAGCTCAGGAAGTTGGGCTGGATGAGTGGTCAGTGAGGTGGGTTGAGAACTGGCTGAATGGCAGAACTCAGAGGGTTGTCATCAGTGGCACTGAGTCTAGTTGGAGGCTGGTAACTAGTGGTGTCCCTCAGGGGTCAGTACTGGGCCCAGTCTTGTTTAACTTCTTCATCAACGACCTGGATGAAGAGTTAGAATGTACCCTCAGCAAGTTTGCTGATGACACCAAACTGGGAGGTGTGGTAGATACACCGGAAGGCTGTGCTGCCATTCAGCGGGACCTCGACAGGCTGGAAAGTTGGGCAGAGATGAACCTGATGAGGTTCAACAAAGGCAAATGCAGGATCCTGCACCTGGGAAGGAACAACCCCATGCATCAGTACAGGCTTGGGATGGACCTGCTGGAGAGCAACTCTGCGGAGAGGGACCTGGGTGTGCTGGCGGACGACAGGTTAACCATGAGCCAGCAGTGTGCCCTGGCTGCCAAGAAGGCCAATGGGATCCTGGGGTACATTAGGATGAGTGCGGCCATCAGGTGGAGGGAGGTTCTCCTTCCCCTCTACACTGCCCTAGTGAGGCCTCATCTGGAGTACTGTGTCCAGTTCTGGGCTTCCCACTTCAAGAAAGATGAAGAGCTACTGGAGAGAGTCCAGCGGAGGGCTACAAGGATGGTGAGGGGACTGGAACATCTCTCCTACGAGGATAGGCTGAGGGAGCTGGGCTTGTTCAGCCTGAAGAAGAGAAGGATGCAAGGGGACCTAATATATACTTACAAATATCTGAAGGGTGGGTGTCAGGAGGATGGGGCCAAGCTCTTTTCAGTGGTGCCCAGTGACAGGACAAGGGGCAATGGGCACAAACTGAAGCACAGGAAGTTCCGTCTGAACATGAGGAAGAACTTCTTCCCTCTGAGGGTGACGGAGCACTGGAACAGGCTGCCCAGGGAGGCTGTGGAGTCTCCTTCTCTGGAGATATTCAAGACCCACCTGGACAAGGTCCTGTGCAGCCTGCTGTAGGTGACCCTGCTTCGGCAGGAGGGTTGGACTAGATGACCCACAGAGGTCCCTTCCAACCCCTACCATTCTGTGATTCTGTGTGATTTGTCCAGATGGTTGTCCAGTGGATTGGCTGTGGGGGAAGCAAAGCATCCTTTGACCATGACAGAGGCTTGCTCCAAACTCACCTTTGAAAGTTATGCTGAAAAAGCAAATCTATAAATCCTCAGCGCAGGACCAGTTGCTGGGTGAAAGCCTTAGAAGGAAGGTAGGCTGTACGCGTGAGCTCCTGGTACAGAAATATCTTTCAGTACCATTGGCTGTAAGAGTTTGGAAGGTAATAAAGAGTTTAGAAGTAGTATGTGACAGAGTGCTTTTATGGAGATTTGTCACAGCTGTGTTTGAGGAGGAACCAGTAACAGAAAAAGGGGAATAATATCTGCCATATGACACCACAGACATTAAAAAAAACAGAATAGGGCTCTATTACTAGAATGTTTTTTGTGGTCATATGAGGAAGATCAGTGCACGTGACTTGCAACTGACAGACTACATGATTCCCTCCCTGTGATTTCTTTGGTTATATTTTTAAAAGTTTCCAGTTTATTCTCAAATGGTTAAAAGTAAAAATCCTAATGCATCAAACAGTGCATGTTGACCAGGGTAGAGATCGGAGTTTTGTTTTTTAAACTCTTTTTTGGGGGAGTCAGCTGTGCTGATTTTCCCGATCTGATTGGCACAGTGTCTGCTGAGGTATCTTGCAGTGACTGGGGAGCCTCTCTAGACACCTGGAAATTGTTCACCTTAAGCCTTTTGTCTTCTCTATCTTATAAAGGTCAGTGTACACTGACCAGCTTGAAGTGGATAGACAAGAAAATACAAAATGTTAGAATACCTTTCTTCTTTTTTTCTTTAGTTCACAAATATTCCACAATGCTTATAGCCAGAGATCTAAATGCACCCACAGAAAATCTGTATTTAGTGCAACATCAGCTGGCAAAGGAGATGGACACTACAGAAACAGAGTCTAACTGCTTCAAAGCCATATTTTGGCAAAGAAAAGCTTCTTACTTTGGGCTGAAAGATGAAGGTTTAGCCAAGAAGAAACTGTAAATTTGTTTATTATGGTTCTGTGGGTGAGAACTAGGGACATCCTGTCAGTGTTTCAAACCATCCGCAAAATGTCACAGCAAGGCTCTGCTCATATTAATGGTGGACTAAAACTGGATTGCCACAAAAAGGAAGCGACAGGCTTAGTTTTATAGAGTAATTATTCTCAATTAGATAAAACATTCTGCGTAAACATAGCGTGCAGATTTGTGGAGGGGAAAAAGGTACAAGGGATCTTTCCTTTTCCACTTTAACACTAGTCAATCCTAAAGGGGAATGAAATTCTGCAGAACCCTGTAATTTCTCTAAAAGCTCCCAGACTGAAAATGCATCTCATACGGATGTCTTCATGTTTTCTTTGTGTACTTGACACAGCAGGCAGACACAGAAATGACAGGGGAGATTTGTCCCTAACTCATTGCTTAATCATTAAAATAGATACACCAGTTACTGTATTTAATTCAAAGACTGAGGTCATTTATATTATCATGGGTATGACAATATAATATGTCGGAATTTTCTGCAGACACAAAATGCTCCATCAGGCTGTGGCTGTTGCTGCTGTAGAGGTAAGACTTATTCACAGTCAAAAACTATTACCAGCTCTGTCACCAGGAACCTTTAGGCAGGGAAAGTCACAGGCTGATGTAGCTCAACCTTCTTATTGTCTGACTTTGTAAACAGTTTTTAATTATTATAATTAAAAGGCTGTCCAAAATGCGTTTCATAAAGACAATATTTATAGCATTACACATCCAGTGAAGGGTATTTGAAGTGAACGGGAAAAAAATATTCTCACTTTTTAATAATAGCAACAGAGGTTCAAATCACTTCACCTGGGGAGTTATCTCATAAAAATGCCATCAGAGAGACTTAATTTTAACCTCTTCGAACCCTCCCAGCTTCTACTCTACTGCTTTTCCTGAAAGTCCTGGTATTTGTAAGCAGCATTGTTCCTGCCTACTCCAGCAGCAAACACAGGCTTGCATTCTCTTCCAAATGCCTGCGTAGAAGCTACTCGCTGCAGGAAGAGGCCTTTGAAAAAATGAATATTTTTAATATTGCAAAACCATCTGTGAAAGAAAATAATTCCCTTCCTTTTGCCGTGTGATTATAGTTAGCAGTTTTATTACTAGCTTATAGCTCTCTGGAGGCTCTCGTGCTATGTTTTGAAGCATGTTGGGGGTGGATATAAAGCACTGTCTTAAGCAAACTGCTGCTTTGTTAGGAATCTGTACAACCATCAAACACGTCCTAAGGTCCCCAAACTGTTCTTTTTTATCTTTCATTCAATGCCTTTTGTTCAAAGAGGTAACGAGAAACTCTGCTCCCTGAAACAAGTCAGAGCATATGAGCCCAAAGCTGGAGTATTTCACAGAGTTCAGAGAAAGGCTCTTTGCTCCTCCCCTGCCTTCACAGGACTGTTTCTCGCACCCCAGTTTTGGCTGCATATGGTGCCTCTGGGTGGGTGCTGCACAGGCTGGCACAGCACCGGGCAGCAGCCCTGCTTCTGCCGCAGTTATATGGCACGCACAGCTCCTGGGGTGAGAGCAAATGGGCAAATGGGTCTGCTGAGGACTGCAACGAACAGGATTTCTCACCCTTCAGTGCTAACTGGCCAGAGCTGGGGTTTAATTTTGTGCGGTGGGCATGTGGGAGTCAGGGCAGCACCCGTCCTATTGCTGCCGGCTCTCTGGCAGCCAGACTGCTGCAGCCGAATGATTTAGGTCCTTATTTTCTTTTTCAAGTTGGTTCCTACAGCTTTCAAACTGGAATGTGGGGATTTACCCAAGCACTTCTTATGTTTTTTAATGAGAGGAGCTCAGGCAAGCAGGCATCCAATTGTCCTGGATCCATGTATATTTAGAACTGCAGACCAAGCGGTGGTGGTTATAATGTGCCCGTCACGAGATAGTGTCCCTGCTCAGTCCTCGAGCAAGAACAGGGACAGTAGTAAATATTGTATTGGATAAACACAGGGAAAGTGTGCAGCTAGCTGCAGGCATGATTTTGGGAAAGTAATAGGTCAAAAGCGGAATGAAGTGTTCTGTCTCTCCTTGACGAAAGAAGGGGTGTGTAGTGGGAGGAGCAGAAAGTCGTGCTGTTTGCTGTTGTCACCACAGAGCATTTCTCAGTAGACACTCACTCTGGGAAAAGCGGCACTGGAGTCTGGCCACATCGTGAGCCACGAGGTTGGGACCATTCCCAGGCAGGACTTCCTTGTCCCACCGGTTACAAGTTTCTGGTGTGATGCAGATTCTGCTGCCCATTCCGGATGAGCTACGCAGTGATCTGGCATATTCAAGCTAAAATGTTTTTCAAGATGGCCTCAATTTTAAGTCACCTAATATCTTCCAGACCTTCTTGCTTTATATGAGCATAGTGAGGCCTCAAAGTCCAGCTGAGTGGTGTAATCAAGGCCTGGAACCAGTGTTCTCCTCATGTCAGCCATGTCTTCTAAAATATTCTGTCCAGTATTACATTGTTCCTTGGGAAGAAGAAGTCATCTTGCTATAGGTCTTTCTGCTTTCTTGATATTTAGACATCACTAAACTTTTATTTCTTCCATTTCAGTCTATTTAATTCAAGCATTTTTAACCTGAAGTGATGTGACTTCTGGATTAGGAAACGACAAATTCCTGCCAGATGAAAAATTTTTAAATCCTTCTTAAGAAAGAGTAAAAGTTATTAAAAGGACTTGGCAGAAGTTTCTGTATTAATGCACGTGAAATATGTATTAGCATGCATTGCGCTTACATTGGAAGTTTAATCATCTTCATTGAACCTATAGGTGAAACAGGTATGCATGTAGCATGTAATTTTACCTCTTATTAGTAGCATGTGATTTTACCTCTTGTTTTAGGGCATTTCAACTAGATGCAGCTGATGCAATACAAGTTGATATCACACAGAGATCTTCTGGTACCAACAAATAAATACAAATTTCTTTTGTACAAACATACAAATGCAGCAAGCACTATTTAAACAACCTGACACAGTGAAGATGGGGAAGGAAAGTAAATATAAGGAAAAAAACCTGTTATGAGGTAATCTTCACATGTTCTATAATTCCTTTTCAAAAAATATTTTTAAGACAAAGTTTTACGTTAAGATAGAAAAAAAGAAGTCCAATAAAAAAGGTCCAAAATTATGAGATATCAATGACTAACCACTCTGGTAACACAAGTCAAATGAAACTAATAAATCTGCCATGTAGTAATTTATTGCAAGTGTGTTTTATTGTAGATTGAGTGTGAACAAAGACAAACAGGGTAGAATATATTTGATGGGCAGAAAAAGAGATTTACTGTCCTCTTAACCAATGAATTTAAGAAATTGCATTAAGTTTAAATTGTTGGGTTTGTAGCTGAGAAAATGAAAGTGGGAGGAGATCAACAACCCTGGTGTCAGCTCCTAGTGATACACTGAATTTTCTAGGTCCGGAGGCCTATACAGTGGTCCAGGTGCTTATCCAAATCTCATTTTAAATGTCAAATTTTGCAAGTCTGCAAGACTAATTTGGAAATTTTGCAATTCTTTTCAAGATTCTCAGTGATTTCTGTTCCTAGTTAGCATGGAATAAGGACTATAATTAGAGACTCTCTACTGGTATAAGTATTTTGCCCCCTGGCCCTAATCAGCACAGGTCACATGTCCTCCTATACGTCTTCAGCAGTTTTCAGACTTAGCACTTGCTGAAAACATACTACAGAGTTTGAAACTAGAGTTGGATTCTGTTTTTTCTTTTAAAGAATTTGGGAAAGGCTTTCCAGCTCTGCTGATCTCGGTACGGACAGTGATGCTGCTGGAGGGAGCCGTTCTCCTCTGCCATGCAGGCCTCGGGGAGACATTTTGTACGAGCAGCGACAACTACAGAAGACAAGCAAAGACCACTGCTCTCCTGGAATTAATTGCTACCCAGAAAGAACAGAGCCATCTCATACAACTACATTTTCCTAAAATTTAGCAGCCTAGTCTGAAAGAGCTATGTGGGCTTCCTCTCTAACCAGCCAAGGAAGAGCAACCCCTCCACAGGGAGATCACATCTATCCCGCTGCTGTCACTATAGAATCGGTACCTGTTTTCCTCTACTGATGACAGCAGTACCCAGATGCCTGGCTCAGACTGGATCCCTAGTCTTTAGACTAGCAGTGTTAGAGGACAGGAGCCCATCTGGTCTTATACATCCAGCCACAGTTCCCACCTCCTCCTCCCATCTCACTTAAGGTGCAGCAGTAACCAAATTCCCATCGATGTCATCAAATTACATCAACCCTATGTGAACCATGCAAGGGTTTCCCCATGTGTTAACTGGGGGTTAAACATTTGGAGGTAGGGACACATTGGCACTCGTGGAGTGCCTACAAAGAGCCATAGTGGAGGGGATGACAAAAAAGCCCATCACACTAACATAGCCCTTCCAGGAATTCGTCCTCAGGAAATCGCTCTGTGCCCAAAATGGGCACTGCCTGCACATCACCACCCAGGTACTGCACAGATATATTTGAATTGCAGAAATCTAAAGAGTCCTGGCTTAGAAAGAAAAGCCAGTAATCTTAGAGCAACACAGCAAGTCACTGTGCATCAAAGAGCTAAATACTCCTGACAGTCATTAAAGTTCAGTGGTAAGGGATCAACTGCTCTTCCTGTACTGACATCAGCTGAAAAACTAGAAAGTTGTCTGAGGTCGTGAAGCTTCTTTTTCCCTTTCAGTGTCTTTTTGGTTTTGGAAGAACTAACTACATCCCCATTTTGACCATTTTTCACCATTTGCGATAGCTCCCAATGCAACTTCTTTGGAGAGCTGATGAAGTGAAACTTGTAGTGACATCAGACTCCTCGGTGCCAAAACATCTTTAATGAGACCTGAGCCTAATGTATCTCAGCCCTCGTACCCTGCTTTGGAATTAGTATTAATGTCACTATTTTACTCACAAAGCATTACCTTTCTAACAAATACTCAGCAATTTAAGGGTTAGGCAAGGGCTCCACAATGACACAGATCTTCAGGAGATGTATGATAACTGAGAAGGTAAGTTCTTTCTCAGTTCATTTCAAGTTTTTTTACCTTGTGTAGTTTTGTTACAGCTTTTACTTTGCATACTTGATCAACTTACTATCACACCTCCTTAAGTGTGACAGCTTGTAAACTTCCCTTTTCAGGCACAAAAGGAGCACATTTGGTTTTGCATCGCCAGTTTAAAATATTTCAACATCTTGTGCTTCTCTGGGATGAAGACGAAACTTTGTGCCCACCAGTTCAGAAGATGTTCAGTTTTTCAGGGTGGTACACAACATTAGAGCCAGATTTGAAAGACCATTTAGGTTTCAGTAACAGTAAGTAGAAGAATACTAGAGATTTGCAACAGTGTTCAGTTCCACAGTGCTTTTCACAACCCAAGGAAGCCGCTGTCTCTTGTTCAAGACAACAAAATAGATTTAAAATTTTGAGACTGCGAATCCAGGTGCAGAGATATTTGACTTTGAAGCTGTAATATCTTCACACATGGAGAATCCATTTATGTAATTTATGAAAGTTTTTCCTTAATAATAATATACTGCCAGTTGATAAAGTTAGGCTGGAAATTGGCAGCAGATTCTAGTCAACAGAGCGGTCGATCTTAGGAGGAATGATGGGTAGCAGCAAGTGAAAAGAATGAGTTCAGTCAGCTCATGGGAACGATTAGGTGATAGGCTTCGTTGGCAGAGCCAGTTCTCAGCAACAAGAAGGACCTCCCTAGCCCACGATATCTAGTTGTACTTTTTCCCTTCCTGCATGTTACAGCTTGCAATACAAAAAAAATAAATAACTACAACTGGAGAAATGCAAAAAGCGGCATACATAGTCAAGATACTCCTCTCCCAAATTTCTGCAGATCATTGCTGAACAACGTTTTGATCTAAGCGGGATGATTTGCAGCACGCAAAATACTATAAGACAATTGGGTATCATTGCTGATCGACATCCTAGTGTTGTACCATTTCTGATATTAAATGTCTCCAGAGTTCACCCTCTTTTCCTGCTGCAGGAAGACAGAAAGCTCCACGTGGGGAAGCAGCTCCCATAGCTGGGACCTGGGCAGCATGGGCCAGGGCTGTTTCTGTCACCCCATGAAGCCTTGCTAGCTGTGTCCCTCTGATCACCTCTCAGAGAGGAGAGTCTGAATGGTCTGTTCCTGACTAACGATGGAAAAGCAAAACAATGTAAAGCCTGCATAAACATTTTTTTTGCAATACCACTTTCTCCGTGCAGTAAGATGCTTGTATGGTACAAACCCTTTTCCAGAACGACCTGTACTTCAGCTTTTCTCATTAGAAAGACTTTGCCAAACCACTCCACGACAGACTGCAGTCCAAGAAATCATGGCTTCAAAGACATAAGTGAGAACAAGCTTGCAACAAAGAGAATTAAAAATCAACAGCTCCTGTGTTTACTGTGCCCCTAACTCAGCTGGCAGCTGGCTGCATCAGGGCTGATGGTCTGTCAGGAGGACGTCATTTTTTCAGTTCATCCCTACATTTACACATATCTAAATTGTTAGTGTTTCCTGCCCTCCTACAGTAATGTTCCACACAAAACACAAATCATATTTCTGAGGTATTGCTTCTCTAGGCAATTTAGTAAAAATATATCATGTGTGGGTTTTTAACTCTTTAAACCACAAATTAACTTTGTGAAACAATGCACTTTTAAAATACGTTGTATTTTTTATTACCTTACTATCAGCTGCAAATCTTCATAGTCAATGACTTTAGAAAGTAAATTACAACTAATTACTGAAAGCACTGCTAACTGATGCCAGAGAATGTGTATTGAGAATACTCAAATAATTTAGGGGTTTATTATATTTTAACACTTGAGTCAAAATTTTATACTCTTCCTTGGTAACCGTCCTTTCACAATCTCAGTTTCCCTTGAACCTCACAATCTCCCACTTGTTATGTGCAATGTGAATTTTTTTGACCCTGGTGTTTAGCAGAAATTTAGACATGCAAATATACACATTCACTTTTGTGACATTATATATCAAAAACATTTCAGACAAAGGGCTCCTACATACAGGCTTATCTCCCTGAGGAGGGGAGGTGAAAGAAGGACATTAGAGAAGTAGTCAGGTTCCTTGAAAGTATCACACAATATTGCAGTGATGAACACCGTAAAAGAACTTATGTAAAGAGGAAAGGAAATTGGCAGGAAAATTATTCCAGGTTTTCTTTAAAGGGAGACTCACAGACAGCAAATCTTCATAAATATAAACCAGAAAGGAGATCTTCTCAAACATTAACTTTTCCCTTTTCCTTTGATATTGCTTCTGATGCTGACTACTAGATGAAACACAAAAGAGAAAAGAATTAAATTTGGGACTCGACGAATTCCTGGCCAAGTTAACTTCCAGAACCTAGCTGAGCCTTGCGGTGCTCCTCCAGGCTCCTCTGAGCCCGCAGGAGTCACCCTGTGCTGACGATTTACAGCCTTTGGCACTTAGGTCAGCTACTGATGTCCATAGTTTCATTGTCCATCTCTCTACCTTGAAGACAAGAGACAACAAGATGTTTTTTCTTTAGCAACTTTATTGCATGGTAGCAGTCAAAAGCATGCTTATTCACCACTGTTTTCACTGGTATATGGAGAAGAATCACGGATGACGCATTTCAGGCACTGTGTACAAAGCGAGTCGCTTTTGCTACACAGTGGATATCAGGTGGGGGAGCTAGAGAGGATTCAGTAAAAGCAAGCACCTTCTGCCCTGATTTCTTTTTGCCTGAAGAAGCTTCTGTATCCTGCCTCCCACATCAGAGACTTATATTCTGCAAGAAGGATGTGGCTAGTTTTCTGAGTTAGTTTGATGATCCAGTTATAACCTAATGGTACAATGTGTACTGTTAAGCAGGTATCCTTTATTACGGTGCCGGGCACACGAGAGATCTCTCCTCCAAACGTGCGCGCCAAACACCCTTTCATTTCAGGTTAAATACAATCACAATATAAGTATTCATTATATTTCTGAGAAACGCTTGGCATAGTCATGGCTTTTCCAAGAACCCATTAGCATATGTTAATGTCTTTCACTCATGTCTGTTGGCGCCTCTGGGTGGTCGTCGGGGGTCTTCAGATGAAGGCTCATACTCCTCATACTCCTCATCACCATGTCTGCCGGTCAACCTTTGTTTCTGCGCAAACTCAGTTCTAAGATCACCTATACCGTGTCCTTCCAGGTTGTTTTGCTCTGGCCTTGTTGCCCTCTTGGTGCCGCTTTATCTCTGTAGCTTGGTACATTTGCTCTGCCAAGGCCGAGCTGTCTGGAGTAGAATTATCTAGGACTCTCTTATCCTACAGCTGTCCCAACTATCCACTGAGGACCAAGACTTCCTTTGGTTTTAATTATTCTGTCGAATGACAAAGTGATAATTTTTAGATACATACATCCACTACATTCCTAGGTAGAAAGAGAGGTTGGTACAACAGTTAGGGCATGAGATCACTATGTATGTAAGAATACAAACTATAATAATAAAACTGCTAACAACTAGAAAATATTATTAAAGCTACTTTGTTATAGTTTCATGTTTCTTATGATCCCTTCTATCAGAGTCTTATGGATTATTTCTCTAATTAACCAATTGCTACCTTCAGCGAGGGCTGTCAAAGAAACATAACTAATAAAATCCCTCTTTCAAAGCATGCGATCAAAGGCTGCCAAAGAGAAGATGCATAAAACCTGCTCAGTAGGGTCAGGCTAACAGGTAAAGTGTAGTATCATTTATAATAAAATTTTCATGAATTACAGTGTACCTACTAATGTTTTGACAAAGGGTAACAAAGTTGGTAATGATGCAGACATTTCGTCTTCTAAGCATGCAGAGGACACTCAGGAGAGCAGGATAAAGCGTTAAGAAGTTTCTGAATCCAAGCGAGACTATCCAAGGGAATAAAATCACAACCATCTATTAGCAATTGCATATGCTGTAGCTTTTACTACTCTTCGCCTGTTCAATACTATTTGTATTGAGCATGGTACACTTAATACAACACTCCTAGGAACAGGTGTCCTTTTTTTAAAAGAAGAGTTTGTACAGAGTTTGCCCTGCTGTCTCCATCACACATGAGATTCTGGCAGTTGTTTACAATCACAAAGATACAATTATTATTGAGAATATTGATATGCCACTATTGTTAATCATTATCATGAAAAAAACAAAACCCAAGGCTCATGTGCATGTATTTTCATATAATTATGTTAATTTCTCAATCACTTTTAATGTTTCCACAGTTGTTATCACTGTTAGCATATCAACAGCTATTCCAGATCTTTTATTATTCCCCTTTGAATCCAGCAGTGACCCAGTAAGGGTTTAAAGTAGAAATGATGCTTTTTTTAATTATTTATGCTGAAGAGATTTCAACACACTACAGCATGGGAAACCTGTCTAAAACAGAGAGAGGGAAGGGAGAAAACTCGAGAGGGTTGCACAGTGAGGATCTGGTCTGAGTTCAGAGAGCAACAATGGAGGTGGGAGAGGACAGGGCAGCAGAGGACCTTGACATGAAGCCTACTAGATACCATGGGCAGACTCCAGCGGCTCATAGGAGAACAATATCTTCGCTGGATTTATTACATTGGATTTCTCTTTGCTTGTCTGGGGTTGTTCCAGAAGGATCTTTATTCCCTTGCCAAACCATGCCTCTAAAAGCCTGAATTTAGTCCTCAGAGTGTGCCAGTGCTTTACCGATCAGCCACTTATTTTGTGATAGGAAGTAACATACCAGGTCAACTTGCTGCTGATAACAGGACTGACAGGTTCTTTCCCCAGCTTAGAGTTCATAAGACCATTCTCGCTATTAAGAGAACATACTTTAACCTTGATTACTTGAAACTGTTTTTAAATACAACCAAGCACGTTAGCAAAGAAGCAGTACAAGCAGCAAAGAGTTAATTCCCATTCACAGCAGAAATCCCCTCCGTCCGTTCGCCCTCATGGATCCTCCACCCTGACGCCTGGCACACCTGTGCAGGCAGAAAACGCAGAGCAGTTTTATGCAGTGCCAGCAGCAAAGTGTGGCTGAGCAACGCTCTCCTGTTTGGGACCTAGAAACAAAGCTGTGTCCCTTTCTCTGTAGACGAGGGCCACACTGAGATAAAGTGGGGTCAGAGGCAGTGTTTCAGGCTGGTTGTTCTCTAGTCACCCTGTGTGACTCTTGTGAGCTGTATGAGTGAGACATTTCCCTGCCTGCTTTTTGGTAGTGGTAGACATAAAGTACAAAGGTTTTGAGTCCGTCAGTATGTTTACTTTTAGCAAGCACCCTGTCACCTTGCTCTTGTGATGGTCCTGCCACACTACATAGTAAGATGGACAAGGCTGCTCTTACAAAGAGGGCTACAAACTCACAAAGAGCTCTGAGCGCAACCCAGAGGTGAAGTGTATTCATTAGGGGCAACTTCATCCATGCCCCTGAACAGATGGCCAAAGAGAAGATTGAGATTGTTTCCTGCTCTGCCCCGTCTCTTGACTACTTCTCTTTCTGTTGCCAGGTTTCTTCAAGCATAAGGACTCCTGTTAAACACAACCAAACCTGCATGGGCAAGACTTGTCCAGAAAGACCTGCAGAAAATGACCAGATTTCCAGAATAATATACATAATTCCAGAAGAAATGGAGCACACAGTAAGTAGTAATTGGTACCATATCCCCACACACCTAGTGATCTGGGGAGTTCAGTCAAATTACTGTGCTGCGTTGAGAAAAGCATGTGACCACACAGCTAATGACACAGAACATGCACAGGGAGAGGAACAGATCTAAGGTCACATTTTCAATGGCTGTCTTTTCGTGCCTTCCGAATGATTAATGACATTTAGGATGTCTTCATATGTCATTTTTGTCTTAAAACTCAGAGGCAGTTTTTTCTCTTGAAAAAGAGACTTGACTGCTGACCCAAGCAGAGAGTACCCTGAGTCAGCAATAAAAGACAAAGTCATAGATAAGTTAAACAGCTTTGTGATTGAACTTCACACACAGTCTTTGAAATATGGCAATAAGTTCATCTTGCAAAGCTCAGAAACCAGGAATATATGCTTAAGGGATGAGAATTTTCAGGCCTGTGTCTTTGCTATGCCATCCTTGTAAGTTATGCAAACACCTCAGCCTGACACCTCTTGTTGAACTCCTTAGTCCCCAGATCTCTGTTCTATCCAGTGAAGGCATATATTGATCAGGAGATGAATCATATTTAGCATATGAAAGATGAATTTGAAAAGACTGTGGTCGTTGAGGCCATATTTGTGAGTATCCCAGTAATATGGTTGCAGTATGTCACTGCAAGTGCAAAGACAAAAATCCAACATGGTAAAACAATGTCACAAAGCATGGCAGATTTTTGTTCTAACCCACTGTAAATACAATTGTCCTAAAACTAGGTTTTAGGATAATAACACAGATTACCTCAAGGGAAGATATTTACACCTATACTAACATCTCTGGAAATGCCCAATCCATTCTAGTGCCAGAACTTTTTGTATATGCTAATGATCTAACCAAAGTTGAAGAAAAGTTAGTAACAGACCTTTTTCAACTCAATTGCTGTCTGAAAAATCAGTACCTCACTAAAATGCACATGACTCCCTTTCATCTCTGAGTCACGATATAATAATTTAATATTATTTGGTATGGAATGTGACTCATTGCTGTTGAAATAATTGGGACTGATGTCGGATTATAAATGTGAGTGGCAAAATGTAAGGTTAGTTCCTGGAATACTATAGCAAAGAAGCTCACGTTCTGAAGGGGAAGCGAGACATCACTGCAAATTCTGAAAATCACCTTCTGTTGGTTCATACAAAAAAAGGTAGATGTCATACTAAGTGAAATCAATTGTCATGTTTGCCCACATTCAGAGACGGTCTCATCATCCTTTGGGGGTCACCTAGCCAGGGATCAGGACGGTGGTCACAAGTAAGATGGGATAGAAGACACTGGAAACAATCATTGCAAGTGGATGTGTTGCAGCTGTTAGTGGCAAAAGTAGAGAAATAGCTTTCTCATCACAAAAGAATCTCTTAGAAAAGTATCGAATGTGACGCTGTTGGAGATGTAGCAGTCCCATGTCATTCAGTATAATTAATGAGGGATGGAAATTGGTATTGATGTTAGATAGCACCCATGTGCAGGTGCAGAATTGGGCTGGCCAAGACGGAGATGTTTGAATTGTTTTTGAGCAAGAGCTGGCACAAAAAAATGCACAGAAATGGGACTGTTATAATGACACAGACATATGCAAATGTGGGAAATTGGACCAGGGAACATCCACTGCTCTGTGCTCTCTGGAGAGTGATGCGTAATATCAAAGGTGTGGCCAGGAATACAGATGAGACTTGCTTAAGCCTCAGAGAAAAAAGCACTCAGGACAAAGAGAATGAGACAAACTTCAAAGAGCAGGTAAAATGACTTCTAATACCCACTAAAATTCACAAGTTTAATTAATCTATTATTACAGATGGAAGCAGAGAGCCTTTTACCTATTTCACACTCTGGTTTGGCTTCAAGGTGGACTCTGCATGCCTTTCAGCCAGGACTTTCCCAGAGGAGGCTAATTCCTACAGTGATTTACACAATTCCCCAGAGTGAGATCCAGCCCTGCAGAAAAGGCCATCTCTCTTCATTTCCTATCTCATCATTTGGGGTGAAGACTGAGCTCACCCTTGGGACTTCCATGGGATTTGACAGATCACGAGTTGAATCCGAGTTGGTATCTGCTACAGTACTGCTTGTCTTCTCGGACAGAGGCTCTCTTCGTGTTGTGAAAGGATGCTCATGGCACGCGTCTCTCCTTGCGGCAGGCCGTGGCAGGACTAACATGTAGCAGGCTATAAACAAGCCAAGAAAATCTGTCTTCCTGGCAGACATACTTGTGGATATGGTTTTATGTATTCAGAGTTTTTCATATGTGATAGAATCAGAAATAAACACAATATGATTAGACATTAATAAGCAAATTAAAGAGATGAGCAAGGCTTATGGTTAGACCTGATAGCAAAAGGAATGCAGTGGTAGATGAGAAGGTGAGTGAGAAAGCTGAGTGTTAAGCATGTTTTGCTGAAAGTGGGGAGCAGCTTGGAGCCTCTCTCCTTTCCTGCCGCAGAAAGGCTGCAGCTCCTCGTTAGGATTTCAGCACTATTCATTGGTGCTGGCTGTTGGGCTATGGGATGGGAGCATCTCTCAGTCATGCTGTCTTTTTGCACAGCTGTTGTTTTTTCCATCTCTTCCATATAATGTACTTACAAGTCAAATTTCAGCTTTAAACCCTAGGGAGTTGGGGTTTTTTATTTGGTTTTGCAATGTAAGTTCTTAAAAATCGGCAGAATTCATGGATAGAAAAAAACTATTTAGACATGCCAGAAAGCAGAAAAGATTTTAGCCAATAGTTTAAAAAAAATCCAACAATGAAACATGACAGATTTCATCCCATGATCTGATCACTCCAGAAACTTGCAAAACAAATAAAAATAGTGGCTTAGAATGAATAGACTTAAAGTAGTCTTAGTCAGTGTTGCTTTCACTATAATGTTCTGAAACCACTGGCTCCTAAGAAAAGAGACATACAATGAAATAAAATGTCACAGTCTAACATGTCAATAAAAGCTTCCCAGAAAAATGAATAATTTCAAAAGTCTTTAAAACAAGTTGAATTCACCTCTTGTATATGATTCAAATATGCTGTTCCCCAGCGTATCCCCACACACACATAAACTGATCATATCTGCCTGTGCAGGACCAAGTAATGTTTGTTTTATATCTTGTTTAGATTTTTTTTTCTTCTTTTTTTATTTTATTTCTTGTGCAGAAATACTCTGTAGATGCCCCAGCAATGGTTTTCTTCATGAAGATTAGGTCTAGATGAGTGGAAGCAGTTGAATTACTATACTTTAAGAAGATACCATCTCCCAGCTGAGTACCCCTCAGGCAAATGCCCTGATTTGTGTCCTAACACACACATGCACATGCACTCATACAACAAGAAGCCATCCTGGAGGGTGCTCTTTTCATCAATAAAGTGGGCAGCAATTCGGACAGTTCTCTTCTTCTTTGTACTTTTTCTAGAAAATCAATCTGGGTTTCATTCAGATGTAGGGGACTTGTTTTTGTCAAATGCTATTACCTGTAAAACAGAATACTCATATACACTCAGACAAAAGCTAATAACTAGAAAAAACAATGTGCTATATTAAGTAAGGGATTTCTAATTTGTAACATGTCATTCATTCATTTTATCCTAACTCATGAATTTCCTGTCCTGAAAATGCATAACACAGTCATTATTCTTCAGAAGGAAAAGAGAACTCCTGTACGTGCAGTAACTGACAGAACTGCTCAGTATTTCATTAAAGTAAGGGTCTGAAAGCTTTGAAAATGTGATTGTAAATCAGTAAGTGTCTGTGGAATACTATTCTCGACACACACATCTCAAGTAAGGAGGCGACAGAAACTTTGCTCCCTGTCTCTGCATTTAATAATGCTCCCGTAGTTCAATGATGCCAAGAAATCATAGCTCCCACTGAAGTGCTTGGTGCCTTGAATACAGCAGGGACTTTCTTATCATTCCTTTCCTATGTTATGTAATGGGCATTTCTGAGAACTGAGGGTATGCTTAGAAAACAAATAGCAACAAATCATCAGTATAGCCTCCCTCTCTCATTTTTAGTGAAACCAAGCAATTAGAAGAAGAAACAGCAAGAACAGCAAAAACTTATCAACAGTGTGGAATAATATACTTGCATTTTAAAATTACACCCTTTTACAACTTCGTAGCACAGGACTTGCATCAGTTTAGACTACTTGATATCCTTCAAGGATGAAAAGGTGTCCAGAAGATTTAAATGATATGTGTCCGAGTCTTACCAGCCATGGCTTTGCACCAGTATGTGGTCTGAGAGTAATTTGTATTTGAATCAGCTTGCTCTGTGTTTCTGGCCCAAGAAAGTGATTCAGGTATCCAATACTTCATTCACATTTGATGGCTGTGAATAGCTGTTATCGTGCTCTAAATTACCAACATTAATTACAATTAGTTTCTACTTTGGTTAAGGATTACTTTGCATTTGGAAAAATGGCAAGGTTACTATCTTTTTTTTCAGAAATTTATTTCCTTGTCTGTAATACCATATGTTTTGAATTTGCAATTTGCAGTACAATGCTTTCTTATCCTTTGAGACATTATAATGATTATTTAATACCACAAACAGAGAAGTACAAGCACAAAATTGTTGTGTTGAATAGCAAAATGACTCTTGGAAAGATGAATCAATTGAGCAGATGAGCATTATGTTAAACAAATCCACAAAGTAGGATTGCTCTCAAAGAATATTACAAATAATCCCTGAAAATGAGTCAGCAACATAACCTGTTAGGTGAGGGGGAAATAACCACATTTTCTTATTCTGGAGCTATGAGTTAGTTGCAAATCACTGATTTAATTTAAATACACATGGATGATAAATCCTATATCAGAGAAAAGATGCAAGTTGTATTTGAACAAGCACTGAATCACTAATGCCCAAATTTGTGTTACAGCCAAAAACAGAGAAACGTGGGAAATGTAAAGAAAGGGACTCTGTATCTTCCTTTTTCAAACTCCTCCTCAAACCTCACTGCTGCCAAATAATAGTGGCTAGGGATGAGGGAATACTGCCAATAACTGGATTATCAATAAGTACATCCTCCTAATATCTTAGCATCATGTCCATTGACAGGTTCAACATGTTCAGCATCATGTTCCATTTCACTCTGAAATACTTTGCCCATGGCATACCGCGCAAAGGCCACAGAGCTTGTACCATCTCTGTATACTTTCACAGGAGGCATCATTTTCCTCTCCAGCAGACAACAGAGAGTCTGCAATGAATCACCTACAACTCCACTGAAAGAAAAATGAATATGGCAGTGACACACAATAGATGACAAAAACAGTGTTTGGTGTTTATAAATAATATATTGCAGAGATAAATCAATTATAGTTCAAGGGAAAAGTTTTAGCACCATTATCCATTATTTCCTCTCTGATTTTGAAACAACCCCCTGGATTTGAAAGGCAATCTTCTATTTGGTTATCCAGGAGTCGACACTTTATTGTGTTCATAAAGACTTTATTCTCTCTGATTCCCTACTCTCATGTGACCACAGTTAGCATTTCTGCACTTCCAGAGGAATCCTCCTGGGGATTAGCTAATGAAAAGTGTTGTAATTCAAGAAATGCATCCTCTTTGGCTGCTGTTATTTACTTTTCTTTGGCAGTCAAACAATTATTGGTATTTGAGGGCCTCACCTACTGATTGAAATCTCTTTCTTCAGTCTCTCATATGGATGCAGATTAATAATGCATGCAATCCACTCCCACTCAAAAATTGTAATTTTTGTTGAAAAAGCATTCTTTCTATTTATATTTTTTTCAGGTGAAGAATAGATCATTCTTTATCATGACCTCACGTTTCTCCTGATTTGCATAATCACTGGGAATGAGATTGCTCAGGACATAGTGCAAATCTGATTGTCTCTTGTATTTATGCTAAAAAAAATCATATAGCCAGACACTCTTTTGTTCACAGAAAGATATCTGGAAAAAAAAATGCAAAATTCAAAATCTCCTAAAATAGTACAGAGATGTGCTATTTCTTAAAACCATTTAAAAAACAAAACAAAACAAAACAAAACAAACAAAACAAAACAAACAGAAAAACCAGTGAAAATCCTAACCGTCCTGTAGTGTTGCTGCTGCAGTCAGACCTCTTGCAGCTGAGCCCGCCATGAGCCGTGTGCAGTCAGCGCTGCATGCCGCTCCGTAAGGACGTTTCTGTCTTGCACTAACTCAGGGCTTGCTGCTCTTGACAGAGAGCCAGTCCCACCCCAAAGCCATCCAACCACTGCACAAAGCCAATGGTACTGGGGTGGTATCTAGACCGATAAAGACCTGCAAGGCCACAGACATAGACATTTGGGTTTCTGGCCTTTGCTGACAAATACCTGTTGAGGTACAGGTGGCTGAAGTACTGGACGGAACAGATCTGGATAGAGTAGCTGACCATCTTCGAGAGGAGAATCTGATGAATCCTGCCAAAGTGTTCATATAAGCACTTTGGTACCGTTTTCACATGACCATTTCCCCTGCAATCTACATTTGGACTGAGCTTGTAGAACCTACCTGTAGCTACAGGTAACGATGTCAGAACAAGGGGAATACAAGGAGGTCCTTCCTCATTGAGAACTCCTCTGGAAAAAAAAGAGGGCTTCTCAGATCTTGGGGAAGCTCTCAAAACCAGTTAAATTAATGCTGCAAGATACAATGCTTAAAGGACATTTGTCGTTCTGAGCATTGAAATAGCACATCGACTCTCTTTACAGTCTATTTAATGTTCTGAGTATGTCACATCTGGGTTCCATTTGCATTTGAAAGACACCTGGTATGGTCAGAAAAATATTGAGAGGAATTAATTAACCTCATCCTGCATTAGGAAAGCTCTTTCATGACCTCATACATTAAGTTCCGTAACAGTGATAGCTTCCAATTAATTGCTCTCCATGATATTTTCTTGTTCATATATATTTGCACAGAGGAATTTCCTATACTGCCTTTTACAATTACTCTGATCTGCCTAGCAAAGTTGGTCTATGATATCTAATATGACAATATATAAAAATTAGTCAGTCAAGACAATGTTAATGGCTTTTTGAAGCTGATAATATTTGCTATATCTCTTTGCTTTGGGACAGTGACTTCTGACATCTTCAGTCATTAAAAATTGTAGTGGAAAGTGTTCCCATTTCTGGTGTGGTCTCTTCCCAGGGTAAGGCAGCTCCAATGCCATTTCAATCACACCCATCCCCAGAGGTACCACCACAGAAAAACATAGGTTTCATTTTCAGACACAGGTAGTCATGACAGGTCCAACAGCTGACATTCAGGACTGTTTCTGTGCTTCCTAGGGCCTGCTTTGTCAGGTAAATAATTAGATACAAGATCCACACCTCCCTGTTGTATACGCCTTCCATTTTTACACAGACAAAATCAGCAGAACTGGCTATTGACATCTGGCTGATACTTTCATCTTAGCTCTTCTCCCCAACTGCAGAATGGTAATGAAGACAAAACAATTTTGCAGGTAATGCAAGAATTAAAGCTTTCAGGACACCACCTTAGTCTAGTTCATAGAAAGCTGAGATATTCTCAAATGGAGGAATCTGTGTTTGTTAAGGTATTCGTATGAAGTTGAGGCTAAGTCAGTTGCTAATCTCATCCTCTGAGGTTCTCATCTAGTTCGGTTCACCAAGCTCACGGAGAGTTTTGCCTGTTCCAACCTACAGTCTTATTGGCTTAAATATAAGATAAACACATTCAAGTGTTACAAAGTGAAACTGAAGTTACACAATTGATATCTCAATTGAGAAATTTTAGAAAATAATTTTAATTTTGTAGAACTGAAAGGGCTACTTCTGCTTCTTTATAAAGCTTAGCTCTTGAAAAACGTTATTTAGAAGAACTACATTTTGAGAAATAGTAACATTACTCTTTAGTATATTCAAAAACGAATGATTAGACACTTCTTACAATGATTTTGTTAACTTTATTTTCAATCGTTTCACAAAGTATCTGAAAAGCATAACCTTTTTTCAAAATAGTTTGTTCCACAGCACAAGCACAAAGATAGAATGATGTTACTATTTGTTTCATTTCCCATTAAATTTGCATTCCGAACCCTCAGGATATTGTTCTTGATAGCCATCTATGTTGCAGTAATTCTTAAGAGCAATAAGGACTGAAACTGCACAGTCTTAGATGTGTTCACACGTACAGCTTCATGCAAAATGCTCCTAATGTAAGTAGGCATAATGTGAAATAAAAGGGTGACTGTAGTTACACTCAATTGATCGGTGGACAACAGAATATACAGAGGGAAAAGGATTTGCCCCCAAGTGATGTTGCAGAGCTAAGAACTGATCTCAGATTATTTGAATGCAACTAAAATGCAGTGTGAAATTTTACTCCTAAAAGAAACAAGTTCGTGTTCCAGCTTTTGTTTCATGCTCTGTAACGAGCATGAAAAACAAAGACATCTTTAGGGCTTTTAAATATGAAAGATTACAATGTGGGAGCAAAGTGTTGCTGCCTTTTGCAAATGCACAGTACTGGATTTGATAAACAAAATATTTCAGAGAATTGAAAATTAATGTTGGACAATTCTGGCACAGCAACAGAATCAAGCATCTAGTATATTGACATAATTTTTACTTCTTCTAACTGAGTCAGCTGGAATCTGATTTATTTCAGCCAGCCCTTGTTCCCTTGTAGGAATTGTTGACATAGTATATTATAACAAGCAGTCAATATCTGATTAAATGAATGAAGCTCTTTCATTACCTTCAAGCCCAGATTGAATTGCTGAAGCCGTAACGGGAAGACAATATTTTACATTGCTGTGGAGAAACCCCCACCCTGCTTCTGAGCCCTGATACTTATTGTTCAGCTTGTTCAGCTGGACAGGAAGATTTATGGCCCCCCTTTCCCAGCAGCAGTTAGAGAAGGCAGAGGACTAACCGACCATGGGGCGGCTGTGGCATTGCTTTTCCTCAGAACTGATTGTGCAGCTTAAATCTTTACTGCTAGGGAGCAAGAAGGAAGGAAGGAGGGTCTCCAGAAATGCGCATTCTGAACCTGTAGAAGCGGAGTTAGTGCTTGTCTGTATTAGCCTTGCTACATCACCAAAAATGCAAGCCTTTACAACGGGCCTATTGTGTATCACTTTGTTCTCAGATTGCTGAGGAGATCTGCGCTATATCTTTACCAGCTTCTGGCCTGTTTTTATTACGAGGCAGAAGAAGAAACAAGATAGGCTCCAAAACTGCCTTACCAACAGGATTAATTGCTGGTGGCCCTGCGTCTGGCTGGCGCAAGCAGCTGTAACTCCAGTGCCCTAGGCGGAGAGGCTGCAAGTCTCTTCTCTCTCTGATTGCAACACAGAGTAGGGTTGCAAAGATCCCTGCTTTTCTCATTTTTGCTCTTTCCATATCTGTAGCTTCATTACTGAGAAGAAATAATTTACCAGAGCTAATATAGTAATTTTGCAGCACCAGCACCGGTACACCTAAAGGGATCGAAGTGTCATTAATTCCTCTGAAACAGCACACGCAGAGCTAATGGAGGCTAACAACCATGGTGGCTACTGATTGCTTGCTCCTTGACCAGAGAGAAATCTGGTTCTGGCTTTAATTTTGTTAATGGGAGATTAAGAAACTCTTTTCCCACCAGCCTAACAAACCTTGTTTGAGTGTTTGTGCATCATAGCACCGGCTCTTGTACGTCCTTGAAACTATGCACAGAGGTATTTTGCAAATATTACAAAACCAGACTTAATTTAGCTTAGTGCTCTGCAGTGCTGTTCAATGCTAAGTCAAGCTCTTACATGTGAGATGTGCCTTTTTAATCTGTTTTTGCACAGTCAGTCACAGCAGAGGTGTGGTGTTTCAGAGCAGAAGCCATTGTCATGTCCCCTTCAGCATTGCTAGAGCTCTGCCTGGGCTGCAGCAAGGCAATGCGGCAGCTCTGCACCCTTAGCCAGCCCCGTCCATCTCCAGGCAGAGAGGTCAGGGTGTGGAGCTAGCCTTAGTCCCGATCCCACAGGCTCAGTTGGGATTGCGAGGGAGGAACCTGCTCCCGGACAGATTTTACAAGAGCCTGTTTCTGGAAACCTCCAACTTTCTCTTTGCTTTTGGGCTAAGTGCAGTTGGCCAAGGGTTGCTCATACTCCCGGTCCCAAATGCAGCAGGTCCTCAGAAGGAGAGGGCTGCCTGCCATGGAGGAGGCAGGGGCTGAGCATCTTTGCAGCCGTGTGGCCTTCTCTTTCATCCTCCAGGAGAAAGTAGAAACCACCACAGACACCTGTGCAGACTTCCCAGTGCAACCAAAGCCCTTAAACCCCTCACACACTCTGCAAATCCCACACCAGGGCTTGGCAGCTTTCAGCTAGTGGTACAGCCAGGATCACCTCTCCAGTGCCCTTGACTCTCATGTCTCCAGGCAGTGCTGTCACCAGTGCTGTAACATATAGCCCTCCCGAGCAGTGAGGGAAATTGGTACTAACTAACATGGCCCGTTTTGCTGGCTATAGCTGGAAGTCAATGTGTCTAGGGAAAAGCACAGCATTTAATCACTCACTTTAGGTGCAAATTTAGAGAGTGAAACTCTTGCCAAGTTGAATCAATTATTTCATTGGCTGAAATAAGTGATTATGAAGCTTTCTTGGCATACAATTACCTCTTTGTGTTTCCCTTTTCCAAGCATTGAGAACCTTTTAGAAGAAACACCAACCAAGAGAAAATGATTCAAGAGAAAATGATTCAAGGATCACAGGGCAATTTTTATACTTTAATGCTCTCTACACTATAAGAAACATGGCAGGTTCCACATTTAAAATTTGGGGAATCAAAATGAATGCTTTTAAGAATTGCCTTTTGTGCTAAGTGAAATTAAGAGCAATAACTGACTGTAACAAGGGTGAAATATCTTCCCAATGTCAGAGATGGATTGTGGGTTAAAAGTTGACCCTTAGCTGCTTTTTCTGATGGTCTTTGTTCTGCAATAATCAGATTTAGAAAAACTTACGTAAGGCAGTTGAAAGTAATTCCACTATATGCAAGGCATGTCAGGGAGCAGAAGTGACATAATTTAAGAACAGCCAAAGAAAAGAGTAATACTTTTAAAAATTCAAATGGATGCTTCCCATCATCCTTCAGCAGCAGAGGACATACATAAAAGGTTTTAGACTTGCAATTCTTCCTACTTTTTTTCAGTTTTGGGAGAAACTGTGGGTACATTAAATTCCATAATCTCCATTAACCTTCACAACGTGATAGATTCAGGCTGTGATGAGCCTAGACAGAGGGTGGAAAGCAGAGGAGGAAACTCACAGACAAGGATCCTTTGCCTTCAGACAAATTTTGTCTTGTTCTTGTAAAAAGATGTGAACAAAGCTGGGAACTGCACTGGGCTCTGCCATGGGACAGGCCTGTCCACAAAGCTGTTTGCTCTCTCCATATCGAGCCTCCTGCCCTGTAATACTGCAGAGACACGGTGTGGCTAAAGGAAGACCAGACTCTGGGGATGGAGGGCACAGTGGGCAACATCTAACATCTCTGTCTGAGGCATCTAATGCCACCTGTGGTATAGGTCATCGCCCTGTATGACCTAGTTTGGGAGCCTGTTTCATACCCTAAATTCAGACTCCTTTCTACGCTGATTCTATCTGCGCTCCATCAAGAGACAGTCATGTCTAATTAAATACAAAAGGGCAAGTAAGGATCAGTGTCCATCAACTGGAAGACCAGAGTAGTCCTGCTGGTTTCACCAGCACTCACATTGCTTGCTACCAGCTCACAGAGGCAGAAGCTGGAGCAGTGGTTTCTGGTAGTGGAAAGCAGGACTACTTCAGCTGGGAAAAAAAGCTGCTCTGGACAGCTCAAAAATATACAAGACTACACCAAAGATTACAGAAAGTCTTTGCTTTAAGTGTCTTAAGTATACAGTAGTTAATGCATGCGGCTAACGAAAGTCCCTATGGGAAAACTAAGTGATGTCAAGTATTCTGTACAAAGCAACCACTTTAATGCAGTTTAATCCATACAATAAAATGAATATTGCTAGAAGTTTGGGTTTACATAAAACCTATTAACATTTCATGTTATAGTATTTTCATCATTAGTTTTATAATATTTACAAAATTATATGTAGCATATTTTCTGAAAGCACTAACAAGTTCTTTGTATAGTAAAGATCTGTAATGTACTAAATAATTTGACGCATTTTACATTCGGAAAACAGCAGAAAACAGTTGGAAAAAAGAGTAGTCAATTGTGTCCTAACAACAGTGCTGACGTGGTGGGTACTTGCTCCTGGGAATAGTGCTGTTGAGGTTAAGAGGATCAGTCATCTGAACACAGTTACTGGTGAACGTATTAGCGGACAGGACTTGGGTCTGTAATACTGTCTTTGACAGAGACACATCAGTCCCTAGATGTCTCAGGGAAGAAACTAGAGCAAACCTCTTCATTTGGTCTGACGTTGGTCAAGACCATCCAGCCCCCATACTTTCACCTCAAGTGTAGTCTTTTAATAGGACACCAGCATTGACCCTTGGGCCACCTAATACAAGACATGTGGCTATTAGTTGAAAAAAGGAAGTGTGTGCAGCATAGTGATCTTTGGTAACTCTTTCTGTGCTTTGTCTGTTAAATACCTATGACCATATACCTTCACAAAGAATATACATCAGCCTGTGCTTCTTTCTTAGGAATGGAAGAAATAGTATCAAAACTTTCATTTTCAAAGGCATGAGGAGGAAAGACAGAAAAAGCTGCTCTTCTTTACCTGAATCTTTCTGGAAATATAAAGACACATGCTGCAGAGCAGTTTTGTTCAAACTTCTTTTCTTTCAGTTTCAAACAGAGCAGAGAGGAAGAAACTGTGCTCCACAATGGATTAATTGATCTCCAGGACAGCAGAGCTAATTTTTCTCAGGCAGCCTGACTTAATCTGAAGGTGATCTCCTGGCTTTGCTTCAGCAGAGTTGTAGCTAAGCTGGAGAGAGCAGCCGAAGCCACAAACCTTTTGCATTCCCACAGCTCAACATTGGAGACGCTGCCAGTTCCCATGGCAGGGAGGGAGAGCAATCCCAGTCCCTGCTTTCTGCTCGCTGGCAGAGACTCTCTGAGGCCAAGGGAGCTTCACTTGACATCCTCCTTATTTGGACATGCACTCCCATCAAATATTAAGAGATGCACAGGACATTTAAGGTCTTGGTCAACCAGCCCGTCCAGCTGAGCCCCGTGTGGCACTGCTGTTGGTACTTTAGGGCAGAGTGACCATGTCTCTGCGGGACGGCCCGGCCAGACTCACAGAAATCATTACCCAGAGACTTAAACACCAAGTACTTTATCTCTGTGTGCTTCTCTTACATGATAGCACGTAACATGGATGGAGGATGATAATGCATTAACAACCTGTGAGCTCTCAGCTTGCAAATCAACCACCAGTTGTCAGCTGTCTGATCGATTATCCAGTACACCAATAATTTGCAGCGGCTCAAACATAACAGGATGGTGGAGTATACTGGGTTAGGGGGTTGCTTGTCATTGGGTTTGCCTTCTGCTGCACAGAGGGGGAAAAATCTGCTATGCATGCTCTTGCTTGGTCGAGAACTGGTTTCTTATAGCTCAGAGAATTCAAAATGAGCAGTGGCTCCATTTAATGAGTCAGTCTGGCCTTCTTACTATTGAATAGCAATAGCCTGTGCTAGGAATATATTAGAGAAGAAAAACTAAATAGGAAAAGAAATCTATTTTGTGAGCAGTTGCAGCTGTCAAACTGCTCTCAGACTCTTTCTTATTTTTAGTTTTATCTTTATACAAAAGATGTTTGTTTCAATCTCTCCCGCTCCAGGCTGAGCTGCCTTCTTTCAAGGATTTAGGTATTCAAAGCAGAGAGGAGCAAAATGTAATCCCTAGGCAGCCAACAGCTCCATCAAACCTGGAGGTTCCAGGGAGGACAGAGGTCAGCACAAATGCTACAGAAAGAGATGTTTCAGAAGGGATCCATGCTGGGCACAGAGACCTCTAACATATCCAGGAACAAAGTGATAATGGGAGGTGCAGGGAGACAAGTCTGTCAGCCAGAGCAGGAGAGGCACAGCTGAAGCCACCCAGACACTGTATCATCTCATCTCTAGCTAAAATGATAACTGTCCTTCTTTTACCCCTGTTCTCCTCCCGGCAGCCTGTGTCTAAGCCTGCTTGAGGCAGAAGCTGGACAGTTCTGCGTAAACAAGGTTTGGTTCAAGATCGGCTAGTTTGTTTAATTCTAGAGAGAAATATTTCAGATGGGAAATGCTGAACAGATCTTTAGATACCTCCAAGAGTAGGGCTGAGTATTCTGCCTAAATGCTCTGTATTTAATAGGGCCTATACACCAGGATGAGTCCTTACAATTCTCCTGACATTCATCCTCAGCCATCAGAACCGCAGCTCTGCTACACCACAGACAGAAAAATCTCCTTTGTTAACCAAAAGCTTTCTCCCATCCAACTTTTCTACCAGCTGTATACTTGTTCCCATGGGAGCTGATAGATCCAGCACACCTGACCCACCTGGGAGCAAGGGGGGAATTTTATGCAGCGCTTCTCAGGTTGTCCCGAGCATGTGTTTCAGGTGTTTCTACAGGGAGTGCAACTAGTCCTTGGAGGACTTGCTACAGTGCTGCTGTAGAGGTAGTGAATGCACAAAGCAAGGCAGCGTGACAAACCACAGTGTGGTAACTGCAGTGTAGTTTGTACTGGGTCTGGCTGGGATGGATTTAACCTTCTTCGTAGCAGCCCCTATGATGCTGTGTATCAGATCGGTGACCAGAACAGTGCTGACATCACATCAGTATCCTAGCTATTGCTAAGCAGTGCTTGCACAGTGTATCAGATCGGTGACCAGAACAGTGCTGACATCACATCAGTATCCTAGCTATTGCTAAGCAGTGCTTGCACAGTGTCAAGTCTTTCTGTTTCTCACTCTGCCCCGGCTGCGTGTAGGCTGGGGGTGAGCAGGCGGCTAGGAGGGGATGCAGCCAGTGGACCCCAGCTGGCCAAAGGGATATTCCATGCCTCGTAAGGGATATTGCATACCCTTATAACATCAAGGTCAGCAGTAAAACTGGGGGTTTGGTCTTTCCAGTGCCGTCATTGCTGAGAGAATAGCTGGGAGGTCTATCAATAGGAGATGGTGAGTGATCGATTGCCTTTGCATCACTTGGCTGGGCTTTTTTCTCTTCCTTTCACTTATTAAATTGTCTTCATCTTGACCTATGAGTTTTTCTTGCTTTGTTTTTTCTGACTCTTGCCCCCATCCCACTAAAGGGGAAGTGACCAATCTGCTTGTGAGTGCTTAGCTGCTGGCTGGGGTCAACCCACCACATGTTAACAAAGTCATTGCTTTCCTGGAGCTGTGAGATTACTCTGGTGGGGTTTTCTGGAAGTTTTCATGGGTTTTCTTGTAACACTTTCAGCAGTGAGTCAGCTATTTATGCTGCAAAATAGATGAGAATAGTAGTTAAGCAGGCTTAACCAGTTGTATGTATTGGTACACACAGAAGCTTGGCTAAAGTGTTGATATTCATGAGGGGTACTCTTCCTGTTATGTTCAATCTTTAAATATCTTTAGATTGTTGTAGAAAATTAAAGATGACACGTATACTAAAAAAAGGCAGTACAGATCTCTTGCAACTTTAAGAAAACATAGTCATGAAATGGACTTCCCAGTCTGGTAAACTGAGATTAGTGAGATTTCCAGTAGGACTGGAACAAAGATTACTTTATCCTGTTTCTTGCCCTACAAGAAAAAAATACTAAATAAAAATTCAAGCTTCATGAATTGTTTCCATTGGCTGAAAAAGTGTTATGAAATGTTTAATGATGTTGTACATATTCTGCTTAAAACACACTTTTGCAATTAAATACTTCACATACATCAAAAGAAAAAAAACCAAGATTGCTCTTCGCAACCTTTTTCTAAGAGGCTTGAGACTCCTGAACATTCCTACACATGATGAGCTCTTGTGTTTATATTTATTTCTCGATATAGAAATGCGTTTCTGTGCCTGGTGTTGGCATCTATAAACAGGCTGGCGTGGCCTGGCAGGCACTGGAAGTCCTGCAGCCCCCCACCTGCCTGGGGCAGAGGATTCCAGCAATGGCCCCATGGCTCGGAGGGGCTGGGCTGTTAGAACTTCAGCACGGAAACGGAACACTCTTCATCTCCAGGGTGCCCAAGGAATGGCAGCTGTGTACTCGTCACTGAAGAGGCATCTGTCCGTGCTGGGGTGATGCAGAGCAGGAGTGGCCATGCAGCTCGTCCTGCCGCACCTGCCATGAGCCCACCTCCACCGCTGCTGTCCCCATCCTTCTCGGGTAGTTCAGGGTGTCAGATCTCACCTCTCCTGCTTCATTCAAAGGCTTTGGTGGGATTTTTCCTCCACCTCGTTTTTCAGTACCAAGAGGCTGCATTTAGCTGCTTTTTTCCAGTGTGATTACAAGTCAAACACAGCAATGTCTCTCGCCTTAATTTTGATGGTTTTACACGGCAGCTAACATCATCTGCCTTTGCACTTGGTCAAGTACTTTTTGTATCAGAATTTAAGAAGAGATTCATTCTTTCTCAAAGGTAACAGTGGCTTCAGGACACAAGTGTTTAAAGAGGTCCAGTCATATGGTAACTCTTTGTACCCCATTCAACTCACTCAGGTGTTGTGTCCCATCTTTGACAGAAAGTTTTGTTTCCTAAAGCAAAACTTTTTCTGAGACAGAATAGGAATAAAGGAAACCTATAGAAATCTTTCATGACAGAATCAAATAATGTGTTTCTAGCTGACCCTACCACATTTCCTGAATGACATTTCACAGTGAACATCTGAAGAGAACACAAACAATTTCGCAGTGTTTAAAGTCAGCCCAAACGCTGCATTCTTGATATTATTGATGAAGAGGCTTATATGTACTTTGTACTACTTGACCAAATACCAATATACCACTAAACCAAAAGATATTTTGATATTTTCTTTTCATCAGCTGTTCTGGAAATGTGGATGTGCCCATCTTCCTCTGCATTCCCCAAATTTCTCCGATTTCTCCCCCTAGGAGCAAGTGTACAGCGGTTTTTCTGGCACTGTGATATCCCCTTACAAACTCCTCAGTCACCCAGTGGTACATCCTTGGTGGTGGTGGCAAGAAGCAAGGTCGTGTCATGTCTCGGGAAGTGCCAGGTGATGAAATCTTTCTCCCTGGCTTAAGCCCACAAAGGGCTCATGCACGTCCCCCTAAGGTGCCAAGCACAGCTGGCTGAAGGAAGGCTCACTTTAGGTCTCAGCCACACCAGTGTCAGCCCAGTGTCCACGGATAGCTAGCAGTGCCGCTGCTGCAGCAGAAAGGCAGTGCTGGAGACATTAAAACCGGATCGTCATTTGGTCACTGAGTGGTGGCACCTTCCCTGCAGGGTTGCATAGTCCTGACATCCCTTGCTCAAGCAATCTGCATCAGAAGCTTTTCTGACCACGGTTGAAGCACTTCATAGTTAGGCAGGATGCGATGTTAGTTACAGGCATGGTTAGAAAATGTGAGAGAGGGTTTTGAGACCCTAGCCAGTCCTACCTGTGCTCTGGACTGTGGTTATGGAAATTTTTAGAGCAGCCTAACTGTTGAATGGGTGGTTTTATGACAAAACCAGGTATCTGTGCAGGGCATGAGTCTAAAGCAAGCAAGGCTAACTCATCCCAGGGGCAAAACAAATGTACTGGATCATACAACCCTGTCCCTTCCCCCAGTGCAGCTGCATCCAGCCTGCACGGTAGATATAGCTTTAAAACAGATACGCCAGCCTGGGCATGTGAACAAATGATGGTGTAACGTCAGCTCTGCTGTGTAACTCTGTACCGTCATTGCTGCTCAGGCCATTAACCAAGTAAGTGTGTGTCTACCTCTGTCCTGCAGAAATGTAGTAGGTGCTGCTGCGGGTGATGAGGAGGGCAGGGACCTGCACTGTGTTTTCCGAGATTTTCCTGTGTCAGGTGACACAGAACATGTGCTGAACTGGGCAAGATTTAGGGGGGAGGAAAGGGAAAGTGGTCTTTGGTCTTTTTGACGTCCCCAGGAAATCTGTGTTTGAGAGTCTCTATTACTTGCTATAAAGACACGTCTCTGACACAAATCTGCAGTGCTAAGCAGAATTTGCACAGCCTCCTTTTGCCCAATGACAAGTAAATTTGTTTTTGTGGATAGGCTTGTGAGAAGAGCACAGCTGGTGCGGAAATCATTTGGTTTAATTTCTCATTTGTTTATGTCTGTGATTTAATTACTGCAATCCCTGTTATCAGCTTCTTTAAACTTGTACTTAGCGGGCATCAAGAATATAATTTATTTGCTTTTGACAGAAAACTACTTTCCACAACGTGAGAATCCGTCAAGTGAAATTGTCGTGTTAATCAATCTATTCACAAAGACAGCACGTGTGTGAATAACAGTGACTGGAGTTAAATTGCATTAACAAAAGGTCAGGAGATTCCAGGATGTTACCGCTAGTCATGGTCAGGAGTAATCATCAGGATCGTATCTGTAAAAACACGTGTGAAGGTTTTACTCTCCATTCTTGCAAAGCAAGGTTGCAGTATCAACACACTTGCCACATGGCATAGGCCCTGTTTAGGTCTATGATGGAGACATTACATTACAAAAATGCTTTTCAAATCATAGAGTTACGGGCTTTTTTTCTGATTAGGCTGAATGTGAAGCATTTTTGCTTCTTTTAAAATTTTCTAGGCAAAACATATAGAAATCAAGGAAGGAGATGCTAAGAACATGAAGCGAAACCAGACAAGTCGAGTGACAGGTCCCTTCCTCCCTTAGCAGAACAGAAGATTGATGCTTCCAAGATGAGAGGACCCATGGATTGCTTTATTCAACATCAAACTTCTGTGTGCACCTGTAGCTTATTAAATTTCAGCTGCCATCCTTATGTTTGTATTTTAAGTATTACACATACTTCTGCTGTGAGTTTGAAGTAAGTATTTGAGTCAGTAGGCAGAGGGCACAGCTAATCCCTTCATCCAAAAATTGGTAGTTTTGACGTCATACATGGAAACTTGCCTCCACAGCCAATGTGTACCTACAGCACATTTTCCTCAGTGTAATTCTTTCTGCTTTCTGGCTGCAATGACTCTTTCACCTTTGCTCCTCTGGAACCACAACAGGTATATTTAAGTTCAAATCTCCCAAAGTCCTCAGCTGGTGCCCACTTTCCCATCTAAACCTGTCACTCTAAGGCTGGTGTGGAAGCAACTGCTGCAGGCCTCAGCACGGCCAAAAGGTGTATTTTGAGGCTAAGGCAGAATGTAAAAGATGAGGATGTAAAGGATTCTCTGTAAAGGATTCTTCTATTCAGTTTTATATGAAGAAATTAATTAGAATCCATGCAGCTATTGTGCTCCTAAAGGTCTGCTTCCTGTTTTCTGAGCTGTGCAGTGTACTGAGTTTATTATAAATATAATGCTGTTATGCTTTTCTGAATGACTCTCATATCTTTGCTATGAGACATCTTACAGCTAACTTCTCTTCCCATACTCACTGTTACAAGCAAAAAGAAGTCACACACAAAAAAAGAAACAAAACGAAGGAAGTTTTGAAGAGATGTGTTTAATTCAGATTTCTTCTAAGTGCAACATTTTTTAAGGACATAAATACTTAATTCTGAAGTTCTCAAAGTGACAAATTATTTCAGATGTCTTATTGTGGAGACTTTTTGTGCTGGTGCTTTTCTAGAAGCAGAGAGCAAATCCAGTTAAAAAAAATAAGGCATTATTTCTTGTTGGTTATTGCACTGTGGAGTCTGAAGTCCAGCAGTAATATTCTGTACTATATTCTGCAAAGGAGTTGAACACCTGTCTATGAGACTTTCTGAACACCTCCTCTCATTGACGTCTGTTGTTGGGAAATTCAAAGTTCTCAGCAGCAGGTTTAGATATCTGTCACTGTTCAAAGACTGAGAGTTACAGGGAAATTTGGATATTCTCTTTTTTGTTTACTTGATGGTAACAACAGGCATTCTGGGCATCAGAAACAAGAGTGAAACCAAGAGATAATACCTGTAGATCTAATTTTTGGCTAGGGTCAGCTTGGAGAATGTCGTAATGTGGAATGAGTTCTCCTGGAATTGTGACTTTTTTTTTATATGAAGTCTTCATGTTCTAGGACTTGGTTCTGCAAAGTATTGAGCCCTCTGAAAAAAAAACAAATGATTGGTGAGATACATGCCTGCAGACAATGTATTTCAGTGTGTTGCTGCTTTAGACATGAACACCTGCCATGGGTGAAACTAAGGGGAGCATCACTGCAGTAATTTTGTCCCTCCCATTAGATGTGACATGGAGCACAGTTGGCTATAAGTGATGGTGACTGACTATTGCAGAGGGAGCTTCTCATCCTGCCTGCATCAGCCCTGCCTGCCGTGCCACGTCAGCTTCAAGAGAGACCAGAAAGCTGTGCAGTGCTGTCTGAGCTACTCAGAAACACCTTACATGAGAGATTTCAGAATAAATCCCTTCTTCAATTTGCTTGAAGTAACTCCTTGTCTTTTAGTAAAACCTGTGAGAAAAAAAGTTGACAAAGTTTTGTGACATAAAAAAAACCTAAAAAATTCCATTAACAACGTTCTACGTACTCTTCCACTGATATCCTGCACAGATCCATGGCAAAAGCCCACAGTAAGCCAAATCACATCTTCTTCAAAGCAAGTGTCTCTGCATTTCCATCAGGAAAATAGAATCAGAGGAGGACTGTGCTGCCTTCCCCAGCAGAGGAAGAATGAATGGGCTCTGTTAGCATTGTTTGTACAGGAAATTTGATTGCTAATATGCATTAAAAGGTGATGTTAAAATGTTATGACAATGAGGACTACCAAGACCAATAGAGAAACTGATGTTCTGGAAAACCAGATTTGATTAGATGGAGATCTTGAGGCACTGAATACATCTGCTCTGCACAGACAGTACATCACAGTTGCAGCAAAGGCATGGAGTTTGCTGCTCACAGGCTGATCTGTCTTCAACTCCTGTCACAGAGAGACCTGCAGGCAAACATCAGAAGTGCCCGAGAGACTTAGGAGTCCCAGTCACTTAAGCCAACTCATGGGCGTTGAGCTCTTTGGACGAGCAGTCAGAGCAGGGTCAGTGCTGAGCAGGCAAGCTGTGCCCAGGGCTGCCGCCGCAGCACCTCCAGGCAGGTAGTACATGAATCAAATAAGCATGCAAGCTGGCAAGAAAGAACAATTTCCTCACAGCGAAGCTTCTCCATTGTGGAATATCCTTCTCAGAAGAGGGGTAGGAATACCTGTAACCACAGTTGTTTAAGAAGAAAAAAAAAATGGTACAGATACACAAAACTACACTCCAGCTGCTACTTCTCTGTCTAAATGTTCTGTCTCCTGCTGTGTTATATTTTGTAACAGTATTTCAGCCCTTAGTAAAAAACATTCTGAAGAAATACAGAACAGTTAGTGTGGGGATTTTTGCCTAGAATATATAATCAGATATCTTCTATCATAAAGCGTGAACTGCAGGTCGAGCCTTGGGATGACTTCTCAGCCCTCTGCGCCTTGGAACAAGGCAGAAGTTATAACTTTGGTCCTGAATCTTAATTCCTTAATGTGAAAAATATATGCCTATAATAATCATGTTAAACATAGAGGGAAGATCAATAAAGCATTGCAACTATATTTTGGTCTTATTTTAATATGATTCAGAAGCCAGCAAAGCAATCTAACATAAGCTCAATATTTCATGTAAGACCTGTCCTACTAAAATATATTATGTATTGTGCCATACCAAATCTTATTACAGTAAGGCATTAGGAAAAAGGAACAAACATACAAGTTTTATTTAACTAACAAACTGCAAATTTTGATTTTTTGTTTCCAGATACGCTATTCTAAATTTATTTGTAAAACTTAATTATGTTAAGATTGGATTTTTTATAGCCACAAGGATTAGTATGGCCTGCCTGTTTAAGTGAAATCAAATGTAAAATAATTGCAAGCATAGACTAAGTGGAATTCCTGTTTGACCTGAAACAATTTACCGTGAGCAGACACCAATATTCCCCAGAAAGTTCTGACTGTATGACACGTAACAGTATGGGATGAATGAGAATCTGGAAATAAGAACAAGAAAAAAAGGGAAGAAATAGGTAAGAAAAAATCCATACTCTAAAATAATTTCCCCAAAACCCTATTACAAATTTTATTATTCATCTGTTAGGCCAAGCACAGAAAGAACCTTCCTTGTAACTGCGGTGGATGAACAGAAAGAGGGCGGATGGTGTGGTGAGGAGCTTTCAGGACCAAGATGTCCAGTCAGTGGTAGCAAAACTGAAGGCAGCTTTCGTAAAGTCACACTTGTTGAGGGGAGCAATAGAGCCAAACTCAATTCACAGGAAAAAAGAAATTGCATTCCTGATTCCTTTATGTAATTATTTTGAAACCAGTGTTCCTCTCTGAGCTGCTATGTCTGCATTTATTTAAATTGAGCAGAAAGTTTATGTATAAAGGTGGAGCTGGAAATCCAGCAATATCAAGAACCAGAACCTAAATGTCATATTGTATAACTAGAATGTAAAATTGAGATGGCTATCTCTGTCTTAATTGTATACAATGTTTCTAGACATTAGTACATATTTTATGACCTTATATAAAGCTTTTCATAAGAAATACTGTAATAATTTGAGCTGTAAGTCAGAATTCATCTTCCTTCAACTTTTTACACAAATTTTGTAATGCTTACTAACAAGTCCTGTGTTTTATATTCCTGTCTCCTTCAGTATAGCATAGCATCATTCTTTTTATCATTTCAGGATATTTCCTCCTGGTGGAACCAGTAAAACATGATTCTGAAGTGAGAGCAGCCCTCGGTGCCCCACCGGGCTGGAGGTGGAACAGAGCGTCTTCTGTAGCATGGATGGGGTTGCTTTGTGAACAGGCTTTCTCAGGAGCTTTGGCTTTTGTTTACTTTGGTTTCTTATTGCAGGGAAAAAAAACAGCTTTATCTATGAATGAAAGCTCATAATGCTCTGAGAGTGGTTAAAAATCATAATGTTTTGCTAGCGGTACAAACAGAAAAAGTGTTCTTTTATGTGACAGGACGTCTAATTCTCCCCTTCATCTGACATGTTACAAACACCGACATGCATGAGGTAAATATTCTTCTTCAGAGGAGAGTGTTTGTAAGCAAATCATGAAGAAATAAAATGAAATAAAAAAATCAGTCAGTTCACGTAAATGTCAAATATTATAGACGATTGAATGAGAAAGCAGAACAGAAATCTCTATATACGGATAGCTCTTCTGAGTATCAGGAAATATCAAATGAAAATGCAGAATCAAAAATGCCTAATACTGTATCCTCTAATATACATCAAGCTGTTAAGGAACAGACAGAGATCACATCTCCCTGTAGCTCACCCAGGAAAAAGATGATTTGTGAAAATAAACTGATTGTGGAAAATAAGCTTTGAGGCTGTATAAATTTTGTTATTCCCTATTTAAGAAACATGCTAATAAACAGCACAGAAAGAAGAGAAAAGACACAGTAAAAATTACAAGACTGAAAGTGGTCTTGTTTAGAGTTTCTGTAGCATAGCTAAGGAAAGCGCTATTCTCAATATTTCAAAACAGCCAACAAAGATGTAGAAGCTGACAACTAGGAGCAGAAGTGAGACTAAATGCATTTTTTATCAGTGAGGGTAACTCGCCTTTGCAGTGATTTCCTAGGGGAGTAGCAATGCACTCGTTATTTCTTTAGTCAAAATGAGATAGTTTTCTGAAAATCGTGCTGCGGTTTAAATGAGGCTTTATTCTGGAAGTCCTAAGGCTTTGTACTCTCAGAAAGACACCATCCAGTAGTCAGCAGATTTCCGATTCAAAGTTCTGGCTAAGCTTGTTACAGAAGTCGAGACAAAAGCTGAGCCATGCTCAGCGTTTTCACACTTACCGAGTTTGGGGCACCAGTTCCTTCAGCCCAGTGTCCTGGAGAAGCCATAGACAGAAATTAACATCAAAAAATAGCCTTCGCTTATTTATTATTCATTTGTGAAATTTTTTTGACTTTCCTGACAAAAAGGTGAGCGCACTGCTGGTTCAGATGCTATCCCACACAGAAGATTGTCTGTGCTGCAGGGGTAGAGGAGGCTGTCCCGTACCATGAGCAATGGCACATGTGTGGGACGCGGAAGACAGACAGAACTCTGTGACAACAGTGGCCACCTGGTCTTGGGTTGACTGGCCATAGCCTCCTGGCATTTTGTCTGCTCTCCTCAAGGCATTTCTTTGCACATCACTAACCAGGAGACGCCTGGCGGCACCTTCCCCTCTGCTCATTGGAGACGGCAGCCTCGGCTCTGCCCTAGAACCCCAGGCACAGCAAAGTGCCAACCACAGTAGCGGTGACTCCACTCACAACTGGGCCTACAGAGGCTGGAAGAGTTGGGTCTTTGACTCAACATCTAAGGAGGCAACTTCCCCAATTTCTGACCTGGTTCTTGTAATTACTTCAATGAGAAAGTCAGGTATTTCATTAGTAGTTACAGCTAAACCTTGAACCACCTAGGGAAGCCCTCTCTTTCCCAAAGACCTCTCCCTTTGCCATGGAAGAGCTGTGCAAGCCCCTAGATGCGGCACGTTTTCAGCTGACACCATTGTTTTGAGTACAGGAGGATGCAATGACGTATTTCCCTTAATCAGTGGGCCTCCTATTCGTCTACCAACACAATGCTTTATGTCTGATTCCCCTCATAGCTCTGTGACAAGGTCACAGCCTACCTTCAGTGCAGCACGCACTTTGGTATCTCTTCAGCGTTTATTTTGTCCTTACTACTAACTTCACTTACAGACCATGACTCACTTTTAGTGGGACTTTGCCACTTGCTCTAACACTGAAGTCCTGCTGAGTATGCCTGAAGCTGACAGCTCTCTTACTGCTGGGAGGATGCAAGATAAACCTGTCAGCCAATATTCCAGCAGCAGCCCACAACACCATGCAGCCTTCACAGCATGGAGGGCCATATGTCTTTGAAGCAATGATACAGCAACTCAGCTGATCTCCATGCAAAGAGCAGCTGTGTTTCCAGAAGTCCTAGCCATGGAGTGAGAAAACAGACTGCTCCTTGGGTGTTGCTCACACCAGGCTAGGCCAGTCTGTGTGCTAAGACAGTGATGTCAGGCATTGGAGAACTTCAAAGTGATGCCTGCCTTGACTTTCTACTGTAGAATTTAATGGCAGATGGCTTGAGACTCGGTGTCAGATGATGAAAGCTTCAGTTCCCATAAAACTCCTGTGTGTATCATCAGTGAAACTGCTTGTCCCCAGCATGTTAGAAGAGGTGCTCAGTAGCTTGCAGAAGTAGGCTTTTTAGCACAGATAGTCTTCGTCCATCTGAGCTACTTCTCCCTAAGCTTCAGTCTAATTTCGCAGTAGCCAAACACCACGTCTCCCTGCCACCACAGTGCCCTCCTTCCTGTAGAAAGCAATCCCAACAGCTCATAAGATGGTTCAGGAAACAACAAGTAAGCTGGAGTTGTTGTGCAGTCCATATCATTCATCTGTATGATTTAATAAAAGTGCCCTGCTCTTCTTTTGAAACCCAAACATGTTTCAGTTTGCATGGCAGGACTGAGGTTTATGAGGGACCTTCCAAAGGATCCTTCCACCTTACCCTTTGCCTTTCATTACGGCAGAGATGAACCATAGTGAATCATAATGAATCTTCTCTTCTTTAGTTCAACTCTAGTTAACATCAAAGGTTGGATGCTGCAAAGTTTTAGCTGCATCCTCCCTGCTGTATCACTGTGATTTATTGGTATCTGTCCTTCAAAACTATATTATTTACGTATTGCAGTTACTCTGCATTCATAATCCATTCCACAGACTTCCTGTGTAACCTGAGACAAATCATTTACGAGCAGAACTTTATATAGATATTGTGGTGATTAAATTTGGTGGACTATTCACTAAGTACATTGATTATTCTGTTTCTTAATATCTCTTTCTTTTCATTTCTTATTTGAAAAATTAAGATAACTATACTCAGATATTAAACAACTTTGTTTGGCTACTTTAGGTTCCTTACTGTGTTTGCATAGAGCATATTTTATTGCATCCATCCCAGCCAGAGCTGTGTATGTCAGGGTACCTCAGGACGTACAGTTGCACCTGCCAATAATATTTTAGTGTATTCCATTTTTCTTAAAACTACTACAAAGTGAGACCACATTTATAATGTCAATTTAAATGCAACCTTTGCCATCAAACTGCTAGTTCAGTTTTAATATCCACAGAAATATTTGTCCTGTTCATAGCTGTAGACCAGATTAATATTTTAAGCTACTCAACTCACATTTAAAATTGGATCTGAAAAGACATATGGAAGTAGCTCGCAATGATGTTGAATTAATAGAATGGTTTTTCTTAATTATCTTAAAATTATTTGTTTCTTTACACATAAAATAAGTCGGACTTACTTCACTGGATTTGAATATAAAGTAGGAAGTGAATCACCATAAAAGTTCTTCTGTTCTCACAGTCTCTGTTGTATTGACACATTTTATGGGCAATAACATTCCCAAAAAGGGTTTGAGAGTCTTTTGAATATTTTTAACACCAATACACAGAAAGCCTCTTAGAAAAAAGTAACAACCAAACTGGCATGTCAGTAGAGAACCAGGCTTGGCCAAAAGTCATCAGAATCAGTCTTTCCTTGGACTTGCATAGATTTAGATCACACCTTAAACATTTTAACATTGATTTAGCACAATCAAGAGTAACGGAGAGGAGCGAGGTGACTAGAAGATACAGTTCTGCTTCTAAAACCACAGGACACCTATTTACTTTTTTCCATGAGGACACTCCATCTCTTCAGATTTTAGGTGTTTTGTGGGACAAAGGTTCATTTTGTGAAAGTTTTGCTGTAACCCTATTGTCCTTTTTTCCCTTGGGGTATCTACCTGGTTTCCACTGAATGCTCTACTTAGTATGGAGGAGCCTTGGCAATCTTGGTGCCTGGCTCAGGAGAGCCCTGCAGCATCGATCCCAGAGCGGGGACCCCGTGCACCAGGGAGGGCTGGGATAACTGGCTGGTGTGGATAAGAGACAGATCCTCTGGGACATTTCTGCTCTGAATTAATTCTTACTTCAAAAGCCAGTAAAACTCTGGAAAGGCCAGATGTTTCCTCAAATAGGAACTATTTTTATGAGTGGTAGAGTTACCTTACCTCACTGTTCACATCACTATTTTATAATTCATCAGGGTACACTGTACACAGCAGTTATTAAGTGTCCTGATGGGAGATGGACACATAATGTTGTTATGTGGATTCGTCTGGAGCTGCATGGAGCCAATCAAGTGAAATAGCAAATAGTTTATGCCTTACTCCAAAAGTCAATTCCACAGAAAATTTTATTTCTGAGCAGGAAAAATAAAGTTACATTTTCTGTCTTTTCTTTCCCACATGCAGCTAAAATGTGAAAAATGGATCTATCTGCAGTTCTCAGGCACTTATTAACAATACCACTAAAGGCTCCTGATTAAAAGTGTGCCCTATGCAGGCTTCTGCACACATGAGCTCTTCACCCGTCCATAATCCCACCGTCCTCAGGGCAAATCCACACACCCCAGCCTCAACCATCTGTGGCCACGGCACCACAGTCGTGTCCCACACAGCTGCCTTTCTCCTTTGGGTGCTAATACTCTCCCTGAAAGCCCAGGAGGTGGTTGTCCATCCTCACGTGACAAACAGCATCCACTCCCTTCTCCCTCTTCCCTCTCCTCCTGTGGCCAGACCTGTTTTTGCCTTCTATCTCCAGTAACTGTAGTCATTATCAGTGTTTGGCAACTTCCTTGCCTGCTGGGGTTATGGACGTCTTCCACAAGGGCACAAATATCACTCAGAGTATCCACCCACAAAGCTGTCAACACATTCAGTACAAATATACTACACTTCCTCAGGTACGGACTGTACTCCCTGGTCCCGCAACACTGAGGCTTCGCGGCACGGCCTGTGACTCCAGCTTTCTAAATTATTCTCTCCGACAGCCACTTTTCAAGAGCATTTTTGCACCAGCGTTCACCAGTGATGTGCTGTTGTAAATGTTTCACTGTGTGTAAAGCCTGTGGATAGTTTTCTTCTTATTTCCAGCATTTCCATCCTGTGCTGTTTTGATGGGATACTTGAAAGAAGATTTAATAGTTTCTGCTTAACATTTGAGCTTCAACTTTAATTGGGTGTCAGGTCAGGTTCTGAATTTAAATTGATCTGTGCTTTGCCTTTCTTTCCTTCTTCTCTTCAGTCTTCTCCTGATCTTCGCTCCCATGGGACAGTGTGACTTTTGCAAAAGCTCTTCTAATGCTTTTCCCGTCCACCCTCAGTGCATTGCCAGTTAGCACAAAAGCACAGAGAAGAAAGATGAGAAATCAGAAAAATCCTCTCAGACATCTCTCATTGCTTTTAATGTGCCTTAAAATGAGGCAAATCAACATAATCCATCCTGCAGAACTGGTCAGAACATTGCACTTGAAAAATGTAGTGGATGTGGGGTTTTTTTTTAAAAAAGGAGTTTTCCATTAATGTTTCTCATCTTTCAATAAAAATAAAAGGCAAAGGAGACTTCTTTAGAAAAATCAGGTTGTGCTTTCCTCCCTGTCCCCACATCTTTTTCCCTGCTTTGCTGTTGATAGCAGAGGGCAGGAGTGAGACACCAGGTTCATCCAAGGTCCGCAGTGCTGCTGTCACCGTCTGTCTGCCCCCAGACCTGCCCCTCCATTCTCCAGGCAGGCGTCAGGGAGCCAGAGGCAGCAAGAGGCACTAAGGGTTGTCAGGGGTCCTCCCAGGGGCCCCCCTCCAACCATCACAGAGGCACCTTTGCCTTGGTAGGAGAGAAAAAGTGAGTTTAAAGCCAGCAAGTGGTCTGGGGGGAGAGAAGAAAATTCAGACAAGCTGAAATATTTCAGTCGGAAGCTTTGGAAAATAAGATTTTAAGAAATTGTTTCCTCCGTGCACTGTTATCGTATTCCAGCCAGCCAGTTTAACCTCTTACTCACCTGGCATCTCTCTGTAAAAGCACCTCGCTGCAAGATCTCACTCACAAAATACTGCTTAAAAAGCCACTTGCACTCCTTAAATAAAAGAAACAGGGAGATAATCTGCCTGTTAACTAAGCAGGAGAAGAGTCTGTGGATCCGAGACAGACAATTCTGAAGCAAAAGCAAACATCAGCATCAACAGAGCTACCACAGGATGAGTTAATCCATAAGCTTTGGAGGAGTCATTCACACGAGGAGGGTTAGTACAGGGATTTCTGTCAACCAAAAGCCTTTTGAGCTCACCTCGGTACTACTCACTGCCATCAGCAAGCTCTTACATGTCCACCTTTGATCATGCTGGGGTTGGTGGTGGAAGGGCTTACCAACAGGGATCTATCCCACTGACTCTGCCACTGTAGGAGTCCACAGAGCTATACGAAAATATCTTCTGTATAGTATAGCTATATGAAATCCGTGCAACTTGGTTGGAAGCACTGCTTCGTTCTTCTAAATAGCTTCACTGATGAAATACTGACATGATCTCTGTGAGTTTCAGCTGCATAGACAACATCTTTATGAGCTTCAAAGATCAGGAGAAGGCTGTATTTTTGCTTGGTATTAAAATGACAGAGCAAAGCAGAAGGTCTGTAATTCTGTCAGTGACATTATCTACTGCATAAAGTTGCATTCAAATTAGCAAGCATGGAGGAACAGTATGCATATAAGTGAGGAAGTCCATCAGTTTTCCTCTATATTTTTTTGGCATTTCTTGCAAGACCCCTGAATGCTGTCCAGCTCAGAAAGCTAAGGAGTTTAATTGTGGTCTTAGAAAACAAAATTAAAGTGCCAGCATGATGATTGTACCTGCCAAATCACTTAGTGACAATTAATATTCAGGGTGTTTAAAGGTGTGAAGTCTGTGGCTCATTTGATAACTGGGGCAAAACCAGGTCACTCAGACTGAATAAAT
The DNA here is from genome assembly GCF_030867145.1 of Opisthocomus hoazin. Lineage (NCBI taxonomy): Eukaryota > Metazoa > Chordata > Aves > Opisthocomiformes > Opisthocomidae > Opisthocomus > Opisthocomus hoazin. Next base: position 66,002,138 of record NC_134417.1, read on the forward strand.
ACTTGTTTTGCTGTATAGTAAGTATTTGGCTTTAAAGACTTTTTGTCCCCTTGGCCTGCTTTTTTTTGTAATCTGTCTTTTCAGCTGCACTGGGTTTAACAAAGCAATGTCCCACTGCCTTCATGTTCAATTTTCTCTTACAGGTTGGATCTTCAGCTGGATCTGCACCAGCTTCCAACAGCTGGTATTGAATCCACCAGCTTTAGCCCTCTCTGAGCTCTCTGTGAAGACCCAGGTAAATGTCTCTTCCTGGGACTGAACAAGGCACTCAACCATCAGTGAAATCAGTAACCACCTTATGAGAAATGAACATTTGTTGCTGTGGACAAGACCCTGAGACAGTGGGAGTAGAAGACAGCCACATACAAAGATGACGATGCAGTTGGTAACAGGCAGGCCAGGACGTAGGATAGCTTGAAGGATCCCGGGTTTTTTGCATTTTATACTTCGATTTGGATACAGAGTAAAAGTGCTATTTCCTGCAATTTGGCTTGCCGTTGGAGTTCTTTCTTGATGTTTTTTCTTTGGTATTGCATTTGTGTCTCTTCCATTCATTAGCAAGAATGCAACTTGCTCCCACGGTCCATATGATCATCAGTGGCATCAACAGTCCCCTGTTGCTTCAGAAGACCTTACGATCCTCTGCTGCTAGCCCTGCAAAAGCCTCCCTTTGGGCCACGGAGCAAGGGCTTGGCCTGGCTGACCTCTGAGGTCCCTTCCAGCCCACATTACTCCAGGAATCTAAGAAGGAGACGTTTAACTCCCAGCCAAGCAGATGAGAGACGAATACGCGTTTGGGTGGCTGGAAGGCAGGTGATGGGGGATGTGTTGTGTGTTGGACAATGACCGGATCTGAGGGGATCTGGGTGCATGCGGGGAGGTACGGGCTGGCTGAGGGGCAGGCAGCAGGAACGTCTGGCCAGGCGCTGACTTCTCAGGTGCGGTGAGGATGACAATTTCGGCGTGTTTTGTGTAACATCTCAGGGACTCTCTCAGGAAAGTACGATGGATGATCAAATGAATCATTGTAAGTGTGTGGGCTCTGCCTTCCAGTGGGTGAGATCTGTTTCACTCCAGCTTTGTCTCACATTATAAAGAAGTAAAAATGTGCTCTTCTGGAACTTTTTATTTATATTTCGCAATAAAAGCTCTGACAGCTGAAATAAAGGCATTTGTGGATTTATTTTTTTCAAAAGTACAGACTCAAACTCACAGACAAGTAGGAATCGTGGGAAAAGAAATAGAAGATTTGGACTTACAAGAAAAAGAATTGACAAGTGACAAAAAAGAGGGAAGACAGTGGGCAGGTGGCATGGCTTTGAACATCAAAACTGACAGACATTTCTCACTGTCCGTTTTCTGCCTCAGCTGAGTGGGACTCAATTTGAGTGGGAGGAAAAGCTGTGAAAACAACATCACCATGATTAGAGAGCAAGGACCAAGGGAGGTCTCCCACTAGCCATAGTTTTTCAGCTGTCATGAGAGAAGGCTGCCCCTGTGACAAGAGGCTGTACCTGAGTAAGTAGTTTCTGACGGCCTGTAGAGAACCTGTCTGTGTTTCTGGTGCCAAAGGAGGGTCGAGGTGCTCACAAAATGCAACTTCGAGCAAGACATCTTGTATGCTTGTGCTTTCACAGCCTGGCTTTGCATGTTCTTCATCTTTTTCTTTCCTGCAAGTCACTGTGAGCTTCTGCTTGGCCCATGCAGAGAGGGAATGGTCATAGAGAGTCCTTTCTGATGCCAAAGAAAGTCTGAAGAAGGAAAAATGTTGTTATACATTGCACTTGCTGGGGAGGATCATAGCTGGGGAGGAAGGAAGGAACTGAATCATGGAGGAAGAAGTAGTATGTGCTATGTGTGTTTTAAAGTATCCTAAACATCCCTGAGAAAAGGAAAATGTTAAAAACCAGGCATAAGGCTTATGAACTTTCTTCTCTCTTGTGTTACACTTTACCATATGTGTCAGACCATAATAATATTGATAACAGCATGCTACAAGATGGGCTAAATGTACTGGTGACATAGGCACTGAAGATAAATGAGGACAAGGACGAAGATGTTACCTGTAGAATAACTCCCTTGCTACTGCTGATACTATACGGCCTTCCAGATTGCGTCTTCATCTCTTCAATGCTGGAATTGTTTGATTTTGGTCTATTAGTGAAAGTTAAACTTTCTACTTAATTCTACCACATTAAAGAATTAAAAATTTATCAAATATGTTCTGAGGAAAGCCTTTTTTCTATTTAACTTGTTGTTTCAAGAGATTGACTTTCCAAGATTTTTGCAAATAAGTTCCAGCCGAATGCTGTGAGGTAACACTTAAAATCTAGTAAAGAAATATTGAGAGATGTCAGAAAACTGCTCAAGAGGTTATCAGTCTTCCTCTCAGTCCCTGCTTCTTGGTTGTCAGAAAATCCCTCCGTCCTCGACTCACTTTCTGCTCGGAGTTTCCCCAACCATCTCTTCTGCGAGTGGTGCCAGTGTAGCTGGCTGGCAGTTGGGGCTTACACGTGTCCTGGAGAGCAGCAGAGGGGGTGTGGGGCCTGACCTCCACAGTTGTTGCCCTTTTTTTACCCTTACACCCTCACACGAAACCACAGCAGTAAATGTGTGGCATATTTCCCACCAGCCCGTCTGCAAATAAGCAACTTTTATTACTGCAAAAATTGTCATTAGATCATTAGTCCCTGAAAAGAGGTGAGACTTCAGTCTTGCACACAAAAGGCTGTCTTTGTGAGTAGTTAAATGGATATTTCAAACCTCTTAGCACTCGGGCAAGAGCAGTCTATGCCTTCTGTCCTGACACAGTGCGTGGCAGACCCATGACGATTCCCAAACCCCATCCTGCAGCACAGCCTTGCACATCAGCTTGGCACTTTCCTGCCTCATGATTCAAGGCAGAGCTCACAGAAGAGCATCTCCTCTCCAGCCAGGGCTGGGCAGTGATGCAGCAAGGGGACCAGACCACCTCCACTGCATTTCGTTGTCTGATGAGGAAGCAAGAGCAAGGGATACCGTTGCTCGTCAAATGGCTATCGGGTTTTTGTCTCTTGCTATGATGAGTGCTAAAACCAGACCTTTTCCTCTTTTCCTTATCATTAAGCTCTTGAAAAGCAGATGCATTGGCACAGCTTTTTCTGAGCCTGTGCAGGATGCCTGAAAAAATGAGATGGCTTTACGGAATGAAGAGCCAAATGTAGAGAAGGTGCATGTTTATAACAGATTATTTCTTCTAATGGTAACAGAGTCCTTACATGCACAAAACCTAGGATTAATTCATTAACTTCCATTGTTATTGATGAAATACTTTAATGTTTTCCTCCTCTTACACAATTTTATTAATTCTTAAATCAAATATACATTATTTTGTTGTTCCTTAACTGAAAATGCATGTTCTGAGACCAATTAAACCAAAGTATGGGGTGTATTTCGCATTCTTGCAAACAAATATAGCAGGAACTTTGTGAATATTTTTCCTTGTAGAAGCCTGTGTTTCAGTGCTGGACTACTTTACTGAATAATTTGATACTACTTTGTAAGATATATGGCTATATTTTCCTGTTTGTCTCTGGATATACATAATTTTTTAAAAAATATATTTCTATTCTATTTTAAAAATCATATTTCATACCAATGAACCCAATGGATTTTCCTGAGCATTATTTGTTTTCTTAATTTTCTATGAAAAGTTTACGTAATTAGAGTGGGTTTAACAAATTAACCATACTGATTAATTGTTACAAATCAGCTGTCATTAAAGAAATGGAATATTGATAAAATAAGAACATTTTTTCCCCAAGTCTTTTGTTAAAATATGGGCAATATAGATATTCAAAACATTAATTACAAAATGCTTTTCTACCTCCATCAGCGTTCTCAGGAACAGGAGTGCTATGCTATCATAAGAAAGTTCCTAATTTACTGGTGATGTTACTTTCGAGGTTGATTGCAAATTGCACTAGGGATTGTATTTTGGTAATATTTCCGGACCAATTTTGATGACTCAAGAGGTCTGGATAAGATTTGAAAAAAACAGGTGGTCTTCTAAATGTTTCTTTCATTCATCTCATTATTATTTAAAAATCACTTTATATGGAGTAGATTAAATTGGCCAAATGTCCAGATACATTTAATTGTTGCTGTTTTGGCTACTGTTATTATTAACATTAATAATAATAAAAATAGTATTATGGGAAATATCAACAGTAAGAACAGCATCAACAAGACATTTATACAAATATTATGGCCAGTTCTGCTGTTTGTTTCTGACTAGTTTTCTGCCAGAAAACCTGACTTAAAATAAAAAACTTGAGAAATCACATTTAGATAACATTGTAATAGAAACAAGGTAAATTACTTATCACCTCAAAGGATGGAAAAACAATGCACCATCTTGATAAATGATGTGGTAAGTTTTTCATGAATTAAATTTTTACATAAAGTTTTTTTCTTTGAGATGATACTTTTTGCAACAGATCTTTCAACCAACTGACTAAAAATTTAGGTTTTCTACTGGAAAAATACCTTCCACTGAAAGCCAATAATTTTTTGCATAAAGAGGTTGATTTTCACAGAAGTTACTCCAGGAACATGAAGAAATAGAACATTCTGAAAAAGGTAAATGTTTTGTTTAAAACAACAGGCCATTTTATACCTTCAGATTATATTATTTTACAATGCAGCTTATAAAGCAAATTTGGGATGAATTATTTTTGTCCTTTCAAGGGAAGGATTTAGTTTAGCCTCAGCTACTGTTTGTTCAGCACTCTGTTTCACTGGAGGACACTTCTCTTCTCATTTGGTTTTCAGAATGGAAACATTCCAAATCATGGATTCACTACAAAATTAATGATCAGATTTCCATCCAGCTTTCATTTTGGACTTGCAATACAACTTATTAGACCAGGAATTGGACTAAATAATCTAGACAGAGAAAATTCAACAATGTACCTGTAGGATTTTGTCCAGTCAAGGCAGATGAGTTGCTGATTTGGATTTGGAGGGGCTTTGATATATACTTAAAGTTACGCAACAACTGAAGTATGTATTTTCTTCAATTGCAGTAAATCCAAGGAGGTAGGTTCATAAATGCATATTTGATGTGCTGTCCATGAATTATCCAGCTGTAGTTTGTAATCAACATCATACATTTTACAAAGTACTGACTTACATACATTTTTCTTTTACGCTAGGTTTGGTCTTTTTCATCTGTTCTCAAGAGTAACACCGAGGAACTTTCATAAAGGCTAACACTTAGCAACATTAATTGCAAAGGACATATTAACCAAATTTTTTTGTAGGCAGAAGCTAACTCCAAATGGCACAAGCTGTAAGGACAACCACCTTCAGTGGAGTAAGCCCTGTTGGCCTTCTTCGTTCAATAAATATTCACTACTGAAGCTATTTGGTATCCTTGGCAATTTCCAGCTATATAGACAAAAATCATACACATAAACATAAATCATACACAAGCTGATGTAAAATATTTGTGTGCTTTTGATTTTTTTTTTTGTGATTAAAATGTAGGTCCAGACTTAGAGTCTCTATTCAATAGTAATCGCAAAACTGTGCTTCGACTTGTTAAATTATCAGAATTTACCAAGCTCATAGAGAGGAATCGCATTACTTTTCTGACTTTACTCATTCCAAGGAAATTTATGCTGCTTGTAGAAATACAGATGTAGGAAAGGAAAAAAGCATTTGCTGAATCTTTATAATGCATCTCTGCTAAATGATAACAGTGCAGCCACACAGGGGTGTTCCCCACACACTGACAACTCTTTGTAACTCAAAATTCATTGCAGGCAATGATCTAGCTATTCAGTTATCATTTCTGTAGAAAGAGGAGAAGCATTGCACTGTGTACAACATTGTATTTCTTTCTCAAAAGCCCCTTATTCATCTGAGACCATAAAAAAGCAGGAATGGAGGCTCTTCTCATCTTGACAGCTCAGGTGCTTTACACTGTACTTTCCCAAAGACTTGCAAGGCATGTGGAAACCATTTGGTTGTACTAACTCTTGCTTGCTTACTATGTACCAGTCTGACTGACAGATCACCTGCAGACATGTTTGCAAATGTTCACTTTCTTTCCAATGGCAAGAAATAAAGCTTATATATGTAAAATGAGAAAATGATTCATTACTGCTCTCATACTTAGTTTCACCCCACGAGCTAAAATATCAAAAAAGGGGAAAAAAACACTGAATAGGGAAGTAGATCTGGTACAGATCTCAAGATGAAAATGTGTTCAGATTAAAGAGGATAGCTGAAGTGCATCAAAGGGGTCAAAAAAGGGGAAAAAAACACTGAATAGGGAAGTAGATCTGGTACAGATCTCAAGATGAAAATGTGTTCAGATTAAAGAGGATAGCTGAAGTGCATCAAAGGGGTAAAGAGTAAAGTAGCATAGAGTAGAGCAGAGCAGAGCAAAGGGATGGACAGTGTACACTTTTCCTTTTCTTCAAGATTACCTGCTGCAGGAACTGTTCCACAATGGGACCACTGTGAGAAGCAGTTGTGGCCTGTGAATAAAGGAATCTGCTTCAGGGGCTTTAAATGGCTCTTACAAGAGACAATTCTACTGTAAGAAGAGCAAAGATAATTTCCACAATGAATGCACTGTGGTACAAGGATGTAACAATTAATTTTTCTCCACTTCATAAAACCCATGCACTAGAAATGTGCTATGAGATAGTGGAAGGACTTTCCACACTGCCCTAAGAAAGAGAAATCCAGGCAGGAGGATCCTACAGGACCCAGAGTCTCTCAGTCTTGATGTTCACATTACATACCGTAAAAGTAATTAAAAAGGCCATGACCATCACTCTGAATCACCATCTGCAAAGTGATTGCATCTCCCAGATTTGATTCCAGGAGGGTGGACTGGAGTTCATCCAATTGATAAATCCCTGGGGGACTTCACAGGGAAGGAGTTCCTTCTCCATCCAAATGTGAATGGTGGGATCAGAAGAAACGTACAGTTTATCGTGGTGTTTTCTATTAATCCTTGTAACTAATGAGCAGAAAAGCATATTCAAATGCTTCTGTAGATGCACACTCAGTATATGAGTGAATGAGAGAATATAATTTATCATCAGCTTGCTTTTTTTGCCACTCATCTGGAATACTTGACATTTCAAAATAGTGGTAAATGAAAATGCTCTGAATACCACAGGGTATAAGAAACACGAGTAATCTATCCTAATTCTCTTCTGCCAGCCAAAAATCTGATTTTAAATGAAATGTTCTTCCTTCACTCTTTGAAGTAACTTCAATTATATCCATTTGGGCCAAGACTAAATTTAGGCCTTGAAATTCAATAAACTCTATTGGCACAGGAAAATAACCCCCAGATTCCTGTGGATTTAGCTGCATCAACTTCTCAGTGATACAGCTAAATACGCATCTGAAAACCTTAGGCTTAGATCAAAGTGTTTGACTGCAATTCACTCAACAGGACTAATCTCATTTACCTCATTTGTATGACAAACCTCCTTTGTTCTGAGCAAAGTCAAGCCTGACAGGGCAGATGCTGGACGTTGTACTGCAGTTCTGATGTCTGGGCTGCAACAGGATTAAATATTCTGAGGCACAGGAGGAAAGATGTTGGCGACAAGCTAGTCAGAGGCAGAGGACCATTTTCATGCTAGAGAGCCAAAGAATGAATTCTGCAAAGTCACATACATCTTCTAGATCTTTATAGACACTGTCTGAGTCTGTAGTGCTCCTTAACCCAGGGAAAAAAATTAGTACACATGTACTTCCATCCACCCTTTCTGTCCCAGCTTAGGGACCATCTTCTCAGTCAGTGTAGGTTGAAAATGTCCATTAGCTGGACCCATCATGGGCAGGTGAGAGTGGGGTCTCCAACACTCATCTGTAATTCCACTTCAGCTTCCTCTCTTCAGAGCAGAGTTCACCTTTTTATTTCTTGGCCTCTGATCAAAAACTAACTAATTACCAAAGCAGCATGGAGTTTGGATGATTGACAGATAACAACCCCTGAGAGAATAAAAAGCTGCATTTTGAAAAGCGAACACAACAGAGATATTTCAACAGGAAGTCAAACAGCAGGCTTCCAATAGGGAGTGTTAAAAGACTCCCAGATCACCACACCAGAATGGGTCTTTGTCAGCTGGCTTGATGAGGAGTGACTATTTCAGCTCAGAGTATTTGATCAGCATTAGCTTTTTCATTCAGCATGTGAGGCACCTGAACTCAGTTACTAGGCTTATCAAAATGATCTCCAGATCTCTGCAGGAGAGGAGGACTTGAAGCATTTTGCACATGATTGTGTGTTCTTTTCCATCTTTTATCTCCCTTTCCTGGAGACACGTCACCAAGAAAAAAGCATGTCAGAACTGCACATAGTATCGTGACACTTGCAATGCTAGTTTTGCTTTGTCTTTTAAAAGCCCTTTCAGGATCTCAGTTGCTTGCAAGAACACTGGAACCATCCACGAATTACTTCACTCATGTGGAACTGACCTAGCCTACAGAAGTCTAGTTTCTGACATGTAAAGAGGATAGGAAACTAGATTTCTACCTACTTTTTGCCTCTTTTGACCTATAATTTGGGGGGTTGAATTCTTTTCTTTGATATGAGCAGTAACAGCAGAGAAGTGGACATCCCAGGTCTGTGGCTTTCACAGACCCCAGGACCAGACGGCATCCAGGCTCCCACCAGCTGCCCCTGGGCACCAGATTTTTATGAGAAGGTGTTCTGCTAACAGCAACCCAAGGGGCACCGGCAGCCCTTCTTTGAACCTTCTACTTTTTGAAGAACATGCTATGTCTACATTTTGTTAATGCTTTCACAGTTATGCAGGCTTCATTTTTCAGCCTGCTGAAGAATTTCCACTGAATTCATTGGTCACAGGATCTCCACCACTAACCTCTCTTCTTTAGAACTGCAATGGCCAGCTTCAGTGTGCTCTGGTATCCTTTTATTCCTAGCCAAGTGTTTATGCAAACTGATGTCTTCTCCCCAAGGCTTGCCACCTCCACCTGGATCTCCTTTTGTCACCAAAGACATGCTGCTTTTAGCTTCACTCATCTGACCTACCAAGCAGCCAGCTTTCCCAGAGGCCAAACACAACAACAGCGCAATGTCAACTCCCAGGTCACCAATGCAGCTCACCCCTGTCCCCAGCCGAGCCAGCCTGGAGGATGACGGCAAAGCATACACTGTGCTTTCTTAGGAAAGGACCCAGTATCTGGGAAGGAGGCAGCCTGTGAGCCTCCCACACGAGCTGCCTTCGGGAGCCCATGTGAACCTGCACGCCCCAGCAACCGGTGAGGCGGATTTACAAATTTCAGTGCAGCACCAAGGGCACCATTAATGCTACACGGTTCAGATTTCAGGCTGCTTTCCGATGCTTGAATCCTTTTCTGACTGCGCCTGAGGATGTGCCGATGCAGGACAATGCCCCCGGGCAAGCCATCAAATGTATGATTCTAGGTGTAAAAAACACTTCAGAGCTTTTCTGAATCAGAGGTCTCCTCTTGGTAGCTGTGAACTTTAACATTCACTGCCCTCCTTGGTTTTGGAACAAATCTCAGCGCATTTTCTGGGTGACAATTCCTCCAGAAAGAAGGACTCTAATTTAGAACAGTTAGTTTCATAAGCAATCACTCCGGCTAAAAGAAAATAAGAGTAAAGTGTGATTTACGTACAATATAATAAAGAGAATAATTTCTCAAGCACACAATTTTTAATAATATATGCAGGATAATTACTGTAATAGAAACGTAAAATTGCTTCTCAGGCCCCAGAGAGCAGTTTAATCAAATGTGCTAAAATATAAGGAAAATATTTGTTGCAAAACAGACAAAAGTTATTATCAAGACATTAGTGCCACTGTTTATCATCAGGGATGATGAAGAGGTGTTTTGTGGCATATTTCTCCACTGGCAGGAGAGTCTCTATATGTGAATTCAGTTGAGAAGTGAAAGTGCTATTCCTGAACGTAATCAGGAATCAATTCTCCTTGACATCACCAAGCAATTACAGTACCATTAAGTTCCATTAAGGTGGAGACACTGCCAAATTTAGACTCTGCAATTAAAATACTAAATTAAAGTGTGTGATCCCCATACTTTCCTATCTGTTGCACGTCAAAAGAAGACTTGTCAAACAAAATCTGAACCGAGAATTTTGACTGAAACTTGTACAAATCTGAAGTTCACAAACTTTATCCACATTTTGGTAAAGCTGTAAGCCCTGAATGAAATGAAAAAGTCACACTGATCTGCATTATCCTTCACTTGATAAGAGTTCTGCAAGTCACCTATTAATTTATTTTACCATGATCCATAGTTGGTTTTTTTTCAAATCATACAGATATGTTCTAATAAAAGGGGTACCATTCAACTTCACTTTCATTTTTTTGTGTGAAAAACTATTCAAACAACTATTTTCCCTGCGGGGGGAAAAGCCCCAAAGTAATCAGTGATTGGTGTAATACAGTTCAGACTGGGAAACACAATAAATACCAGGGAAAGTGCCTGAAAGCAGTTTGGGAAGGATATAAAATCAGCCGGGGCATTGTAAGGTCAGATTCTGCAGTTAATGGATAGATCCTTAGATCCTAACAGGTTATGCCTGCAAAATATTTCTGTCTGATGGTGTCTTTTGCTAGACAACCATGTTTATGCTCCATACAGAGTACATTCAGGAGCTTCCTTGCACATCAGAATGTAACTGGTGCCATATGAGTACTTCCATCCGTGCCGTGCCATTACAATGCATCAACCAGCTGGCTCCCAGTGCGCTGAAGATGCTCTCTAAGAACCTGTTCTGAACAGTGCAACAAGGAAACAACTTTATTATCTTCAGACCACAAATGCAAACAGTACACATTATAGGATTGTCTTCTCCCAGAGCTCCACCTGGTTTTCATATTGAAGATAAAGCGCTTGCATGACTCAGTCTCTCGTGTGCAGGGGGAGTTGTTTTTGGTTCAAGCTGCCCATGCAGTGCCATCCATATCCTGGGACAGGCAAGGAGCTTGCCCTTGACCGCCCCTTAGGGCTAGCTGGATCTCATATGAAGAGGGGGCTTCACTAAGGAGACTCCTTGCACCAGCACACCAGGAGCACCCCCATGGGTGGTATCAAACAGCCACTCTCATCAAAGCCACCCGTCACTCTGGGGTCCACGGCCTTTCCCCAGATGGAGTAGGGGTAGGCTCCCCATGGGTTCACCGCACTTTAGAGTGACACTGCAGGCTGAAAAAAACAAATTTTCTTTTGTGCTCCCTGTGCTTTCCCTGATTTCTTTTTTTTAAACTAGTTTCTTGTTATTACTTTGTTCTGTTTCTACCTCAAGAAATATATTTTTCTGGACTGTAGGTCTGGGAGAGATTCAGCCCAGCAGGTTAGTACCAGCTAATATCGCTGGATACATCCCAAAGGAGGAAAAGGGGAGTTACAGCTACCAGGGGTAGAGCCTGCACCCTTCCTCTTCACTTTTTCGTGACTTTGAGAGAAGCCAAACTACTTCCTGCAGCCTGCACCATACAACCATATATCCTTGTTTTGTATGCACATTTCTACTGCTTTCAGCATCACCAGGACCCAGGGGCAAAGGGAAGGGAAGAGATTTGTGCTCACTTGAGAAAACGGCCCAGAGCCTGTCACCTCTCAAGCATCTGGAAAGGCTTGCAGTGTACCCGAGGGGTGCTGTTACTCTGAAATACCAGATCTTGTCCAGCAGTTTGCTGAAGAGTGCTGCCCTTCCACAGTCGACATGCACGTCCCTTCTACAGCAGGCAACTGAAAGGTGCTGATTTAGGCAATTTATAAGAATTAGGTCATAACACTGATTTTTCCCGTGCTGCTGCTGTCTGGTGGATGTCACAGGGAGCAGCAGCGTTAATGGTGTCTGTGTTAGCACCAAGCAGATCTAGATTAAAGCAGAAGGTCCACTGGCTTTGTGATGACTAGAGATAGTAAGGATGGCTTGAGGGACCACTTGATTTTAATGGGCAAATACAGGCATTTTCCTGTTGAGGATCCCTTCCTAGTGGAAGTGCGGTGCTTTTGAGCCAAATCACTAATCTTTTTTCCTGTCATTCCATTACTCTCGTCAGTCTGTAGATGCTGCAAACAGTACAGTGTCTTCCATTTGTATGAGAATGACAACATTACCATGGAAATGACCTGGTAAATGGTCCATTCAGCTGATAATTTTACTTCAAGCACTGAAAAAAAATTAGCACCAGAAAATGTTCTCAGATCCCGAACTACTTTCTGTGCCACATTAAAAAATGTATATGACTTGCACTAATGGAATTAAACTTAGACAAGATAAACACTCAATTTTTCCTTGAGTTGTAATTTCCTTCAAGAGCACTAGACTCAGAATGCCAGGGACCTTTCAAGGTTTGATACAATAAAGTTAAAACAGGCTTTCCTATCTTAGCTGTGTCGCCTTTTTTCTTCACTGCACTTCAGGTGTGAAAGATTTAAAATAGACTGAAAGAACCGCAAACCCCACACTGAGGACAGTTATTTGTAACTCTGTCATTCCTCCCTCATCTCCCCTAATCCTGACAGTCGTGCTAGCTTGACTCCTTGTTATGCAATTGCCATATCTCATCACCCTGAATTTACCAAACAGATCGCACTGCCAAACAGGTAGGTGGGATTTGCATATGTCGTACTTGAAATAGACAGGGGCAAACTCCAAATTTATCCATATATTTGACTGGTTCTTGTAAGCGTATAATGAGAAATAATTAGATTAAAATAAGGCATACAAGAATGAAATGTTATGGTTTAAGGCTCACAGAAATAAGCTTAAATTCGCTGGGGGTAAAAAATATTAACAAAGCTTTAACTCTAGCTAGCTTTGAAATAGGGATGTGAAGTCTTAATTTCAGGCTTTGAATCAATGTAACATTCACTGCATGCTTCAATGCTGAAAACTTTTTCTTGGTTCATTCTTCACATGGATATAATCTGAGAACATGGATTTAAGCATGTACTTGATGGCTTTACTGAGCTGACAACAGAATACTTTAATTCTGGAGACTCTGTATTTCCATAGTCAGTAGTGAGGAACAATCTGCTCAGCAAGCAATTTATGCAAATTGACTTTAATGAAAAATCTTCTCTCCTTTACTACAAATATAGAAACTTCCAAATAAGATTCTTTATATCACAGAATCACAGAATCACAGAATCACAGAATAGTAGGGGTTGGAAGGGACCTCTGTGGGTCATGTAGTCCAACACTCCTGCCGAAGCAGGGTCACCTACAGCAGGCTGCACAGGACCTTGTCCAGGCGGGTCTTGAATATCTCCAGAGAAGAAGACTCCACAGTCTCCCTGGGCAGCCTGTTCCAGTGCTCCGTCACCCCCAGAGGAAAGAAGTTCTTCCTCATGTTCAGACGGAACTTCCTATGTTGCAGTTTGTGCCCATTGCCCCTTGTCCTGTCACTGGGCACTACTGAAAAGAGCTTGGCCCCATCCTCCTGACACCCACCCTTCAGATATTTATAAGCATTTATTAGGTCCCCTCTCAGCCTTCTCTTCTTCAGGCTGAACAAGCCCAGCTCCCTCAGCCTCTCCTCGTAGGAAAGATGCTCCAGTCCCCTCATCATCCTTGTAGCTCTCCACTGGACTCTCTCCAGTAGCTCCTCATCTTTCTTGAACTGGGGAGCCCAGAACTGGACACAGTACTTCAGATGAGGCCTCACCAGGGCAGGGTAGAGGGGAAGGAGAACCTCCCTCGTCCTGCTGGCCACACTCTTCTTGATGAACCCCAGGATGCCATTGGCCTTCTTGTCAGCCAGGGCACACTGCTGGCTCATGGTTAACCTGTCGTCCACCAGGACACCCAGGTCCCTCTTCACAGAGCTGCTCTCCAGCAGGTCCACCCCAAGGCTGTACTGATGCATGAGGTTGTTCCTCCCCAGGTGCAGGACCTTACAGTGCTGACTGTTTCATTTCTTGTAGTACTTCAATGCTTTTCATAAAAATTAAAATTAAAACTTCTATTTAGGAGACCCACTTTCCTATCTGAAAAGATGATTTCTTGTTTCTGAGTGAGACGCAAATAATTTTGGCAGAGGGAAATGAGTAGAGTGTTTACATTCAATAACAGGTTGTGTGCATCTGGTTATGTACCAGAGATAATTGAAATTCAGTTGAAATGAAGTTCTCAGACTCTTATTCTAATCACATTCTCTCTTTGAATTATGTGATGATTGCATATTTCACTTGGAGGAAGGGTAGTAAATACAGGAATTTGGGATCAGAGACTAGGAAAATACATAATAAAACTGTAGGAGAGATCAGCACTAGTTATATCATACTATGGGATTTTTTCCTCTTAATCTGTTGTGTACTAAATGGCATTTCAGAATTAAGTCAGTCTTATGTAGTTTTAAGGATACTCTGGAATCTGATACCAGGCTGAGCTCACAGGTCTCAGGGCCCCTGAAATGTTGTCTTTAAGATGGGTATAATCTCTCTTCTGCTGTATGGGTCAAAGCATGAGGATAGAATCATAGAATCATTTAGGTTAGGGAAGACCCTTAAGATCATAAGGCCCAACCGTTAACATAACAGTGTCACAGATAACAAGAAAACCTCTGTCCTAGAGACTAGCAGATTGTAGGCAGAGAATCTGCAAGAAAATGGGTAGAACCCTGTGTTCCATGACTGACAATACTTGGAAAAATTAGGACCTACGTAAACCTTAAGGCCATAATATGAGGTAGGTAAAACAAGGAGTTGTGGAGGCCCTTTCCCTTTTTAACATTCTTTCATTACTCTTACAGCCTTCTGAATATACTCCTTACAATATGTCTTACAGTATTTTTTATTGAGTATGGCTCATAAAAAGAAGTCTCTTACGAGCATCAGACTTGTCTGTGTGTGCGAGCACAGGAGCAGTTTTTGATCTCACATTGCTAGAAGGGCAGGTGGGGGCTTCTCGCTTGAAAATGATACTCCAAACGAGATTGCAGCAGGGGTCAAAGACACAGCTAATCTTGCGGCTGTGACCACAAACCAGAGGAGATACTGTTGCTTCAGCATGATGCATCACTATGAATGGGTTAAAACATTATTGTCCATTATTGCCTAGCAGCAGCTGAATGCAGCAGTCAACACTTTAAAATGCCTCCCCCAAGCATCCCCATGCCTACAAGGCAGGTAGAGTGACTGGGATTTCTCTCTGCTACAGGTTAGGTGTTTAATGTAATTTCTCACGCAAACTCCTTATAGTCAAGACAGAAACGGGCACCTCGAGAGCCAGTTCCTCCTACCTGGACAATTACCTTAGATTAGACACCTCACTTACAGATTGCTGAAGCTGGGGCAATTTTTCATACCTGCTAAGAATGGCTTGATCTTTTGAGTGAAACTCCTCTCAGTAGCAGAGACTGTAATTCACTGCAGCATCCCAGTGTGGATATAGGTTTCCAGCTTTTGACCCTAATATTTAGAAAAGTTGTCAAAGCTGACGTTGAATTAAACAGTTCATTCCACAGGCGTGAAACTTCAAAGTTTTTACAAGAGCCTGGTGAGGTTCCTGCAGACTGGGGACATGAATCCTGGAAAGGATTAGGCAGGGGGCTGCCCGCATGTACCAGTCACACTATCGGTCCTTTGCTGAGGGCTCTTGCGTGCGGTTTGAAGGCTATTCAAAGTGAGAAGAAGTAGTTTATTCCAGTTTTAGCTACAGTGGTTGATGTAGCTGTTGCATACCTACCACAAAAGTGGCTTCTTCAAAATAACAGTGCTTCATCCTGGATAGACATGACAAGGAGTCATGACCTGGCAGACTCCACCATGTGAGGTAAAGATACACGGTGAGAAGCATGTGGCTGTCCTAAAACCACATGGGTCCTTACCAAACCAAGCAAAATATCAGACAATAGGGAGTCACAGCACTCACTGTATTTGCACCGTGCTTTTGTTACTCTCACCTGAGGACTCATGCTTTTCAGTAAGAGTGTGAACAACCAGCAGCCACCAGGAAAGACTGGAATGACCTTTAATAAGTCATGGTTGTTTCGGCTACTAGTCACTATTTTGCCTGTTTTTTATCACCTTCGTTGGTAGGCCAAAAATAATAAAAAAGAAGAAAAAGTTATATTGTTCTCATATGAATCATCCTTCCCACTAAACTGTCTCCTTGAGTGGCAGATGAGTTTGTTAGTCATCCATCGTTTCAAAATTGTGGGTGGCAATTATCCAGCGTTTCCTCTAGGTGTCAAGTCATATGGATAATCCCCCGGGGCGTTTCATTACACCCACTGGAACTGCTGCAGTTTTGATGTCCCCACCCTTCCAAAGCAGAGAGAGTATGTTTTTGCTTCCAGGCTGCAACTGCAAAGTTTTGCTACATTTCCATAGATTTTACTCATGGATGTCTGATACTTTCACAAGCAGTTACAGGCTCTGTCAAGTTGGCAACTTCATCAGCGGTGATAAACGTAGAAGAAAAACGATGTGTCTTAAAAGCAAAGTAAACTGCTCAGCCACACATACATAAACAGAAGTCAAGTAGCAGAAAACTAAGCAATTTCATCATTTCAGTTTATGAAAGTGGCAACTTTGATTTTAGCCTCAGCAGTCTCACAAGCACCACTGGCTCATTCTCTTCAGCTCTGCAGAGAAAGGCGAGAATGACAGGGTCTCAGGCAGGAGGGGAGTGGATTTGGGAAGGGCACTGTGAAGAGAAATGGAGCCCAGGTGGGCAGCCAGCAATGGAGCAACACGGCAGCAGCCCTTCCTGGGGGACAGAGATGCCTCCTCATAAGGGGTCAAGGACAATGTCCCGTGCTGGCATCCTGCACAACCCTGTGGGGTGCATTTTGGTCTGCATTGATTGTATATGGGATTTGGTGAGACTAGCATCATATTTTAGGGCCAAAAATCAGGCATGATAAAAGCCTCCGTCTGAGGTGGCTTGATTTCACTTAATTTCCTGTCCCTGTTGTTGAAGATCTCAGTGCTCCTGGGTTTGGGGGTGCTTTCCTCTGCCCCCACCCCCAGACTGTGGATCCTCTGAACTCTGAGGGGCTATTATCAAACTCTGACCAAAGGTTGCCTTTCTGAATTATTTCGCCTGTCTGACCAAATGTCATTAGAATAGTTAGGTAGTCCATACCACTTAAAATCATCATGTTCTCTATCTCTGTGAAGACCTGTCAAAAACCTGAACCCTAGTATGTGTATATAATTGCCACAAAGAACTAAAAAAAGTTTCTGAGCTACGTCTGCAGATCACCATGAACTCTTCAGGTCCCACAGGAGCCTTTGTCTTATGGCAGTTGGTGGGGTTGGAATCACTTTTTTGTTACTTTGATGGAAACCTTCAGCAAACTCACCAGTTTTAATTTCTCTGACTCGCATATCAGTGCAGCAGGTACACATCTGTGTGGTCAGTTCTGATGTTTTCTATCTGTAAAAATAAGGAATGTCAATAACCTGATTATGCCTTGGTAGCACTGTGCATGTTCAATTCTGTAATGATATTGGACAATCAGATGGTCACTGTTTTAGTTGTTTACTCCAGGATATTTTTTATTCCAGTTGAGTCAATCTGGATTTTAGGACAAGCATTCAGAGAGGCACAAAGTGAAAGACTGACATGCAGTATTATATCAGGCTGACTACTTGAGAGGCAGTACCAAATTACGGATATACACTGAATGAAAGCCAGGACAAACATCAGCTGAAGGTAGCTGGATGTATCTGTTAGACAAAGCTTAACATGGTTTAGATGTAACAAATTGTGTTGTAACTATATGATCATTGCTTTAATTTTGTCCTCATTTCCTCTTATTTGCAAATCAGTTCCTACTACTACAGCTCAGTATAGTACTTCTCACTACTGTGAAGTTCCCATTGAATGGGAAGTCTCTAAACTTGAGGTCATTTTCAGAATAAATCCATTAGCTAAGGAAAGCAAAAGAAGGAGCAAAAAATGCCAGATGTATTAACAAGTCATCTTCTGTCTGATTCCAAATGAAATTTCATCCTTCATGAACTGAAAATTAGAATTTAATAGCTATTATTATCTGAAGATGTTCTTGTTGTCACCGGGCACCACCAAGGACAGCCTGGCTCCATCTTCCTTAGACCCTCTTGTCAGGTATTTATACACATTGGCATTATCCCCCCTGACACTTTTTTTCTGCAGGCTGAGCAGCCCCAGCTCTCTGCCTCTCGTCTATGACAGATGCACCAACCGTTAAATCATCTCCATGACCATTCACTGGACTCACTCCAGCGTGCCCATGTCTCTGTTGTACTGGAGAGCCCAGAACTGGATCCAGCACTCCAGATGTGTCTGACCAGCACAGAGTAAAGGGGAAGGATCACCCCCCATGACCTGCTGGCAATGCTCTGTCTAACACAGGTGAGGATACCATTGGTCTCTTCACTGCAAGGGACCATTCCCTGCTCATGGTCAGCTACGAAGCGATTCACTTACCAAAAAAAAGAACAAAAAGCAAAACTGAAAAACCATATGGGTAGCAAATGTTTTATCATGTGATCTACACACCACTCTGACTGGAAAGGATTTTGACCCCTTAAATAATTGTAACTCTAGAAGAAAAAAATTTTGTTACTAGGGAAGAATTGAATTGTGGTGGGAAATCCACCTGAACAATCTCTTCCCAAAAATGTGGAACTACCTATATTGTTGTAGCTGCTATCTTAGGTGAAAAAGATATTCCACTGTTAGACTAGGCAAAAGGGACCCGCGAAACCTCACATTATTTGTGCTTGATTAACAAAAAGGATAACAATGCACTAGGTCAACTGTCAAGCTCCTGGTTAAATTTTTCATAAAAAGTAAGAAAATCAGATATAATTAATGCATTCAGTAAGGTTCTGGCCTTTTAATGTGAAGCTGCAATTAAGACACTTGATTTTTGGGTTTATCTATGGGCCCACAGTAGTTCTTTGCTAGGGTTTGGGGCTTTTTTTTTAATGAAAATGGCCTAATCTGTCTTCAACTCTTTTTGTCAGAACATGTACTACAATCTGTCCAAGGGAATGACATTGGAGAATGTGAATAGCTGTAAACCTTTTGTATTCCAGAGAGAGAAAAAGTGGAACACTTGGTAAATCATTCTTTCTTCTTTCCCTCTTTTTGCTGAATGCTTGCTTTTAGAAGAAAAACTGCCCTTTGACTGGAGACATTAAACAAGCAAGACAACTTTTCCAGTCCATATGTGTCATACATACTGAAAAATCATTAGACTCTTGGGCATCTATTTCTCTGATTAAGTCTTAAGGGTTTTTGCTAGCGAGAAAGGGTGAACTATTTCATTAAGAACTGAAATGATGCCCTCTCTGAGATAGCATTAGTCTCTAAAAATGATGTTCATTTACCTCGTTTTCATTTAGCTTAAGGACAGCAGAGGTAGCATTACCTAGACAAAAGCTGGAATACAATTTTCAGTCTCATAATGTCTCCCTTTAAATAGGGGAACCTTTGACCTTGAGTGTTTCTGCCAAGATTGATTTTTCATATCTGCCTGGCTAAAATGAATTGTAGGCAGAAGAAGTATTACGTGTCTTCATTTTTACTTTTCTTTTCTATAGCATTTGACTAGCATTGCATCATTCAAACACAATGGTTGTTTCTGTGTTTTTTACAGTTCTATTTTCTTTTTTTTTTCTTTTTTTTCCTTGAAGATTTTAAGCAAAAGAGAATTTGGAGTCATACGGATGTGGACTGTTTAAAGATAAAATGCCACATTCAGAAGCAGACACTTTAGAAGGTGCTTTAAGGCATCAAAATAAGCTATTTTTAATGTAAAAATATTTGAAAAAGGTGTATATAATGCATGCACTATCCAGATCCAGAACAAAATACTGAATTTCACAAAAACAAGGTAACCATATTATCTACTGACTGCCTGTTGAAAACAGTCTTTGAAAATAAGTTGTCAGTCTTAAAAATATTTGAAATAGTCAAAATGTCTTTTGAGTTGGAAAAGTGATTACGTAAACGAAGATATTTAACCAAGAAGTGGGCATGGGAAACCTGAAGAGTAAATTCTCACATTGGAATGAACCTGGCAGTGGAGAAATGTAGATATTTGTGGGTGCAGTACTTCACATTTAATAATATCAAGATATGAGAAAAAATAACTAAGTAAATAGCTGTTTCTTCATACTCTATTGCTAAAGAATCATCATGTTTGTAATTTCATTCATGTTAGTGGATATTATGTACAGTGACTGGGACAAGCTTAAGTCTTAGTAGTCAATGGCTTGACGTCCAGGTGGAGACCAGTGAGGAGTGGTGTGCCTCAGGGGTCGGTACTGGGGCCGGTACTGTTTAATATCTTTGTCGGCAACATGGACAGTGGGACTGAGTGCACCCTCAGCAAGTTTGCCGACGACACCAAGCTGTGTGGTGTGGTTGATACGCTGGATGGAAAGGATGCCATTCAGAGTGACCTGGACAGGCTGGAGAGGTGGGCCTGCGTGAACCACATGAAGTTCTTCGAGGCCAAGTGCAAGGTCCTGCACGTGGGTCAGGACAATCCCAAACACAAGTACAGACTGGGTGGAGAATGGCTCGAGAGCAGCCCTGAGGAAAAGGACTTGGGGGTACTGGTGGATAAGAAACTCAACATGAGCTGGCAATGTATGCTTGCAGCCCAGAAAGCCAACCATATCCTGGGCTGCATCAAGAGAGGCGTGGCCAGCAGGTCGAGGGAGGTGATTCTGCCCCTTTGCTCTCATGAGACTCCACCTGGAGTACTGAGTCCAGCTCTGGAGCACCCAACATAAGAAGAACATGGATGTGTTGGAGCGGGTCCAGAAGAGGGCCACGAAGATGATCAAAGGGCTGGAGTACCTCTTCTACAAGGACAGGCTAAGAGAGTTGGGGCTGTTCAGCCTGGAGAAGACAAGGCTCCGGGGAGACCTTAGAGCAGCCTCCCAGTACCTGAAGGGGGCCTACAGGAAGGATGGAGCGGGACTTTTCACAAGGGTCTGTAGTGATAGGACGAGGGGGGGGTGGCTGTAAACTAAAAGAGGGCAGATTTAGGTTAGATATTAGGAAGAAATTCTTCACCATGAGGGTGGTGAGGCACTGGAACAGGTTGCCCTGAGAAGCTGTGGATGCCCCCTCCCTAGAAGTGTTCAAGGCCAGGCTGGATGGAGCTCTGAGCAACCTGGTCTAGTGGAAGATGTCCCTGCTCATGGCAGGGGGGTTGGAACTAGATAATCTTCAAGGTCCCTACCAACCCTTACCATTCTATGATTCTATAATATGATTTTTTTCGTATTATGAAAAAATCCTAATCCAGGAGGACCTCCATGGAAAAGAAGGAAGTGGCTCTGCAGTTATTCAGAAGGAGCTCCTCCCAAACACAAGTAGCAGCAAAGAAGAAAACATAAAGACAACTGAAAATGTCCTAAACAGAGGATAAAGGACAGTATAGGGGAGAACTGGACATCCTTGCACAACTAGAGTGGTTGTAAAATCTCTAAATACAGCAATGGGTTAACAGAGTAGTTTGGAAATCACAGGACAGAACATACTGTGAGCTAATGGAAGTGAAAAATCTACATGGATTTGTAGCAGCAGAGAACCTGGCTTATGTTGGGTTTTCTTTTTCAAAAAATATTTAACATTAGTTTGCATATTTATGTCAAACCCATTCACAAAGATGTAATCAGATATTTTGAGAGCAAGTATTCCATTGACAGAAGAGTTAACACAAGAAGTTGATTTTCAGTCATAAAATGGGCTTCAAGGAACATAAATATCTACTATTTTGTAAACATGGGTAAACAAAAGTTTTATGGTTTTCATGTTGCAGATATAAAGCTCATTACATCACTGAAACTAGCTAATGGATAAGTTTAGACATAACAATCAAGGCAGGAAAGTGAAAGACCTGTTATCACAATGCTTTTTAGAAGCCTGTCTGGTTAAGATTGAGATAAATTATACCTCTCTTACTATCATTTCATATCAGAACTTAGAGGAAGAATGGTAAACAAAGGTGGAAAGTAGTTGGGCTGATGCCATTAGAAAGAGTCTGTCTGGCTTCTTTGATTTTACTGTCAGGGTGCTGTTTACCCTCTCCAGCTAAGCAGTACTTCCCTCCCAAGGCATCCCTCAAGGGTAACACCAGGTTTTCCCCAACAGCAATGTGGAGAAAATGTCTACCCGCAGCAGTGTGGCTCTGTTAGGCATGAAAGGGTGGCAGGGTTTGCCTACTTTCCACGGCATCTTCCCGTATCAGTGCCATACCTGCCCTGGCTTTTGGGGTATGAAGCTTTTGCCTTTGCATCGCTTCTCCTGGTAGCGGGATGGGCTTTCCTGGCCTTCTCCTTTCACAGTTCATCCCACTTTGGACGGGGTGAATTACTCTCCCTCTCCACTGACCATCCAGAGAGCCCAAATCAAAATTCTAGTTGCAGCTAAAGATGTTTTGTGCAAACATAGTACAAATAAGTCATGTGGATATTGGAAAAATTAAAGATGCTCAAATGTGACAATAGCAAAAGTGAATAGGAAATACATGTTCAAGGGCTTTTTCTGAGCAGCCACTCTGTACCATTGCTCTTAGCCATTCATTTAAGAATCACTTTGAGTGGAATACAAAACGCAGAACAGTGTCTCTCAAAATAGCCCATATTCTTCAGAGAGTTTGGAAAAGCCGTGTCCGTGTGAGACAGACTGGGAGTCAGGAAGCGGTTCTGTGCGGCTGCTTTGTAAGCCCGTACTAACATCATCACATTTCCTGCTCAAGGAGAAGACAAAAACTTTCATGAACAATCCTCATGAGTTGTGAATTATGGATGTATCTCTGCAAAAACTTGAGTTTCGGACTGAAAGTTAACTAAAGCAGAAGAAAATGCTTTTTTCTCTTTTCTTTAGTATTTTGATTCTCTGCACAGGTCCTTCTATCTATTATTTTTACGTGGCTGTTATGATTTCCTACACAGTCACCTGTAACCCCATGCAGACATACAGCTTGGAGCTCTTCTGTATTTCCACTATGTTTTTAATATTTTAAATAATGTGTGTACATTCTTCCTAGATATTGATCTTTCTTCTTTTCTGAGTCGTCAAATACGCCTATGCATCATAAACGTCGATGTTCGTATTGCGTTTTACACACAAATACGTGTTTTCATCAGAAGAACTTGCTGTGTCTGTTTCAGCACCTGGCATGCCTGCATTGCTTTTCATCAAGGGTCAGATGCTGGACCCAGCTGCTTCAAATTCTATCAGCCAGCTTTTTCAGCAATAGGATCTAGGCTTTTAGGTATCTCTAACATGAAGCATCTCCTCATAAAAATAACCAGCACTAGTTGGTGAGGGACTTCAGTGAAAACTTGACCGTTTCACAGAGCAACCTGAGACAGAGATGTGAGATGGCAGCCGCGGGGCAGGGCTGGAGGTGCAACAGTGGGTAAGTGGAGGTCATCCTCTCTCACAGCAGCCATAGCCAGGACCCATGCTGCCTCCATCCTCAGCCTGGAAGCACCACCAGCTCTCACAGCAGAGGCCAGCTGGTGGAAAGTTGATGTTTTGACACACGGTTCCTTAAGCCCTCAGAGTCAGAATGGCTATCCATGCTGTTTCACCTGTCTAACACCATGCTGTATCTACCTTCCTCTCCTTGCAGCAGCCACAGCTCCAGAATCAGTGAGGTGAGGGGGTTTGTCTCTTTCCAGCAACCACATTTCCATCCTCTGAAGCTCCCACAACAGTTAGCAACAATTTTCAGCTTTGCTGGAAGCCTCTACTTTGCACTAAGAGTTATAAATCTGAATCACAGATGTGTCCTCTCATGCGTGCCCACCTCTCATGGTTGAGATACAATATTGAGAATACTAAAGCCATGCAAAATGTATCCCTTCCAGGTTACTCTTCATAGTATCTAGAAACCTATCCAGGTAAGAGTCATCTGGGACTTGACAATGTGCCGGAGTGAAGCTCATTTGAAACACTGGTGGTGCACTAAGACTCGGCATATTCAGTGAAGCTCCCCTCCATTCCTCAGCTTCACCCTGATTTCAGGGCAGCACAATAATCACTGCTGGACACCCAGACTGGCGTGCGTGCCCCAGTATCTCCCAGCACCATGCTGGAGCAAGACCTTGGCACTTGAAGCATGACTGTGCTGATGACGTTCACCAGGACATGGTCACTTCCAGTGCTGCACAGTTGCCTGTCCCTCACCTGTCCTTCCAGGCAAGATTTTTGGACAGTCTGGGAGCCAGCACACTCCTGGGACTGTTCCCTACAGGCAAGTTACATGTGGCACCTTATTTCCTAAGTGACAGATTTAACAGCTGTGGCTTTCAAGTGACAGACATGGCCAGGAGGTGTTGCCAGTCCTTGGAATGCACCTTAGTTCCCTTGGGAAATGCAGGCACAGGGGCGCAGCGGAGCCCAGCTCTCTCCAAACCACTGCCTGATCTGCAGCACACCACTGGGTGAGTGCGATCTGTCCGGGTCTTACGTCCCAGAATGGACACAGGGATGTTGGTGAACACGAGGACCCCTGGCTGAGCGGGGCTCACTGTCTGAGCTTCCCTCAGCAGAGCTGGGCACAGAGCACAGGAGTACTGGGGAGAGCCAAAACATGACCTCCACTGACTAAAAACCCCTATTTTGCTCTGAGACTCACTTCTGTCCAGGTGTACAGGGGTGGTGGCATTAGTCACAGGGAAGCTCCTGGGTCTACATGGGTTCACTTGTTCCGTGCGACAGCTGTGTTGTGATAGCTGCATCGGAACTTGCCACAGCAAGTCATTATTGGGCCATCCCACTTTTGTTATTTTTTAATACAGGAATTGTTTTCTATAAGTACAGTTCCTCCACAGAGTGTCTCCTTGATTCAGTGCACTTGTAAGGGCTTTAAGAGCATTTCCTTTTAACAATGTTGACAATTTCCCTAGAAAATTACCTACAGATTCCTAAATTTTTATTATCTTAGGGATAAGAGCATCTACTCTGCTGACCTCAATTCCAATCAGTCTGGATGATGTTTTCAAAGAGATCAGGCTGCGTTAGTCCTTAAAGCATCTCTGCTTGCTGTGGCACTACCCTCAGCAGCAGCCCTGCCCTCTGGCTCTGCGCAAGGCTGCTGCTCTGTGTGTGCGCTCAGGAGGCAGTTTGCCTCATGCTTTAGCTACTGTTTAATTAAACAGAAAGGCTCTAAGTATTAATAATAAACTAACTCCATGGCAGCCAGAGGAGGATGCATCTGCCAGAAATTTTATCCCTCCATCTCCTCCAGAAATTCTTCTATTCCCTGCTATTTTACCATGCTATCTAGCATCTCAAACCAGATCACACTTCCCCCACTCCCCTTCTGGTCCCCCAAGCAGGTCCTGCTACTATGGTTTTGTCTGCCTTCGACGAGAGGTTGCCAAGGGACTGTTCCTGACTCATGCCACTGCCTCCATCCAGGCTATTACAGGTGCTGTTCTTCTGCACAGCAAGAGGTTACCGTCACCATGCGTCTCCACCTGATTGCTTACATGGGGTGACTTGTCCTCAGGCCCCAGTAATGGACTGCCTGTACACACAGAAATGCTTCCACCTAAGGTACTGTTGCCTTCACAAGTGTTTTCTCTTTTTTGCACCTGACAGAATATAACACATACAAGTAGAAAGCTCTGCTAGAGGTCTGCATGTGTTTGGCACAAACTAAAACCACCCTTGTCACCAGTGGCAGGCTGAGGACTATACACCAGCTCTCCAGATTCCATGGCCAAAGGGCTCGTACATCTTGGTAGTGATGGTAAGGGGCAAGACGAGGTGAATTTTTCTTGTAATACTATGCTCTGTAGGGCTAGGCTGACAACAGCACAGCAGTTAGATGAATCCTTGGTAAAAAGAGCCCAGAATCTAAATGCACAGAGAATGAGAAGAAGAAAAGGACAAGTAACTCATGCAGATTGACGCAACAGGCCATGGAATACGCCCACAATTAATTTTCAGCAGTATGTGTTCTCAGTACTGCAGCCTCCTGAGATGTTTTTGAGGAAGAAAAAATAACTTTTTGGCTTTCAAATGATAGTAATAAATAGCCCGAAAGATTTAAAACCACTGTTGCTGTATAACTGTGACGACTCCTTTGGGGTGGGGTGCATGCATTATTAATTTGGTGTGAACCCCTCCGACTATCCGCAGGGCTCTTCTGGAGGCAGCTTTGCCCAGTCTGTCCACATCAGCTGCTGAAATCCAGGCCAGGGGCCAGGCTGCCGTCCCTGCTGCCTGCTCTCCTGCCCGCTTACCCACTTTGCCTGTGCCAGCCCGCTGTGTCGCCCTCCTGAGCTCTGATGCCTGGCTGGGCAGCTCTGATTTGGTTTTCCCTCCCCAGCCCTCCTTCAGGGTCACCCCCCCCAGAAGAGGAGGAGGGAGGAAGAAGTCTCCACTACAGCTCTGCTTTTGTCACGTCTCCCACCCTTTTCCTGAAGTATATGTAATCAAAAATTCAAGGCATACCTGGTGGTTGGAAAGCTGCCGGGCGGAAAAGGACCTTGGGGTGCTGTTCGACAGCTGGCTGGACATGAGCCAGCAGTGTGCCCAGGTGGCCAAGAAATCCAGCAGCATCCTGGTTTGTATCAGGAATAGTGTGGTCAGCAGGAGTAGGGAGGTGATGGTGCCACTGTACTTGGCACTGGTGAGGCTGCACCTCGAGTACTGTGTTCGATTTTGGGCCCCTAACTACAAGAAGGACATTGAGGTGCTGGAACGTGTCCAGAGAAGGGCAACGAGGCTGGTGAGGGGTCTAGAGAACAAGTCTTATGAGGAGCAGCTGAGGGAGCTGGGACTGTTCAGTATGGAGAGGAGGAGGCTGAGGGGGGACCTTATTGCTCTCTACAACTGCCTGAAAGGAGGTTGTAGTGAGGCAGGTGTTGGTCTCTTCTCCCAGGTAACCAGCGATAGGACGAGAGGCAATGGCCTCAAATTGTGTCAGGGGATGTTTAAATTGGATATTAGGAAAAATTTCTTCACTGAAATAGTGGTCAGACATTGGAACAGGCTGCCCAGGGTGGTGGTGGAGTCACCATCCCTGGACAAGTTTAAAAAACATGTAGATGTGGCACTTCAGGACGTGGTTTAGCAGGCATGGTGGTGTTGGGTTGATGGTTGGACTTGATGAGCTTAGAGGTCTTTTGCAACCTTAAAGATTCTATTATTGTATGATGGTTACCGGATGGGCCCTGAACCCTAATGCATCTTTACCAGACGCATAAGGAAGAGTTGCTGTTCACTAAGTATTTGCTCTCTGCTGCTGAACTTCTCTGGGCTCTGATGTATTCCAGGAGTGTTAGTCAGGGGCAGTCCACTGGAGTATTGAAAGAGCATGTGGCTTGCTGTTTTAAAAATGCAGCCAGATTGAAAGAAAATTTAGTTACTGCAGATTTCCACTAATTTAAAATCTTCCCCTTGACGACTAAATGCCACCCATGCTGGCAGAAGGATGCAGGTCTGTTCCTGGTCTCCATAACTTTAATTTCCTCTTCAGGTTGAGACAAGAAAGACAGAGTGTGGGGAATCACCTCCTGTTAGAGCACACCATGGTACTAGAGAGCTGGCTTGGACAGGGAGGATGCACCCTCTCACGAGGCTGCCTGTCTGCAGCCCCTGGGAGCACCACTGGGAACTCTTCCTGGAACAGAAAGGGGAATTTTTTTGGTGAAACTGCCATTTCCACAGCCAAAATAGGAATACAGAAATGCCCCAGTGGTTCTCCAGCCCAAAAGAAAATTTCCTCCTGAGCTCGCATGTCATTTAATCTCCAGAATATAAGAAAGATGTACTAACCATCACAGGGGACATTTCTTTTAGTAACAGTAAACCTGCCCAACTTTTTATCTATTTGAGATCAATAATAAATGCTGCTGAGTGATAATATAAAATACAACAGGTGCAAATGATGCCTCATAAGGGAAAAGAAAATCCTCAGATGTTCCTCTCAACCTGTATTTCCATAGGTTCTAAGTTCCCAATACCATGCGGTTTAGTATCTCATGAAGACAACACAGTGAAATAACATCTTTGCTGAATTTTAGCCTTTTGCAAACTAAGTTTTATATGTTTCTTTCCTATTTTGAACAATGGTAAAAATATCAACTGTGCAGAGAGGGCTGCATTAGGGGGACATCAGGCAGAAGAGCCAAAGGATTGAACAGTGAAGATGGAGAAAACTAGAAACAATAGATGACTGGCTGGACAGAAAGTCCCATTTTTCTGCGCAGAAACCATTGCCACTAACTAAGACCAAAACATTTCTGTAAACAGGTTAGATCTTCTCTAGCAGTCTATTCCACTGCCACACTGTCCTTACACTAAGGAAATGCTCACATAGTTGAAAGTGTTCTAGATAAAGGGGCCTTCCTGGGAATATTCAACAGCACAATTGAAATATCTCAATGCCGGGGTGTTTTCAGCTGGTCACCTGCACTGTTCTGGGTCACCGACTAAATAAGTGTAATACAGAGAAGTAGGGAGCACAGCAGGT